>NC_089502.1:13355588-13692644 GCF_036850765.1 Saccopteryx bilineata | reverse complement strand
TGTTGAACTATCCTTGAGATTCTGGGATGAATCCCACTTGATCATGATGTATTATTTTTTTAATATGTTGTTGTATTCGATTTGCTAGTATTTTGTTTAGTATTTTAGCATCTGTATTCATTAGAGATATTGGTCTGTAGTTTTCTTTTTTTGTGCCATCCTTGCCTGGTTTTGGTATGAGGGTTATGTTGGTCTCATAAAATGTGTTTGGAAGTATTGCTTCTTCTTCAATTTTTTGGAAGACTTTGAGTACAATAGGAACCAAGTCTTCATTGAATGTTTGATAAAATTCGCTAGTATAGCCGTCACGGCCTGGACTTTTATTTTGGGGGAGGTTTTTAATGGTTTTTTCTATTTCTTCTCTACTGATAGGTCTGTTTAGGCTTTCTGCTTCTTCTTGACTCTGTCTAGGAAGGTTGTATTGTTCTAGGAATTTATCCATTTGTTCTAGGTTGTTGAATTTATTGGCATAAAGTTTTTCATAGTATTCTACAATAATTCTTTGTATATCTACGGTGTCTGTGGTGATTTCTCCTCTTTCATTTTGGATTTTGTTTATATGAGTTCTTTCTCTTTTTTCCTTGGTAAGTCTTGCCAAGGGTTTGTCAATTTTGTTGATCTTTTCAAAGAACCAGCTCCTTGTTCTATTAATTTTTTCTATAGTTTTTCTGTTCTCTAATTCATTTATTTCTGCTCTGATTTTTATTATCTCCTTTCTTCGGCTGGTTTTGGGTTGTGTTTGTTCTTCTTTTTCTAGTTCCTTAAGGTGGGAAGTTAAGTGGTTCACTTGGGCTCTCTCTTGTGTGTTCATATAGGCCTGAAGTGATATGAACTTCCCTCTTATCACTGCTTTTGCTGCATTCCATAGATTCTGATATGTCGTATTGTCATTTTCATTAGTCTGTATATATCTTTTGATCTCTGCACTTATTTCTTCTTTGACCCATTCATTTTTTAAAAGTATGTTGTTTAGTTTCCACATTTTTGTGGGATTTTTTTCCTCTTTTTTGCAGTTGAATTCTAGTTTCAAGGCTTTATGATCAGAAAATATGCTTGGTACAACTTCAATTTTTCTGAATTTGCTGATGTTGCTTTTGTGGCCCAACATATGGTCAATTCTTGAGAATGATCCATGTACACTGGAGAAAAATGTATACTCAGTCACTTTGGGATGAAATGTCCTGTAGATATCTATCATATCCAGGTGCTCTAGTGTTTTGTTTAAGGCCACTATGTCTTTGTTGATTCTCTGTTTGGATGACCGATCTAGAGCCGTCAGCGGTGTATTGAGGTCTCCAAGTATGATTGTATTTTTGTCAGTTTTTGTTTTAAGATCAATAAGTAGCTGTCATATATTTTGGTGCTCCTTGGTTTGGTCCATATATATGAAGAATTGTTATGTCTTCTTGATTCAGTGTCCCCTTAGCCATTATGAAATGGCCATTTTTGTCTCTGAGTACTTTTGCTGTCTTGTAGTCAGCATTATCCAATATGAGTATTGCTACACCTGCTTTTTTTTGGATGTTATTTGCTTGGAGTATTGTTTTCCAGCCTTTCACTTTGAATTTGTTTTTATCCTTGTTACTTAGATGAGTTTCCTGTAGGCAGCATACAGTTGGATTTTCTTTTTTAATCCATTCTGCTACTCTGTGCCTTTTTATTGGTGAGTTTAATCCGTTTACATTTAGTGTAATTATTGACACTTGTGAGTTCCCTATTGCCATTTTATATCTTGCTTTCTGTTAGTTTTGTGTCTTGTTTGATCCTTCTCTTTCGTTTTTCTATCTTTTGTTTTTATTTGGTTGTATTCCATACATCTTTCTTCTGTTGCTATCTCTTTTATCTCATGTGCTTCTGTGGTGGTTTTTTCAATGGTGGTTACCTTTGAGTAATGAAAAGGGTCCCTACCCTGTTCATTGTAGCGAACTATTTTGTGAGTACTTTTGCACTCCATCGTCCTTTGCTACTCTTAATCTCCATCTTCTTCCCCTCTTTCTTTTTGTTGTTGTCACAGTTTAAATTTGGTTTTATTGTGTTCTCTTGGAGCTTTTACTTGTGGCTCTGTTTTTTTTTTTTGTTGTTCTTTGTATCTGATTGGAGAACCCCCTTTAGTAATTCCTGCAGTGGGGGTTTTCTGATGATAAATTCCCTCATCTTTTCTATATCTGTGAATGTTTTTATTTCTCCTTCATATTTGAAGGATAGCTTTGATGGGTATAGTATTCATGGCTGAAAGTTCCCCTCTTTCAGGACTTTAAATATTGGGGTCCACTCTCTTCTAGCTTGTAGAGTTTCTGCTGAGAAATCTGATGATAATCTAATGGGCCTTCCTTTATAGGTTGTATTCTTCTTTTCCCTGGCTGCCTTGAGAATTTTTTCTTTGCTGTTGGTTTGTGTCAATTTCATTATGATATGCGTTGGAGTAGGTTTGTTGGGGTTAAGAAAACTCGGAGTTCTATTTGCTTCTTGAACTTGAGGCTTTAGTTCTTTCCACAGGCTTAGGAAGTTCTCATCTATTATTTGTTTGAGTATGTTCTCCATTCCATTTTCTCTCTCTTCTACCTCTGATATACCTATTATTCTTATGTTATTCTTTTTGATGGAGTCAGATAATTCTTGTAGGGCTACCTCATTTTTTTTAATTTTTGAGTCTCTTTCTTCTTCTCTCTGTTGTGCCTCAAGTTGCTTGTCTTTTATTTCACTAATCCTCTCTTCTGACCTGTTCTATTAGCTAAGCTTGCTACTTCGTTTTTCAGCTCGTGAATTGAGTTTTTCATCTCTGTTTGATTTGTTTTTATAGTTTCAATTTCCTTGGACATATATTCTTTGTGTTCATTGAGTTGTTTTCTGAGCTCCCTAAATTGCCTTTCTGTGTTTTCTTGTATATCTCGGAGGATTTTTAGGATTTCTATCTTGAATTCTCTGTCATTTAGCTCCAAGGTTTCCAATATATTAATTTTTTTCTCCATTGATTTTTCCTCATCTAGCTGTGTTACCTCTCTTTCTTTTGTATCCATGATATTCGATTTTCTCTTTCTTAATGGCATCTGAGGGTGGTTTTGTTGATAGTATTAATGAGATTTAATAAAGAATAAAAAGTTAAAAAAATAAAAAAATAAAAAATCGAAAAGAGTTGTTTTTTTTAAAAAAATTAATAATGAAATAAAGAAAAATAAAATAATATAAAAATTTTAAAAAAAGGAAATTATTCCCCCCTCCTTTTTTCCTCTCCTCTTCTCTCCCCTCTTTGTTGAGAAAATCTTGTGGTGAACTGTGAATTATAGCAAACAATTCCTGTGATGGAGGGCCTGAATTGAAGAAAAGTAATAAAGGGGCAAAAAAAAGAAAAAGAAAAAAAAAGGGGGTATGGGCCCACAAAAAGCAAATAAGGAAAAAATTTGGTCTAGAATAAAATGATTTGCTTTTAGGTGTTGGTTTTCTAAGTGTTATGATGAGAGGAATAAGAGGAAAACAGAAAAATGGGGGGACAAATTAAAAAATTACTCTTGTATTTAGTGGAACAAGAACTAGATAAAATGGAGAGCCAGGGATGGGAGCACTGCTAGTGAGTTAAAAAGGTGAAGTAAAAAACCCCCAAAATTCCACAAACATAAGTTTGAGTCCCAGATAAGATAATTTGTTTGTTATTGAGGTTTGAATGAGAGGAGATGTAAAGGAGAAAGGAAGAAACTAATATAGAGGGAGAAAAGAAAGAGAGAGAGAGAGAGAAAAGAGGGAACCACTAAAAGAAGAAAAAAGAAAGGAGAGAGAGAGAGAGAGAGAGAGAGAGAGTTAAGGGTTTTGGAGTGCAACCTTCATAGAGAGAAAGGAAGAAGAGAGAAAAGATAATGGGAGATATAACACTTATGGGTAGTGTAGTTCAAGGAGAGGAGAGAGTAAGACTGGCAGAGAGTTAATCGGCCAAATTGGAGGAGGAAAAAAAGTATCAAGAATGAAGATAAGAGAAACAGATGAACAAATATAATAAAATGGGATAGGTTATAAAGTCTGCAGATTATTCTTGATTTTGAGAGGTTATCTTCTTGCTTTTTATTTTCTCTCCCTCTTCCTGGTCGGCGACTCTGTACCCCGGGTTCTGCCCCTTTGGCACGCTCAGGTAGAGGTTTGCAGTTGATAAGTCTCTATGGCAATGTCATGTATTGTGCTTTAGTCTCGTTGGCAGTCGACACTCATTAGCATTTATAGGCTCTGATAGTGAAAGAGTCTGTGTTCCTGGAGCCTTTCTCCTAGTCTTTCCTTCCTCCATTAGTAGTCTGATAATCCAGCTATGGGGTTGCTGCTGCCTCTGCCTGGATAGTAAGAGGCTCAAAGAGCTGGCAACTCCCCGCTCTATTTCCACTCAGCACAGGGCTCTGGGTAAGGCTCAGTCAGTCAGAGCTGCTAGCATAATCAGGCGGGGTTTCTTCCCACTCAAAGACCTCTGGCTCTGCCACTCTGTCCGGTAACACAGGCGGGCGCCCACTTCCGGGGTGCTTGGAGGAAACTCTAGCTCACTATCTGCGCACGCAGACCAGCATATCTGGCCAGCAGTCTCACGCTCTGAGTGAAACCCCCAACAGCATGGAAAAGTTGCAGCATTGGAATTGGCTTTCGCTCCATCCCCTTGCGCGGCTTTTGCAAGGCGCTGGGGCGGCCCGAGATTCTGCTTTGGCCCACACAAAGGCCCCTGACTCTGCCCCTCTGTGCGAGAACACGGGCGTGCACTGCCGAGGCACTCGGAGGTATCTCTCATTCACTATCTGTGCACGCAGACCAGGATATGATGTCAGCTGCGTTTCCCTCTGAGTGCAACCCCCACCAGCACAGAAAATTTCCACCGTTGGAATTACTTCTCGCTCCCTCCCATGCACGGCTTTTCCAGGGTGCTGGAGCTGCCCAGAAATTCTGCTTTCGGCCCACACAAAGGCCTCTGACTCTGCCTCTCTGTGGGATAACACGGGCTCCCACTCCCGGGGCTTAGGAAGAAATCTCTCGGCCACTAACTGTGCGTGCGCTGACCAGGAGATCAGGTAAAATGGTTGCCCCGCTTGTCTTTCTTTGTTTGGGTTTGGCGCGAGTGTTAGCTTGTATTGCCCGGGTTGCCACAGGATCAGTTTTTCCTCGGCTTGGATCTCCATGCCACAGCCTGGTTCAGCCGTTTGTGCCGCGGCCTGGATCTATTCACCCCCTTTGCCTGCCTCAGTTTCTATATTCACAGTTACCAGAGAAAGTCACCCTGTTTAGGTTAGTGAGGAAGGCGGAGCATTTCTTACTCCCTTTTTCCTTTGGGGTTTGGTTATATATTTAGCCAATTTTTCACTCGACCATACCTTCGGGTGTATTGCGAAGGATCTGGAGGCTCCAAGTATAGGTTTTTCTGTTTCTGGCTGAAGATCTTGTTGAGTTTTGGGGGAGATTTATCGGTATCGCTTCCTACCCTGCCATTACTCTGACTTCATCTCTGAAAGTACCTTCTTTTGACAGTAGAAAGGGAAGCTGAGGCTCACCCACAGAGCTTGAGTTTTAGCTTGTTCTTTGTCAAACATTTCAATAATTAAGGGCTCAGCTTGGGGCACTAAGTCACTTCCAGAAGCTATAAATTAAGGTATTTTTAGGTCTGTGAAAAGAAGCTTCGTAGAATAAATCAAATGCAAGTGAAGAACCAAACTGAAACTTATTTAATCAAAACACTCATTGTTAGCTATAAGGCATTATGAGCTGTAGGCGCAAAGTCTTGCATGATCAAGCTTCTAGATGCCTTTCACAAAGCAAACCCAGAGTAGAATTACCTAAGTGAATTTAATTTAATGTTAATGGACAGATAGAGAAAATGAGGTTTTGTTATATGTTCCAATCTAGCAGGGCCACAAGGTTCTGTTTGGCCCATATATCATTTACCCAAAAGGTAAACTACTGGTTCCTTGTTCTCAAATAATATCCTTCTTAGCATCACAAGATCTTATATTTCTATGAGGGAGAGAGCAAGAAGATATGTGCATGTGCTTGCATGTTGTATGTATCTGAGTGCATGAAGGTATCGGTTCAGGCATAGACATAAAAAGAAAAAGGACTTTGAAGGTGGGTTAAAAAATGTTTCAGTTTTCCTTTTTCCTCTTGGATAAAGTTGATAGTCC
The DNA here is from genome assembly GCF_036850765.1 of Saccopteryx bilineata. Classification (NCBI taxonomy): domain Eukaryota; kingdom Metazoa; phylum Chordata; class Mammalia; order Chiroptera; family Emballonuridae; genus Saccopteryx; species Saccopteryx bilineata. The sequence continues at coordinate 13,686,510 of NC_089502.1, read as the reverse complement.
CAGTAGAAAAGAGGTGGGCTGAGTCTCACTGTCTGGGGTGGGAAGGGAGCATGGCGCTTATGAGCAGTTTAGAGTTGCTGCTATAACACAGACAAGATGCTTTAAAGTGCCTGTGGCAAGGAAGCTTGTTTTCTACTTTAAAGTTTGACTTGTCTTCAGTGTATCCAAATTACAAGCATTTTCATAGGCTTAGAGAAAGCAGAGGTGGGAAGGGGAGAAAATATTTTCGAAAACTTTTAAATATTTGTCCAAAGGAAAGTATAGAAGTCAACAACTGTGTTCTTTTATTCCAACTTATTGTATGATTAATCAACTATATAATAAAAGTTAAATGGAGATGTCTAAACTGCAAGAGCAACACAAATTAGCAATCTAAAAACACATCACTCTAATATCACCCACTGATTACAATGTTTCTAAAAAATAGTAGTTTATAAAAAATCATTTCAATGAACATGAATTTCATTGAGTTTTACTTGTTTTATGCTGGAGGATAAGGCCAAATATTCTAAGATATCCAAGTACTCTTGACAGAGGGTAGGGAAAAATGATCTTAACTAGTTTGTTAATTTCATATAATATATTGTTTTCATATTCACAATTTTTTTTAAATTTTTATCTAGTGTATTCCAATGTTTGCTTATTCTACCCACCCTTAATTATTATAATTATAATTTTTCCCAGTGTAATCTTGCTGTATTCATATCTTCTTTCCCATTTTACCTCCCTTATCATGTTTTTTTACTTTACTCTTACTCCTTTTTCATGCACGATATATAGATGGATGGATGGATGGATAAATGGATATATATATATATATATATATGTTATATCTGTCAACATTCTATTTTTGTTTCATTTTTTACTAATTACCCTGATAAATATACAATTAATCATAAAACTAAGATCTACATTCTACTAAGAAACTTAATTTGAACGTCAGTTTAGTCAAGACTCACCATGTTCCTCGGGTGTAACAATTAGTGATAAAGCCAGTAGTTTTGAAGTCATGTTGACATATGACTTGAAGTCTTCTCTCATCTTAAAATAAGAAAGATAGATTGGTTGGATAGTGCATTCAGAGTTTCAGACCCAAGAACTGCAGGTGATAGTATATCTTGATCCAACTTTGTCTCACTTCCACTTTACAGTGTGTCAGCCTTATCTTTACCTTATTGAAAATCAGTTCTACACTTTTTCTGAGCATCTGATGACTTCTTTTACTTTCTCTTCTTATTTTATCTATCGTATTCCAAAGTTTGCCTATCCCACCCACCTTTACTTATTAATTATATCTAAAGTTTAAGAACTATACAGTGATGTGTCTGGGACTTTCATTTTGACTGATATATTTGAGTGGGGACCTATAAATTCTCTCTGAATATAAGTTGACATCTATTTTTAACTCTGTAATTTTTTTAATGAATTTTCTTAATAATAGCTTTAAGATTACTCTCATTTCCTGCACTTTCAGGAGTATCATATACACAAATATTTTACTTCTTTGATGTGTTTTTAAGATCCATTACTTTTTCTTGTACTCTGAAGAGCTGTTTACTTACTTTTTTTTATCTTTTAAGACTGAAGATCAATTTGGTCCCCATTTGTACTGATTCTTTAAGATTACTCTCACTTTCTGCACTTTCAGGAGTATCATATACACAAATATTTTACTTCCTTGATGTGTTTTTAAGATCCATTACTTTTTCTTGTACTCTGAAGAGCTGTTCACTTACATTTTTTTTTATCTTTTAAGACTGAAGGTCAATTTGGTCCTCATTTGTACTGATTCTCTCTTCCATTGTATTTATTTGGTAATTGTATTTTCTCAGAGTTTTTTTTTGTGACTGATGTGACTTCAGTCATCAGTGCAATGTAGTCTTTGATAACTATTTCTTGTGTGTTAATCAAAGAGTTTTTGTGGTTTTGTATCAACTTTCTGGTGGTAGGCAAGGAGAACGGTGGGAAACATCAGTTCCCTCACATTGGCTCTTTCTCTGGGTTCTGCTTGCTGGCCCTCCAGGCCAACTAAATCTTGTGAAATCTTTGAGATCTTTGAAATCTTTGCAACATTACAGTACCTGTTGCTTACTCCTAAGCTTGTTTTCACAATATTTTCATTATCTTTAAAGCATAATTAGTTTTTGTTTTACTTTTATTTCCTCTGATAGCTAAAGCTTCTGTTGGCTTCAAGTTGTTTCTAAAGTTCAGCAATTCAGTTCTGCTCACAACTGGTATCTGTTCTCCCCAGGAAGCTCAAGAGCTGGGGTCTTTAAATCAAAATTCAACTCTTATTTTAAGCTGAAATCTTACAAAATATTATAAGAGAGTAAGGAATAATTAACTGATGTGTTCTTCTCTAATAGCATTGGCCATAAGAGTTTCATAAGACTGCATGTAAAATAAAAAATATATATATAAATACACAAAAAACTAATACATGTATATAAATGCATAGTACACTAAATACCTGAATGTATAAACATATTCATAATTATTCAAATAAAATAATATAAATAATGGCACAAATACATAAATATAGAAATATATAGGAACATAAAATGAGCCTCATATGCTCAGAATATTTAGCTTTTTCCTGGTTGAAGGTACATAGAATTTGTTTCTGATTAAGCAACAATGTGCATTGGAATTATAAAGTAGAAGGTGAAAAGAGTTTATCTAACTGTTTTGGAGTTTGTGAAAGAGATTTTGACTTTGTGTCAGGGAGCTTGAATTTCATTCTTGGCAGAGCCTTTTACTAGCTGTGTAATTGTGTGATATTTGGCAAGCTACTAAAAGTCATTTGAGTGTCCATCTCTTCATCAGTTAAATGAGTACTCAATAATTGTAAGTTAAATCTGAATACAGAACTCTGTTAGCTTCAGCCTAATCATGTTTTTAAAATGTCTCTTTACAGTAATACCTGGGATTTAGATCTGTAATGATGGTGCAGGTAAGGACAGGACAGAGATAGGTAGGGGTGAATTTGAATAGAACTCAAATGGATACTCTTTTGGGCCCCGTACATCATCTTTCTTTTTGATCAACTTAAAAATATGTATTCAGCTTGATTATATCCTAGTTATTGTAGAAAGTAGTAAGGGGGATGAGAAAATAAACTCTACCTGCAAGATTATGATTTAGTGGGAGATTTACCTATATTCACAGCTAAGTATAATATGCAAAATATGGTCAGCTTTGAAAACAATGGTATCAAACGAAGCCTTATGGGAGCATAGAAAAGTAAAAAGTTAATTATGATTGGTAGCACTTAGGTTCTTCATTCAAGTATTCCAGACTTAAGCATCCCTATATTTTGGCTTAGTGAAGGCAACTATCAGGCTTCTTACTGCAAAACATCTGCTTTACCTACCTGATGCCTCCCTGACACTCTACTATCTAACTCACTTTGTGTTTTTTTTTAATATAGCACAAAAAATTGCAAAGTATGGTAGCACAAGGTGTGTAGAGAGTGGTTGGAAATGAGGCTAGAGGTAAAGCAGAAGCCAAATCATTAATCTTTATGTCTGCCACGTAGATTTATTTTTTTTTGGAAAATCTCTTATTTGTGCAAAATTTAAAGACCAGGTCAAGATCTAAATCTACTTTGCTTCTAGCCAAGTAGAAAATGACCTGTCTAGTTCCTACTCTTCCCTGATACTATACTATCCTGGGAATGGATATTTAAGGACAGGTTCAGAGGCCACTGTTTGAATTGACTGTCCACTTGTTCCTCTAATTAATGCTCCTAGTAGTTCAGGTTTCTTTTCAAAGAAAATAAAAACAGGAGATGGTGTAGTTTTTGAATAGAGTTATGCATATGAAATATTATGTATGAAAAGGTTGGTTCTTTTCAGAGGTCCGGTAATTTTAAAATCAGGGTCTTAAATTCCAATGTGAGCAAGCAGAGAACATTTAATGTGGTTTGGAGAAAGACAGTTTAGTATGGGACTTGGTGTGTCAGAAATAGGAAATAAAAATTAAGTACAGTACATTCAAATGCAAAAGTTTATTTCATCTGATTCTCATCTGAATTCTCAGAATTATTCAGAATTGTGATAAGAAATTAGTATAAGCACTTGACAAGATTTGTCTAATAAAAATTAAGACAACTGTCCAATACCTATATATTTATTAAAACAACTAAAAAATAGTCTTAGTCTTCAGAGTGCTTAGGTACTATAAGATTTTTGGAAAGTGAAATTTATTCATTTGTACACTTATTAAAAATTTATTGTACACTTACTTTATTTTTTTGTATTTTTCTGAAGTTAGAAATGGGGAGGCAGTCAGACAGACTCCCGCATGCGCTCGACCGGGATCCACCCAGCATGCACACCAGGGGGCGAAGTTCTTACCATGTGGGGTGCCGCTCTGTTGCAACCAGAGCCATTCTAGCACCTGAGGCAGAGGCCACAGAGCCATCCTCAGCGCCCGAGCCAACTTTGCTCCAATGGAGCCTTGGCTGTAGGAGGGGAAGAGAGAGACAGAGAGGAAGGAGAGGGGGAGGGGTGGAGAAGCAGATGGGCACCTCTCCTGTGTGCCCTGGCCGGGAATCAAACCCAGAACTCCTGCACGCCAGGCCGATACTCTACCACTGAGCCAATCAACCACGGCCTGTACACTTACTTTATATGGGTACAGAGGAAATACATTTTCTAATGCTTGAATACAAGAAGATTTTTTTTATAACTTTACTTTTACTAAAGATACAGAACTGAAACTTGCTATAAACTTTGACAAATAAATTTTTGGATGTCATTTAATAGTGTCTGAAATAGGCTGTGTGAATAACTCTGAAGAGATTTTTGGATGATTCTATCAAATCCCCTATTCCTGAACCTTTTTTAAAAAATCAAGTGAGCAGGTAGAAGAGAAAGAGTAGAAGTGTAGGAGAAATATTATAGAAAGACTTTTACATGTTTAGAAAAGAATATAGGAAATGGTTTGGCCACTTGGCTTTAAAGATTGTTTTGATAACTATGTGATCTTTACTGACAGAAGATCTTCTTCTTTTAGTATTTTTAACAAAATCTCCAGAAGAGCTAAGGTGGCATAAGCCTGTGGGGAAATTGCAATGCCAAAAAATCTGGACTACAAGTGTCATTAGGCACCATGATGTTAAAAAAATATATATTAACTAATAGAAATAATACTAGACACTAATTAAAGTATTCAAATGACTTGTCATTATTAATAACTCTGTACTTTAACAAGGAGCACTTGCTGTGGAAGTTTTGTGACTATCCAAGGCACAGCATGACAATATTTTAAAAATATATACATCATGAAAAAATCCCATTTGAAATAACTGTAAGATTGTGCTAAAAATTTACCAAGTGGAACTTAACACAAATTCCAAATGAAGTGAATACTTGTTCTTTTGACTTCAAGAAGTAGCTTAAATTTTATACTTTTTGAAAATATATGAGACAGACTTAATACATATGGTTCCTTGAATTTTATGTGGTTAACTCCAATTTTATTCACTAAAGCAACCTTTATTGAGTGCTCACTATAGATAAGGAACCCTCAAATATTTAGTGGACTAAGATGGGTAAAAGATAGAAGGAAGAAAACTCAAAAGAATGCAAAATCTTCTGCATATATGTCAGCAGCTAAGAGATTAATAAAACACATTTACTGTTATTCCAGTAACTAAAAATTTAGAAGTGGAACAAGGATATGTAAACAAAAATAAAAGTACAGTGTACTAAAGTTTGATATGAAAGTACAGGAAAAAAATAGTCATGTAAGTTTTATAAAAGGCAATAGTCTTAATATTCTTTCCAGCTGCAGGGATTAGCAAATCTTTGTTGATAAGGTTGCATTTGAACTGAACTCTGTAATTTGGTTGAATTAATCTAGCAGCTGTAAATACTAGGTGTGTAGTTCTCCAAGAGTAGAGAGGGTGACTAACTCATCCTTGTAACTCTTATGCATAATACAGAAATAAAACTAATAATCTCTATTATTTATTACATGTTTACTATTTTCCGGACATCATGTTAAACTTTTTTCCATACTTTGTCATATTTACTTTAATAACACTCTTGCGCAGTGCTTATAGCAGCATCAGCAGCAGTAGCAGCAGCAACAACAGCAACAAGAGCAATAATATTTATTGAATACTGACTGTGAGCCAGGATCTGCTTTAATCTCTGTGTGTCATTGTTAGTATCCCTTTCTTACACATGAGAAATTAAGCTTCAGAAAGGTTAAGCAACTTGTCCAAGATCCCACAAGTTAATCAGAAGTAGAACTGCAATTGAAATCCAAGTCATCTGATTTCAAACTCATGTTATCATAAGTCGGTACCTGTTACTTGGAAAGGAATTTAGAATTTTTCATAAATAAGTGAATGAAAATTGAAGAAAGAGGAGAGATATTGTGAAGATAGAAACCACTGAACTTGTAAATTGGGAAGGGGAGAGTGAACACAAAACTGTCGTTTTTTCTTCTTTTATTCATAAGCTAATAAATGTAAATATTTTCCCATGTAAAAGATTAACTACTGTCTACTGGATTTTTAAAAATTATTTTATGAAGAATTTGAGAAATGTTATGACACGTTTTACGTATACACAGTGATATTCTTAAAGGTTACATTGAAAAGAGGCAAAGTGTTAATGCCTGTCAATTTTGAGTGGTGGACAGTTATTAGTGATGTTGTCCTTTTTTCTTTATTTCTGCATTTTCTACTGTGACAACAAATAACTTATGCTTGATAAAAAACCTTTTAAATCATTATGTAACATTTTAAAACAATAGAAATTTCTTGCGAGGAAATTCACACTTAGGGGTGATGTGGATATTATATTTTCTGCTTACTCTTAAATAATTCCAAAAAAGTACATGCATACTTTTATATATGTGTATATACACATATATATGGGTAGTATTATTCTATATGTACAGTATGCATATATAGAAAAATATACATATAAAGAGAGAGCATACACATATACTAAAATGTAAAAATTTAGGAGAGAAAAATATTATCTGAGAATTTTTTATACTGATATTTTAACATTTCTTTAAGTCTAAATTTATGTTAAAAGTAGAAAAAAAACAGTAGTTTCAATAAGTAAAGCAAAAAAAGAAATGTGTGTATAGTATATATATAGTTTACAGTTCATATATAAGCATACTACAATTTATATTTAATAAAGAAAAAACATCAGAATCATAACATTTCTACTCTTTCTCTAGCGCTTATTTCTGTTGATTTTCTTTCTTTTGGAATTCTCAACCCATTCTTTTTAAAGTTGCCATTTGTACCAGAAGAAACCCATCCTAGTTTGTGTAGTTGGCCATGTTTCCTGCAGTTATTTTAAATACTAACTTCTGTTCAACTTCTTCAAAATCATCTTGAGATAGTCAATGCATTTTTATCATTTTTACTGAAGTAACTGGTTGTTTAGTTGAATTGACTTGGATATTTGTTTAAATAGACAGTTGGTAAGGGGTTTTTGGAAAGTGAGATGGAGAGAAAAGTTAGACAAAATGGGGCAATTAATCCAAATGGTAAGCCTTTTACACAAGTACAGATTGCCATGGTAACAAAAATCCAAAACAATAAAATAAAAACAAGGAAAGAAGAAGATATTTTTGAAAGGTTTGTGAAATTGCTTTTAGTTCTGCTGTCTAATAATGTCCATTAGGTCAAATCAGATGACTGTGATTTTTTTTTACTATAATTCTCTATCTATGTGTAACAACATTTTTCTTTTCCCCCAGAGTGTTCATAGAGCCCTTTTGCTAGTTTACTTTTGCAACACTGCTGTTAAATAAAGCCTATGTACATGGAACCAATGTTTATTTTCTTAGCTTAGTATATAGTAAATAATTGCAAAAACTACAGTCTGTTCAGAGGCAATGGTGTCTTTGGACTAAATGTTGATACGGCATATATAATATTGCTATTATAATTGATAATACGCATAACAATTTATGATATGTTTAAAAGATGTTCCTGAATAGTATTTTTAGCAGTTATAAAGGACTTGAGATAGAAAAGAGCAAAACTGGAAATATACTAATTATACATCCTGAATTGAAAATGTTTTCTTTAATCTGTGTTCTCTCAGAGTTCAAAAAGAAATGAAAGCTAAAAACAACTTGAATTTTCCCTTAAAACGAGAAGATCATTCTGTGATTTTATAAATCACTTTATAACTTAACGTCATCTGCTGAAAATCATTCAAATACAAAACATTAACAGAGAGGTTTTTAAAGATTCATGTTTATCACAAGGTAAAAAGGTTACATTTTTTTAATGTAATTTAATTTTGTTTCTAAATAACTTTTATCTCTTCCAAGGTTAAAAAGACAGAAAGCACACATACAAACTAAGTAATATCTAAAAATTTCCTGAAATACATGAACTATTCCATTTATATAACAAATACCTTGTTTAATTATGGCCATCTCAACATTAAGCTAGATAAGTACATGCAGAAATCAAGGGAGTTTGATTTGAGACACTGTCCATTGCTCAACAACGAAGGACTCTGGTGGTTTTTGCAGCACTGCATCATTTTAGTAAGCTGGGGACAGTCTAAGTATATGCCACTTTTTTTCCACCTAAGGCTGAAACATAGAACAAAGTGAATTTAAATCTATTATTTGTCAAGAGATTAAATTTGAAGACATTTACAATTTAAAGATAAATTTTGAAAATATAAACGCCCTTGAAAGCTTAATTATCTGTGCCTTTATTCTAAAAAAAATAATTCTGAAAATATAAACAAAACAAAATAGGACATTTACTTGATGGCATAATTAATGAGAGCTACTTTTTCAAAACCTCTGAAATAAACAGTACTTGCATCAAAATTATTTTTAAATGTTCACAAACTATGGAACATAAGTGTGAAACCTTGCGTTTGAGTCTAAAACAACCAGATGCAAAAGCAAAAGGTTAGATGTGGCTAAGTAGCAACGTGCCTAAACATTTTTGGAGTTTTCAAGGACCATAAGCTCAATATTATTTAGTTGTGTGTTGTGGCTACAAAGAAAAGTAAACCCATCTTCAACTACATTAATGAAAAGACAAAGTTAGAAACAAGGGAGTGATAGCGCAGCCCAGCTCTGTGCTTGGCAGACCTATACTAAAAGTGTTCAATGAAAATGGCATCATGGGTGAGGGGTGGAGCGTGGCAGGCATTTGATAACCACCACAAGCTAAAATAAATCTGGAAGGGAAAGAGCAGGATGAGGAAGCATCTGAAAATCATGCTGGTGAAGGACTGCTGAAAAGTTTGTGCTTCATTAAACTGGAAATGATATTTTTTTGAAAACAAATAAGAGATTATAGTTACTCTTTTTAAAGATTTTATTTATTCATTTTAGAGAAGGGGGAGAGGGGGGGAGAGAGAAGGGGGAAGAGCAGGAAGCATCAACTCCCATATGTGCTTTGACCAGGCAAGCCCAGGTTTCGAACCGGTGACCTCAGCGTTGCAGGTCGACGCTTTATCCACTGCACCACCACAGGTCAGGGTATAGTTACTTTTGATTCTGCTTTTTTTTTTTTTGTATTTTTCTGAAGCTGGAAACGGGGAGAGACAGTCAGACAGACTCCCGCATGCGCCCAACCGGGATCCACCCAGCACACCCACCAGGGGCGACGCTCTGCCCACCAGGGGGCGATGCTCTGCCCCTCCGGGGCGTCGCTCTGCCGCGACCAGAGCCACTCTAGCACCTGGGGCAGAGGCCAAGGAGCCATCCTCAGCGCCCAGGCCATCTTTGCTCCAATGGAGCCTCGCTGCGGGAGGGGAAGAGAGAGACAGAGAGGAAGGAGGGGTGGTGGAGAAGCAAATGGGCGCTGGCCGGGAATCGAACCCGGGTACCCCCCACGCCAGGCCAACGCTCTACAGCTGAGCCAACTGGCCAGGGCCTGATTCTGCTTTATCTTCATTATCTCCTCCTTTCACCCTTTCCCCTCTTCTTTGCCCCTTCTCTCCTTTTCTCTTTTTCATTCTATTATCCTTCCACCTAAAGTTATATTGTAAGATCATGATGTTTCAATTCTTTTTTTAACACCGGCCTTACTTCCCTGCATACCCCACACACCACATTGTCCTGCAACACTTTCCCTTTGTTTTTCTGCATCCCCATTCACAGATAGCAGGACTGAATCCCAGTAACCGCCCCCCTCCACATTTTATTTTTAGGAAGGACTTCATGACCCTGGGAAAGGAAACAGAATATGAGTTAATTAGCACAGACTCTTAAGCCAAGGCCATGTGAAAAAGGGCCTAGGTACAAAAGGAACAATTCTAATAAAGCTATGAAATAAACTTCTTTAGTTTACCTAATGCTCATTGGCATTAGACATGGGAATCTGAGCCCAGCTGGTCATGGGTGGGCTTAAAGTGCACCTGTAACACTGATTAGGGTGCTTGAATATCAGGTACCTATCTAACAAAAAAAAAAGAAAGGAAGGGAGGAAGAAAGAATGAAGGATAGAAGGGAGGGAAGGAAGGGAGGAAAGAAGGGAAGAAGGAAGGAAGGAAAGAAGGAAGGAAGGAAGGAAGGAAGGAAGGAAGGAAGGAAGGAAGGAAGGAAGGAAGGAAGGAAAGAAGGAAAGGGAGGGAGGCAGGGAGGGAGGGAGGGAGGCAGAGAGGGAGGGAGAGAGAAAAAAAGAAAGGAAGAAAGAAAGAGAGAGAGAGAGAGAGAGAGAAGAGGGAGTTTGTTAGTACAAAAGTTTGAATATAGAACACCATCTGAATCACTAAAACTTATTTTGAAGGTCTGAAATAGTAATGACTCCAATTTGTCAAAATATATGAGTTTTAATGGGGAGCAGAAAGGTCTGGCAGTGGTATATAGCAAAAGAACCAACAACTGCATACTTTAAAGCAAAACATAAAAGCTCTATCAAGCTGAAATTCTCAGAATCATTATAGAAAATTATATGTAATTGACTGATGTTATCTCATGAAATAGAAATGACTGCTTAGTACCCTCACAGTTAAAACAAGTTAATAAAATGAGTTGGCAGTACACAAAATGCTTATAGTTTATGTAAGTTGACTACATCCTTGATTTAACTATTTTGTGAATATAAAATGTGTTACAAAATAATGGAAGAGGAGATAAAAAGGGGAAGGAGGTAATAGGAAAGGGGAAGGACAGATGGAAAAATAGGGAGAGAAATAAAGAAAAAAGTGAAAAAGGGAGAAAATACATATGAAAACAGAGAAAAAAGAAATTTAAATAGGGAAATACAGAAAACTGGAAAGCAGAGAAACTGAACATGCAAATGTTTGAACGAGTACAATGTATTACAAAAAATCTTAAACTGAGAAGTAATAAATCACTTTTTATTCCCAATATGAAATTACCAATAACAGTATCTTTATACTAATACTAATGAATTAGATGGGGTGGAGGGGGGTGAAGAGTGTAAGTTCTGATGGATTTAGTGCAGCAGTCTTTTCCAGGACCCATTCATCTCTTGCCAGTCATTTTTGCTTTGAGTTGCAGGGCTAAGTGTTTATTTGACTATTACTTGAATATTCACAGCAGCTTTATTTATAATAACCCTAAACCAAAATATTCAAAATCCCCATCAATTGGTGAATAGACAAATAAATCATACTATATCTAAAAACTAAAAGGAAAACAAACCATTTATACATGTAATCAACACACATGTCTCTTAAAGGCATTTTATGCTAAGTAAAGAAAGCAAACCTAAAAGGCAGTATATTGTATGATCCATTTATATGGCATTCTAGAAAACGCAAACTATAGGTATGGAAAACAGATCAGTGTTTGCCAGAAACTGTGATTGGAAGTATAGGACTTCTGTGGAAGGCAATGAGGGAACATTTAGGAGTGAAGGAAATGCTCTTTTTCTTGTTGTGGTGGCAGTTACATGTCTATGTACATTTGTCACAGGTCTTAGGACTGTATCCGCACAACTGGTGAACTCCAAATTACACCTCAATAATGGCTGATAATATCAAACAAAAAATGTGTCCAAGGTCAATCTGCAATCAATGGAGTTCTCTTGTTTTTACCCACCCTGCCTATATACTTCTGAAGAAGCAGTGCGTAAGAAGAAAATATTTAGGAGCCCAAAGGAGAGATTTAAATATGTTTGCAGAATTTCTTATAACCTTATTCATCAAGTTGAAATTCTTCACTCTGTCATTCAACGTCCTCCATATTCTTACTCTACTCTTCTTTTCTAACTTTAATTGTCACCATTGCTTTATATACACTCTTGACTACTATTAGGCAGCTCTTCTCACTTCATGCAACATTGCCCTCCCTATTTACTTGCTTAGAATGCATGTACCATGCTTATTTCATTCAATGATCTTGGTCTCCCTCCATGTTGCAGTATGTCTTACTCTCATTTATTCAACTATTTATGGAGGACCAACTACGTTTTAAGTAAAATTCTAATAACTGAATATACATTACTAAAATGCCTTCAAACAGCTCACAGCTAATGGGATATGGAGACAAGTAAGCAAGACATTACACCATAACATGGAAAGGGTCATATGATAGTGAAATATACAGGATATTTGTTCCACAGAGGAAAGGAACTAAACCCAGATTATGGAAGGGGGTGGTTAAGAATGATTTCTCAAAGGAAATAACATTTAAGAAGAGACATTACAAATGCTTTGGTAGTCTCCAAGGAGAAGGGAAAGAATGCTTGCTTCATGCAGAAAGAACTCGAAGGCTAAAAAATATGGAAGAATCATGACCATGGAAAATAAATTTAAGAATTAAAATGATTTAACTAGGGAAATAACTTAAAGGATTAAAAAAGCAGAGAAGTTGTTGGAGATAGAGACTGGAGTTTTCGAAGCAGCTTAACAATGTAGTGGCAGGTACAAAAGAGAAAGAAATATTTACAGGTAAGGGTAAATTGGCATAATATACCAAGATAGTTGATGGTTTTTGATAGAGGGGTAGAGTAGCATTAAAGTTGACTATAAAATTTTTGCTTGGAAAACTAGGTGCAAAATGATTTCATTCACTGAGATAAGAACACAAGAAAGATGAATGAGTATGTAGGTGGTGATAAATACAAGATCAGTTTTGGATATGTTAGCTCACATTTTGTAACTTGGGCCACTCTCTCCCACATAACACCTTAAAGGTGAAGAGTCATAGAAGATTTATTCATAATAACCCAAAACTGGAAACAGCCCAGGAGACTATCTATATGAGAATGGATAGTCAAACTTTAGTATGATCATAAAAGTGATTATTACTCACCATAATAAGAAACAAACTACAGACTACATAGTACATTATGGATCATTTTTCTTTTTTTGAACTTTTGGATCAATTAATCCTAAAAATGTTATTTTGTGTCAAAAAACTTCACATATAAAAGCACTTACTATCTTATTACATGCATACAAAGTTCCAGAGCAAATAAGAATAACCTATTATAGAAAAAAAATCACAACCGGGTTTGCCTCTGGGGCAAGAGTTGACTAGATTGGAAAATGAGAAAACTCTAGGATGATGGTAATGTTCTACATGTTGAAAGGTATTTAGATTACACACGTATGCATTTGTCAAAACTCTTCAAATTTAGATTTAAGGCTTTTGCATTTTATAGTATGTAAAGTTTACACCCAAGAAAATATATAAGAAAATATTTAATTCTAATTAATTATATAAATTCTGAAAGATTTAGGGATGAGTGTACTGATGTTTGCAGCTGACTTTGAAATACAGTATATATAAAAAAATAAGATGTAGTGATGAATGATGAAGAAGACTGGTGTATATCTGAAAAAGCAATTATACTAAAATGTTAATGGTAGAACTTAAATTGTGGAATTTTAGGTGTTCATTTAAAATATTTTTAATTTGTTGTAAAAATTATAAAAAATTATTATAAAATGTTGGAAAATATAGTTATTTAAATAATTTCAGTTGAATAATATCCATGGGATATCAAAGAAATAATAATGCTCAATACAATGACTTTAATAAAACCAAGTACTTTTTTGTATATATTAGTATTAACAAAAATTGAGGTAAAAATTTAGCACCTAAAAATGGTCAAGATGGAATAAAAAAAACACATAAGCCACGAAATGGTTATTAGCTGGATGTCAAAGGTATGGTATCAGTGACTAGAGGCGAGAGGTTAAAGGGTGGCAGAAACTTAAGTGGTAGCCAAAGACAAGAGCATTAGAAAACATTCAATAGTTACCAAGCTATTGGTATATGTAGGATAGTTGGCCAATCCTGAGAAAGAAGTTACTTAATAGGACAAAAAGTGGGTGGAATCAGTTAGATAGTGCTGAATTGGTAGCAGATATTTGAGAAGACAAAATTGGACTAGAGTAAGTATATAGGGAGCAAAGGTTGGTTGGTTGGTATCACTGTCAGAATCTCAATATTGTGTCATAGAGTCCCTGCCCCCAAAAAAGTCACCAGAAACATTGAAAAGATAAGGAATTCCAATCCATAAAAATTCATATATTCTAGGAAAGTAAGTTTTGTGACCCTTGCTAGATTTGCCTTTTTTCCTACTACTGGGCATGCACTAGAATACTGGTTCCTAACTGAGTTCCATCTATTAAGATGTGTTTGGGAAATTGTGGGGATACTTCATTTGCCACAATGATTGGGAGGTTTTACTGACATTCCATAGGTGGTGGTCAGTGATGCTAGTTATTCTGAAGTGATAGGACAATCCTGTATAATAAAGAGTTATCCTGTATCCCACACAATTTTTAAATATTCCAGTGAACCTTAATAATATAGGTAAGAAAAATTGTTTATAATTATATTAATCCTGTCTTATCTCAACAGCAGCTTTTATCTTACTGTTTCCCTATACTTGTTTTTTACTTATATGTAATCACTTCCAAAGCTCTAATTTTTCTTAAATATAAACTTATTCATTTTAAGTTAGTATAATCATGTATTTCATTATGTTTCTAATATAGTCATGCTCTTGCATTTGTGTATTGAAATAAATACCATTCTATTGTAAATTATTTTTCTTTCATTTCTCATTTATATTTCAGTTGGGTCAGTAAATTGACTTTTGTGAAATTATGTATGTAGGTAGGTTAAATTATTTATAAACTTTTTTTCAGAATAGTGAATGGGGTGTCACAAAATATTTATTATTAAGAAAGAGTATGAGGTCTCGCAAGAATGAGAACTATTTATCTAGTACTAAGAATCAAAAAATAATATGGATAATAAGTAGGTTTTCAGTTGTTGAAATCCTGACTTATTATTACCAAAGTAGGAGGAAAAAATCATGAATTTGAGTGAGCCACTGGAGTAGAAAGTTTGTGCCTAATAATCATTACTAGTGTGTATTAAGCCCTTCTCATTACCTTGTCATTTTATCTTCACAACAACCCTGAAAGACAGTTTTTATTATTGTTACATTTTTTTGATGAGGTACTTGGACCTCAGAAAAATTATAATCAGTTGTCCAGGTTTTCTTAGTCACTTAGTGGCAGAGCCTAGAGTGGAGTCTAAGTCCTCTGATACCCAAGACACATGCTTTCTATTATTTTACTCAGGCTCTTCCAGAGTAAACTGGCGAAGAAAGTGTTAGAGATCCCCATCTCTCCTCAGAAGAATCAGCCTGTAAAGATCGATGAGTGGAAATATCTCAACAGTTTTTGAATGCTTCAAGCTGTGCTTAGAAATCAGAAAAAAAAATAATACAGAAACCACTTTCTCTCAATAAATTTCTAACCTAATCAGATTCATAAAATGTAGATTAAGTCTAAAGTTAAATTAAAGGAAGGGGAGAAAATGGTAGTAATTAGAGCAATGATTGGTACAGGTGTGTGTGTGTGTGTGTGTGTGTGTGTGTGTGTGTGTTCCATTGTGTCCCATGTGTGTCTGAAGGAAATTTCAATAAAGATTTACTGAGTGCCTACTAAGTGCATGGCTAAAAGCAGGAAAAGAGATGAAAGACATTTTTAAATACTAGGGCAGGGAACCAGTACTTGAGAAAGGTAAAAGGAGAAGAGACCAGACCATAGGTGAAAGGGCATACCTATTTGTCAGAGGCCACCAAGAGAAGATTGCATTATTGAGAATATTTGTGAAGCAGAGGAGGGAGGCATCAGCCAGCTCTGCTGTGCAAGGGCTGGGATGACGTCATTCTTACTCACTGAACAAGATTCAGAGAAAGGAGGGGTAAGTTGTGAGGCTAAGGAGAACAGAAAAGGTTTGGGACATGCTGTGGCAATGAATAAGGCCAAATAATCAACAATAAATGAATAAAATATTGTTTGGCTCCTGCAGGGCTCTGCTGAAGTTAAGCTGCAGGGATTTATGCATTTGTTGATTACCTACTTTGAGCACTACCCATAGTAAATATTCAACCAGGGGCAACCGCGGCCTCTGCAACTTCTGCACTCTTGGTCCCACAGACAATGTTCTGTCCATTCTTTCCTAAATTATGAGTAATCTAAGCAAAAAATTCTGAAGACAGATCACATACATATAGGGTTTGCTGTTATAATCAGAATTTACAACAAAATTAATCTGACACATTTAATGATATGCATAATTGTTATTGTGCTTGGTGGCAATCAGGCATAAATTGTAAACAATTCACATAAATGCCTGTAATTAGAATTATTTCCACACAGTTAAACTGAATTCTCAGTTTTTCTTCTGAGTTTGTCAGCTCTTACATATCCCTCAACTGCATCCACATCAACAGAGCAGATACTGGGTTGTCATTAATCATCACCTTCATCAAGTACTTGTTATTGTTAGAGAATAAATCTGGGGTATTCTCATCCAATAATTATCTCTGGCTGCCAGACATATGGCCCCTTCATTTGAAGAACCCATCAAGAGCTATATCTTTAACATGAGGTCTTCTCTCAATCTCAGAGATTTCAGTTGGGGACAGAGAAGACAACCCTGGCTAGTGGTGGCGTCATAAGGTGAAAACTGGGTTCTGAATCTCATTATCTGGAATTCAAGGAGCAGGTGTGATTACAGGGTAAGGGAAAGTGATTAAATTTAGTACACACCTACATTTATCCCCGCCCCTGATCCTAGGAAGTGACTAATACAGTCATCTTCACAGTTGTCCTTGAGGGGATAGAGTCATATTAAAAATAAAACCTAGCTCCCACTTCGCCATTGAGAAACATCCTTCCCTTCATTCAGAGAAACAATTGCCTGAAATGCCTTTAAATTCCAGACACATGTTGCTTTTCTTTTGCTATTAAAAATAAGTGGTTTTTTGCCTGACCTGTGGTGGCACAGTGGACAAAGCATCGACCTGGAAATGCTGAGGTTGCTGGTTCAAAACCCTGGGCTTGCCTGGTCGAGGCACATACGGGAGTTGATGCTTCCGGCTCCTCCCCCCTTCTCTCTGTCTTTCTCTCCTCTCGGTCTCTCTCTCTCCTCTCTAAAAATGAATAAATAAAAAAAATTAAAAAAAATAAGTGGTTTTAAAAAATCCAAGGAAGTCAGCATATTGATGGTTATACTTGCAAATAGAATAAATTTTAGAGTCAGACTGAATGCTACAACTTGCTAGCAATAAAATTTTGGTATTTACCCTTTCTGAACCTCAATTTCCTCATTAGTAAAATGATTATAATAATAACATCTATCTCATATGAATATTGTAAAAATTTCATGGTATAATGTATGTAAAATATTAGTACACTGACTAGAGCATAGTACAATTTCATTAACTACTAGTTGCATTTACTATTGTTATGTTTATTGTTGCTTTTAGGTATAGTCTTGGCTTCTTCATTACTGCGGCCATCTCTCCATGTGTTTACTTTTTTTTTTCCAGGAAACGAATGTATGAAATGCTAGTGGTAAAATCTGGATGTTAAAGCCACGGATGACCTTAAATCAAACAAAACAGAACAGATGGCTCAGACACTCATCTATATTCCAATTTTGTCAAAGACAGGTGGATGCAGACTTGGTACAGAGTGAAACTTGACATTTAGAGAAGACTAAAGCCATCCCAGATTAAAATGATCGTTAGAAACATTCATTTAATCACCAAAAATGTGTTAACTGAACTCTCAGTGAAAAGCACTGAAGAGACAAACGTGATACAGATAAAGTTTGAGGAGGAGAGAGAGAACATGTGCAGCAAGTGTAACCAGGGCACTAATAGAGGCTTATTGAAACAGTGGTAGCATCCAGGACAGACAAAGTATTCCTCTGCTTGGGAGGAGCAGAAAAAAACTTCTCTTTGGGAAAACAAGTCATCAAGTGAATGTACAATTTTTCTTATTAAATAGCATAATTTATATGTTTTAAACCTAGCGTCAGTAAAGATGCATTTCTCCATTTTGTGAATTTTCTGAACATACTTTTTGCTTTCTAAAATGGCATGGATTCCCATTTGTTTATTTTGTCCTTTATTTCACTTGTGGATGGATAGAAATCGGCAAAAATATTGCTACGAGATGTATTAGAGAGTTTACTGCCTATGTTTTCTTTCAAGATGTTTATGGTTTCACAACTTACATTTAAGTGTTTTACCCATTTTGAGCTTATTTTTATGAATGGTGTAAGTTGGTGGTCTAGTTTCATTTTTTTGCATGTACCGTTCCAATTTTTCCAACACCATTTATTAAAAAGATTGTCTTTACTCTACTGTATAGTCTTACCTCCTTTGTCAAATATCAATGGACTGTAAAGGTATGGGTTTATTTCTGGGTACTATGTTCTGTTCTATTGACCTGTATGCCTGTTCTTATGCTAGTACCAAGCTGTTTTGATTACAATAGCCTTGTAGTATAACTTCATATCAGGAACTGTGATACCTTCCATTTTATTCTTCATTTTCAAGATTGCTGAGGTTATTCATGTTCTTTTTTGGTTCCATATAAATTTTTGTAATATTTTTTCTATATCTTTGAAGTATGCCATTGGTATTTAAAAAGGAATTGCATTGCATCTGTAGATTGTTTTGGGTAGTATAGACATTTTAATGATGTTTATTCTTCCTATCCATGAACATGGTATATTCTTCCACTTGTTTGTATCTTCCTTGCTTTGTTTCTTCAATGCCTTATAATTTTCTGAGTACAAGTCTTTTACCTCCTTAGTTAAATTTAATCCCAGATACTTTATTTTACTGTTGCAATTGTTAAGGGATTGTTTCCTTAATCTTACTTTCTGACAGTTTATTGTTGGTGTATAAAAATGTCTCTGATTTCTGAATATTAATTTTATATCCTGCCACCATGCCAAATTAATTGATCAACTTTAGTAGTTTTTTGAAAGAGACTTTAGGGTTTTCTATGTACAGTATCATGTCATCAGCAAATAATGATAATTTTTCTCCTTTTCCAATTTGGATGCCTTTTATTTCTGATTTTTGTCTGATTGCTGTGGTTAGGATTTCCAAAACTATCTTGAATGACAGTGGAGAAAAGGAGCAATCCTGTGTTGTTCATGATCTTAAGGGGATTGTTTTTAATTTCTGCACATTGAGTATAGTGTTGGCTGTTGGTTTGTCATAGATATCCTTTATTATGTTGAGGTATGTTCCCTGTATTCCCACTATGCTCAGAGTTTTGATCATAAATGGGTGCTGAATTTTATCAAATGCTTTTTCTGCATATGTTGATATGATCATGTGATTTTTATCCTTTATTGTATTTATGTGGTGATTCACATTTACTGATTTGTACCAGCCTTGCCTTCTTGGAATAAATTTCACTTGATCATGATGTATGACTTTGTGTGTGTGTGTGTGACAGAGACAGAGAAAGACATAGAGAAAGACAGATAGGGACAGACAAGCAGGGAGAGAGATGAGAAGAAACAACTTTTTTTGTGGCACCTTAGTTGTTCATTGATTGCTTTCTCGTATGTGACTTCACCGGGAGGCTACAGCATACCTGAGTGACCCTTTGCTCAAACCAGCGATTTTGCACTCAAGCTGGTGAGCCTTACTCAAACTGGATGAGCCCACGCTCAAGCCAGGGACCTCGAGGTTTCAAACCTGGGTCCTCCCCATTCCAGTCTGATGCTCTATCCACTGCTCCACCACCTGATCAGTCAAGATGTATAATCTTTTTTATGTATTCCTGGATCCAGTTTGCTAATATTTTGCTGAGTACTTTAGCATTAATATTCATCAAAAATATTGGCCTATAATTTTCTTTATTTGTACTGTATTTACCTGGTTTTTGAATGAGGATAATGCTTGCCTCATAGAAAGAGATTGGAATTCTATCCCTCTCATGAATTTTTTGAAATTGTTTGAGTAGAGGTGTTCATTCTTCTTTGAATGTTTGGTAAAATTCAGCTAGGAAACCATCTGGTCCAGGACTTTTGTTTGCTAGGAGTTTTTCCATAACTGTTTCAATTTCATTTGTTGTATTCAGTCTGTTTATCCATTTTGCCTAGATTGTCCAATTTTTTGGCGTGTAGATCTTCATAGCATTTTCTTATAATCCTTTGTATTTCTTAGGTGTCATTCATTGCTTCTCCATTTTCATATCTAATTTTATTTATTTGGGTCCTCTCTCTTTTTTCCTGATGAGTTTGGTTAAAGATTTGTCAATCTTGTTTACCTTTTCAAAGAACTAACTCTTGTGTTTGTTTTGTTTTTTTTTTTTTTTTGTATTTTTCTGAAGCTGGAAACGGGGAGAGACAGTCAGACAGACTCCTGCATGCACCCAACCGGGATCAACCTGGCACGCCCACCAGGGGGCGATGCTCCGCCCCTCTGGGGCGTTGCTCTGCTGCGACCAGAGCCACTCCAGCACCTGGGGCAGAGGCCAAGGAGCCATCCCCAGCGCCCGGGCCATCTTTGCTCCAATGGAGCCTCGCTGCGGGAGAAGAAGAGAGAGACAGAGAGGAAGGAGAGGGGGAGAGGTGGAGAAGCAGAGGGGCGCTTCTCCTGTGTGCCCTGACCGGGAATCAAACCCGGGACTTCTGCATGCCAGGCCGATGCTCTACCACTGAACCAACCAGCCAGGGCCCAAGAACCAACTCTTGGATTCATTGATCTTTTGTATTGTTTCTTTTTCTCATTTATTTGCACTGTGATCTTTATTATCTCCTTTCTTCTACTTCCTGTAGGTTTTGTTTGTTGTTCTTATTCTAGTTCTTTTAAGGGCAGGGTTAGGTTGTTAATTTGAGCCCTTTCTTGCTTCTTAGGTTATGCCTATAATGCTGTGAACATTCCTCTCAAGATTGGATTTGTTGTGTCCCATAGATTTTGAATTATTGTATGTTCATTTTCATTTGATTCAAATATTTTTTTATTTCATCCTTGATCTCATTATTAACTCATTTGTTATTTAATAACATGCTATTTAGCATTCAAGTGTTTGAATGTTTTTCAGTTTTTCTATTGTAGTTGATTTCTAGTTTCATGATATTGTGATCAGAGAAGATACTTCATAGGATTTAAATGTTCTTAATTTTTTTTATTAAATTTAATGCAGTGACATTGATAAATCAGGGTACATATGTTGAGAGAAAATATCTCTAGATTATTTTGACATTTGATTGTGCTGTATACCCCTCCCGCAAAGTTAAATTGTCTTCTGTCACCTTCTATCTGGTTTTCTTTGTGCCCCTCCCCTCCCCTAACCCCTCTCTCCTTCTTCACCCCATACCCCCTCCCCCAACCCCCCGCCCCTGTTGCCATCACATTCTTGTTCATGTCTCTGAGTCTCATTTTTATCTCCCTTCTATGTATGGATTCATCTTAGTTTTTTTTCTGATTTACTTATTTCACTCTGTATAATGTTGTCAAGGTCCATCCATGTTATTGTAAATGATCCAATGTCATCATTTCTTATGGCTGAGTAGTATTCCATAGTATATATGTACCAAAGCTTTTTAATCCACTCGTCCTCTGACGGACACTTGGGCTGTTTCCAGATCTTCGCTATTGTGAACAATGCTGCCACAAACATGCCGGTGCATTTCTCCTTTTCGAGCCGTTCTATGGTGTCCGTGGGGTATATTCCTAAAAGTGGGATAGCTGGGTCAAAAGGCAGTTCGATTTTCAGTTTTTTGAGGAATCTCCATACTGTTTTCCTCAGTGGCTGCACCAGTCTGCATTCACACCAGCAGGGCAGGAGGGTTCCCTTTTCTCCACATCCTCGCCAGCACTTATTCTGGGTTGTTTTGTTGATAAGCACCATTGTGACTGGTGTGAGGTGATATCTCATTGTGGTTTTAATTTGCATTTCTCTAATGATTAGTGATGTTGAGCATTTTTTCATATGCCTATTGGCCATCTGTATGTCCTCTTTGGAGAAGTGTCTATTCATCTCTTTTTCCCATTTTTGGATTGGGTTGTTTGTCTTCCTGGTGTTGAGATTTACGAATTCTTTATAAATTTTGGTTATTAACCCCTTATCAGACATATTGTCAAATATGTTCTCCCATTGTGTAGTTTGTCTTTTTATTCTGTTCTTATTGTCTTTAGCTGTGCAAAAGCTTTTTAGTTTGATATAGTCCCATTTGTTTATCCTGTCTTTTATTTCACTTCCCCGTGGAGATAAATCAGCAAATATATTGCTCTGAGAGATGTCCGAGAGCTTACTACCTATGTTTTCTTCTAAGATGCTTATGGTTTCATGGCCTACATTCAAGTCTTTTATCCATTTTGAGTTTATTTTTGTGAGTGGTGTAAGCTGGTGATCTAGTTTCATTTTTTTGCAGGTAGCTGTCCAATTTTCCCAACACCATTTGTTAAAGAGTCTGTCTTTACTCCATTGTATTTCCTTACCTCCTTTGTCAAATATCAGTTTTCCATAGAACTGTGGGTTTATTTCTGGGTTCTCTGTTCTGTTCCATTGATCTATATGCCTGTTCTTATGCCAGTACCAGGCTCTTTTGAGTACAACGGCCTTGTAGTATAACTTGATATCAGGAAGTGTGATACCTCCCACTTTATTCTTCTTTTTTAAGATTGCTGAGGCTATTCGTGTCCTCTTTTGGTACCATATAAATTTTTGGAATATGTGTTCTATATCTTTGAAGTATGTCATTGGTATTTTAATTGGTATTGCATTGAATTTATAGATTGCTTTGGGTAATATAGACATTTTAATGATGTTTATTCTTCCTAACCATGAGCACGGTATATACTTCCACTTGTTTGTATCTTCCTTGATTTCTTTTATCAATGCTTTGTAATTTTCCGAGTACAAGTCTTTAGTCTCCTTGGTTAACTTTACTCCTAGGTACTTTATTTTTTTGGTTGTAATTGTGAAGGGGATTGTTTCCTTAATTTCTCTTTCTGACTGTTCATTGTTGGTGTATAAAATGCTTCTGATTTCTGAGTATTGATTTTATATCCTGCCACTTTGCTGAATTTATTTATCAGGTCCAGTAGTTTTTTGACTGAGACTTTAGGGTTTTCTATATACAATATCATATCATCTGCAAATAATGATAGTTTTACTTCCTCTTTTCCAACTTGAATGCCTTTTATTTCTTCTTCTTGTCTGATTGCTGTGGCTAGGACTTCCAGGATTATGTTAAATAAGAGTGGTGAAAGGGGGCACCTCTGCCTTGTTCCTGATCTTAAGGGTATTGCTTTTAATTTTTTCCCATTGAGTATGATGTTGGCTGTGGGTTTCTCATAGATGGCTTTTATCATGTTGAGGTATGTTCCCTGTATTCCCACTTTGCTGAGAGTTTTGATCATGAATGGGTGCTGGATTTTATCAAATGCTTTTTCTGCATCTATTGAAATTATCATATGGTTTTTCTCCTTCTTTTTGTTTATGTGATGAATCACATGGATTGATTTACAAATATTATACCAGCCTTGCCTCCCCAGAATAAATCCCACTTGATCATGGTGTATGATTTTTTCCATATATTGTTGGATCCGGTTTGCTAATATTTTGTTGAGGATTTCAGCATCTATATTCATCAGAGATATTGGCCTATAATTTTCTTTCTTTGTGTTGTCTTTGCCTGGTTTTGGAATCAGAATTATGCTCACCCCATAAAAGGAGCTTGGAAGTCTTCCTTCCTCTTGAATTTTTTGAAATAGTTTGAGAAGGATAGGAGTTAGTTCTTCTTTGAATATTTGGTAGAATTCCGTTGTGAAGCCATCGGGCCCCGGACTTTTCTTTGTTAGGAGTTTTTTGATAACTGTTTTGATCTCATTTGTTGTAATTGGTCTGTTTAGGTTTTCTGATTCTTCCAGATTGATTTTTGGAAGATTGTATGTTTCAAGGAATTTGTCCATTTCATCTAGGTTGTCTAGTTTTTTGGCATACAGTTCTTCATAGTATTTTCTTACAATATTTTGTATTTCTGTTGTGTCAGTTGTTATTTCTCCTCTCTCATTTCTAATTTTATTTATTTGAGTCCTCTCTCTCTTTTTCTTGGTGAGTCTACTTAAAGGTTCATCAATCTTGTTTACCTTTTCAAAGAACCAGCTCCTAGTTTCATTGATCCTCTGTATTGTTTCTTTAGCCTCTATGTCATTTATTTCTGCTCTGATCTTTATTATTTCCTTCCTTCTACTACATTTGGGTTTTACTTTCTGTTCTTTTTCTAATTCTTTTAGATGCAGGGTTAAGTTGTTTATTTGAGCTTTTTCTAGCTTCTGAAAGTGTGCCTGTAGTGCTATGAACTTCCCTCTCATCACTGCTTTCGCTGTGTCCCATAAATTTTGAGTTGTTGTATGCTCACTCTCATTCGTTTCTAGGAATTTTTTTATTTCTTCTTTGATCTCATTCTTAATCCATTCATTATTTAACACCCTGCTATTTAGTTTCCATGTGTTTGATAATTTTTGAGCTTTTCTGCTGTGATTTATTTCTAGTTTCATGCCGTTGTGATTGGAGAAAGTGCTTGATATGATTTCAGTCTTCTTAAATTTGTTGAGAGCACTTTTGTGCCCTAACATGTGGTCTATCCTAGAGAATGTACCATGAGTACTTGAAAAGAATGTATATTCTGCTGCTTTAGGGTGAAAGGTTCTGAAGATATTTATTAAATTGAGTTGATCTAGTGTTTCCAATAAGTCTGCTGTTTCTTTGTTAATTTTCTTTCTTGAGGATCTATCTAGTGATGTTAGTGGGGTATTTAAATCCCCTACTATTATAGTATTGTTGTTGATCTCGCCCTTTAAATCCATCAAAGTCTATTTTATATACTTGGGTGCTCCTATATTAGGTGCATGGATATTTATAATAGTTATATCTTCCTGTTGGATTACTCCCTTTATCATTATGTAGTGGCCTTCTTTATCTCTTACTATATCCTTTGTTTTAAAGTCCACTTTGTCTGATATAAGTATTGCTACTCCAGCTTTTTTTTCTTTTCGTTTGCATGAAACGTTTTTTTCCATCCTTTTACCTTCAATCTATGTGTGTCTTTTGTTCTAAGGTGTGTCTCTTGTAGACAACATATGTATGGGTCCTGTTTTCTTATCCACGCAGCTACCCTATGTCTTTTGATTGGATCATTTAATCCATTAACATTTAAGGTTATTATTGATATGTAGTTGTTTATTGCCATTTTCTTTTTTTCTTTTTTTTTTTTTTTTTTGCTGTATTCTTTTCCCACTTTGATCTGTTTACACCAGGCCCCTTAATATTTCCTGCAGCATTGGTTTGGTTGTAATGAATTCCTTGAGTTGTTTTTTGTCTGGGAAGCTTTTTATTTCTCCTTCGATTTTAAATGATAGCCTTGCTGGATAAAGTAGTCTTGGTTGTAGGTTCTTTTTTTGCATTACTTTGAATATTGCTTGCCATTCCCTTCTGGCCTCAAGTGTTTCTGTTGAGAAGTCAGATGTCATCCTTATGGGGGCTCCTTTGTAGGTGATAACTTTTTTTTTCTCTTGCAGCTTTTAATATTTTCTCTTTATCACTTAGCTTTGGTATTTTAATTATGATGTGTCTTGGTGTAGGTTTCTTTGGGTTTCTCTTTAATGGAGTCCTCTGTGCTTCTTGGATTTGTGAGAGTTTGTCTTGCATTAATTTAGGGAAGTTTTCAGCTATGATATGATTGAACAAAGTCTCTATCCCTTGTTCTTTTTCTTCTTCTTCAGGAACTCCTATGATGCGGATGTTATTTCTCTTCATGTTATCACAGAGCTCTCTAAGAGTTTCCTTTGACTTTTTGAGTCTTTTTTCTCTTTTCTTCTCTGCTTTCATGCCTTCATTCCAGTTTACCTCTAACTCGCTGATTCGATCCTCTGCTCTATCTATCCTGTTTTTAATTCCTTCTATTGTGGTCTTTATTTCTGATATTGTATTTGTTGTCTCCAACTGATTCTTTTTTATACTTGCTATTTCTTTATTTAGGTTTTCAAACTGCCCCTCCATTATTGTTCTAAGATCCCTAAGCATCCTTACAATCATTATTTTGAACTCTGCATTTGGAAGTTTAATTATTTCCATATCACTCAGTTCATCTCTTGAAGGTGTCTCTTGTGGTTTCATTTGGATTGCACTCCTTTGTCTTCTTATCTTCTTTTTTTTGTTTTATTTGTAGAGTTGGTTGAGTCTAGGCTTGGTGTTGTCTGCCTCCAGTTTTCAGTTGTGTTATTTCTAGGTCTTCTTGGGTTGGTATCAGCTATTATTTGTAATCCACTTTCGGATTTGGGCAGCTTTGAAGTCTTGATTTGTTTGTTTTCTTAACAGGTTATAGTCTTGTTAACTGATCTCAGCAGGGGGTTTCCTTGAAACTGTAACCAGGAATGCTGTGGGTGTAACCTGAGACGCTGATGGTCTCTTCCACCAACTAATCTCACTGGGGGCAGGGTTTTTTCTCAGCTTCAGTAGGGGGAGGTGTATCTCATATCTCCATGGAGACCTGAGTTACTACCCCTCCTCCCCACTTCTTGTTTTCAGCTGTGTCTTGTTGAGCTGATTGGAGCTGGATAGATGTCTGGAGATCTCTGATCCGGAAGCACTTCAGCTCTGTTTTGTGAAAGGTTCAGTCCCTCCCCCAGCTATGGCTGCCTCCAGCACGAATGAGTCAGCTTTTTTATTTCGTTTCTTGCGTACCTTAGCCCCTCACAGTCTGTCCCTCTCCCTGTCCTTTCCACTTGGGAGATAAGCTGGTCTTTTCAACCCACCTTGCTCCCTGGTCACCAGGTAAGTGGCTGTGAGCCGTAGTTTCTGCTCTTTTTCCTCTGTGAAATCCTCTCTGGGCTCTCAGCCTCACCCCTCCCTCCGTTCCTGTAAGCAGAGGAGATTCAGGCACTCCTTACCAGGTTTATTGTGGTTTCCTCTTTGCTCCTTGGTTTTTGAGAGCTGTTCTTGCAGTTCAGTGTTGGTTTTTCATGCTGATTTTTCCTAAATTGATTTGTATTTCAGTTTGGTGTTGAGAGCTGGGCGTCTGTGCGTTTGCCTACTCTGCTGCCATCTTGGAGCCTACTCTCTTCTTAAATTTTTAAGACTTGTTTGGGTCCTAACATGTGGTCTATCCTAGAGAATGTACCATGAGCACTTGAACAGAATGGATATTCTGTTGTTTTGAGGTGAAAGATTCTGAAGAGATCAATTAAATCTGATTGATATAGTCTGTCATTTAAGGTTACTATTTGTTTGTTAGTTTTCTGTCTGAAAGATCTATCCATTGATGATATTGGGATATTAAAATTCCCTACTATTATAGTATTGCTGTAAATCTTGCCCTTTATGTCCATCAAGATCTGCTTTATATATTTAGCTGCTCTTACATTAGGCACATAAATATTAGCAATGATTATATCCATCTGTTGGATTGCTCCCTTTATTAGTATGTAGTCATCTTTTTTTATCCTTTACTATAGCCTTTGTTTTAAAAGACTATTTTGTCAAATATAAGTATTGCTACCCTAGATTTTATTTTCATTTACATTTGGATGAAATACCTTTCTCTATCCCTTTACCTTCAGTCTATGTGTATCTTTTGTTCTGAGTGGGTCTCGTGTAGACAGCATATAAAAGGGTCATATTTTGTTACTCATGCAGCTATCCTATGATTTTTGGTTGGAGCATTTAATCCATTCACTTTTAAGGTTATTATTATATGTACTTATTTATTGCCATTTTATTCTTTAAATTTACAATCTTCTTTTTCTTCATTTCTTTTTTTCTTTCTCTTTTTATAGCAGGCCCCATAATATTTCTTGCAATACTGGTTTGGTTGTAATGAATTTCTTTAGCCTTTTTTGTCTGGGAGGCTTTTTTATTTTCCATCAGTTTTAAATGATAGCTTTGCTAGATAGAGAAGTGTTAGTTATAGGTTTTTGTTTTCAATCACTTTGAATATTTCTTGTCAATGCCATCTAGCTTCAAATGTTTATGTTGAGAAGTCAGATATCATCCTTATGGGGGCTCCTCTGTAGGTAATTAACTGCTTTTCTTTTGCTTCTTTTAGTATTCTTTCTTTGTCTCTTAACTTTGGTATTTTAATTATGATGTGTCTTAGTGGAAGCCTCCTTGGGTTCCTCTTTAATGGGATTCTCTGTGCTTCTTGAACTTGTATTAATTGTGTAGGACTTTTTCCTACATCCATTTAGGAAATTTTTTAGCTATGATTTCTTCCAACAAGTTCTCTAATCCTTGTTTGCTTTCTTCTCTTTCAGGAACCCCTATGGTACAGATGTTGTTTCTCTTAATGTTGTCACAAGAGGTCTTCTAATGTTCCTCAGTATTATTGAGACTCTTTTATTTTTACTGCTCTGCTTCTGTGCTTTTGTTTATTTTGTCCACTAAATTGCCGCTTCAATCCTCTGCTTCATCCAGCCTGCTGTTGATTCCTTTTAGTGCAGTCTTTATTTCTAATATTGTATTTGTCTTTTCTAACTGTTTCTTTTTTTATGATTTCAATTTCCTTTTTAATGTTTGCTATCTCTTTTTTTAAGTTCTCATTGTGACAATCCCTTGTTGCTCCAAGATCCTTAAACATCCTTAAAATCATTATTTTAAACTCCACATGTGGTCATTTGGTTACTTTTATTTCATTTAGTTCTTTTTCTGGGTATTTTTGTTGCTGTTGTTGATTTGTTTGGGTCATATTTCTTTGCCCATTTTGTCTGTGTATTAGTTAGCATTGTCTGACTTTTAAATTTGTTGTGGTGTCTTTATGAGGAAGATGGGTTTGGTGGTACTGACCTCAAGGCCACCTGATTTCCTTGCTCTAGGAATTCTTCTTGAGGGTAGTATTTTCCCTCTTGTTGTATGTGACAATTGAGCACAGTTTGTTCTCAAATGTGGGTGCAGTTATACATTAAAGGGCTCACTGACTTTAAAGGTCAACCTTAATTATGTTAGTAAACACCATACCGTATCTGTTCTGTTGGGCATTTTTATTCTCCACAGTGTCTGGTGCCTGCTAGACTTCTCCTTTGTGCGTGCTGCTTTTGTATTTAGCTGAGTCTAGGGTTGGTGCTATCTTCTTCCCACTACTAGTTGTATTGGTTCTAGATCTTGGGTTGGTGTCAGCCATTGTAACCTGCTGTGGGCTACCTGTCTGGAGCAACTATTCTGTGTGTGTGTGTGTGTGTGTGTCTGCTTTTACTGTACCTGAGTAGTATGGGAGGGGCCAACCTGTGTATAAGGATTAGCTTCCTCCTACTTAGAAATGACAGCAGCTCTGTAAACGTCCCAAACTCCATGAGATTTGCCTGCACTTATCCACTGTTCCACTTTCTTTATCAGCTGCCTACTGTTCCCTCGAGTCCTCTGTAGAAAAAATGTAGTGTGGGCTTAGACTGGCCTCATCCAACCAAACCCTGCACATGTTGCAAGCTTGGTGAGTTAGGGCAGCTGAGGTTGGTAATACAACATTAGTGGGATCTATTACTTCAGGGTTTTTTTGGTCAGGAGTTCAGTAAGGGGAAAGTGGCCCCTATTTCAGAGCCTAATCCCTCAGCTATTGTTGAATACTCAAATTTTATTTCTCCCCAGCAACATGAGCAGCAGGTTCAGATTTAGTGGGGCTGAAAATTCCCTCTGTAGAAGTTCTTTCTGCTGATGAGACATTTTTCTCAGGAAAACTTAAATATTTCTCTCCTGAGCTTGACTGTGTCCCCCAGAAAGTAGCTAAACCCCTTGACCAGACTCAACAATAAGCTTGTGGTGACCTACACTTTAAATGTTGGTGCTCCAAGCTTCTCTCTACCTTCCTCCTGTGGAACCTAGTCCAGCAGGGCAGGATATCCAGCATCCATGCTGGCTGACTGTGAAGGTCCACCCTGCCCAGTGCACATGAGCCACTGTGCTGGTTCTGATTACAGAAAGTAGAACTATCCTCAGCTCAGCCTGGTGTGAGGAACCGTTCCTTAAGACACTCCACTAGCAAAGGGAGTTAGGTCCTGAATCAATAATCTCCAAAACTGACTACTGGATGTGCCAGGCCTGTGCCTCCCTAGATGGAAACTGGTGCAGACCAGTGGGGGCCACTGCCCATGACTTTCCCTCAGCAACCTATTTGGAGCTACAATAAATCTAGCATTTGTGGCTGCCTCTGCTGTGCCCAGGTGCACCTGGAAATGCCAAGCTGCACAGCTAGGCTGGCTTTTACCCACACTTGGTCAGGGGGAAGGTCCACAAATGGCCAAGGTTCCCTGAGCCCTGCCTCCTGCAGCCTCTGTCTGCTGGATGCTTCTTGGGTTCAGCCATTGAAATAAAACCTTCTGTGGTATCTAAAGCTTGGGGTCATTCTGGGACTAGGAAGGATGGTGGGTGTGGCTTAGCCACGGGTGTCAGTCTGTCCAGACTTTTTTCAGAAACCTCAGTAGTGTGCGGCCCCACGAGTCTGGTGCGTGTGGCTTCTGAGACCCAGAGGTGTTGTCTGCTCCCAGTCTGGATAGTTTCTACTGAGTCTCTTGTGAGGCAGAAACACCAGTAATAGACTTGGGAGAGTCATGGGGGGGGATATCTGGTCTCAATGCCAGAAAACTGAGTCACTGACAGTCCCCTGCTTTGTGGCTGACTTCTCAGAATGGCCAGGTTTCCATTGGGTGGTGCAGTAGAAACTCCCAAGGGTGGGACAATTGCTTTCCCCTGGGCTGATGCTGCTCAGAGGGGTCTACTTCACCCAAGAATGATGGCAACTGAAATATTGGAGAATAACACAGCACAGAGGTTTGAGTGGCTGTTTCCTACAGTGTCTCTTTCTAGGCACCCAACTTCACACTCTCCTCATGGAAATCTCATCCTTTTCAGTTCTCAACCCCCTAGAGCCCTTTGTAAATGGCTTTAATGAGATTTTCTGTGCTGGCACTGTAAGATAGAGCTCCCATCTCTTTCTCCCAAGCAGAAACTTCGACTCTTTTCACAACCAAATTATGTGTGGGTGCCTCTTATAGGCACTGGGGCTTTAAGCTGGTTCTCTCTGTCTGGTACTTAAGGCCCACACCTCTCAGAGTTATCCCCCTGCAGTGAGAGTCCCTCTGGACCCTCAGCCATGGCTAGCTCCTGGGAGCAGGACAGCTCTTTCTGTGTCTCAGCCCTTTCTACCAGACTGTGTGGCTTCTTCTGTGATCGGTGGTTATAGAGTCCTCTACCTTTAGTCCAAAGTTGGTTTTTCAAGGTGATTGTTCTTAAATTAAGTTGTAATCCAATTTGGTCCTGGGAGGTGGCAGTTAGGACATCAGCCTGCTCCATCACCATCTTGGAATCCCCTCAACCATATTCTTTTTGTTCCCAAAATAATGTTACATATATAGTGGGTGTTTAAATTTAAATGTTACATGTATATTTAACAACTATGTTAAAAATACGGATGTATGAATAAATAAATAAATGCCTAAATAATTTCGGCTGCTTTTCCAAGTGCTCAAGACAATACTAGTCTCTGACTCAAAGAGAAATGTGCAAGATTTTTCACTCTTTACTACAAATTTTACTGTCTAATTTGCCCAAAGACCAATTTCACACTTTGAGAACTGGAAGTATCCTTGTGGCACTGTATAGTTTAGCCTCTACTTTAGGTAGGCAAACAAGTACCCTCTAGGAAAAATAGCAATATTGTATAATACAATAATAATTGACTCAAAATCAAACAGAGGTTTGACCCATCCACTGACTATTTGTGTGACTTTAGTCAAGTCAGTTGATAATTGTATTTATTTTAAAATGCTTATCTGATTACTTATTCTGTGTCATGCCCCATTCTAGGTGCTGAAAAGAGCTAGAGGTGAAAGTAAAGTAAAGATAGAAATGAATAAAACATGTTCATTGTTGTTAAAGAATTTATTATTATTAAATGGAGAGAGAGACACATGCAAAAAATCACTATATAATGTGATCGATGCTAACATAGAAATATATGCAAAGTGATTTAGTAGTATAGGGCAAAAATAAAAACCTTAACTTTAGAGGTATAGTAAAGTACCAGGAAATACTTCACATAATTTGTGAGATTTGACATTTGATATTTGACTTGAGCTTTGAAGAATAAAAAAAAATAACCCAGGCCCTGGCCCGTTGGCTCAGTGGTAGAGCATCAGCCTGGCGTGCAGAAGTCCTGGGTTCGATTCCTGGCCAGGGCACACAGGAGAAGTGCCCATCTGCTTCTCCACCCCTTCCCCTCTCCTTCCTCTCTGTCTCTCTCTTCCCCTCCTGCAGCAAGACTCCATTGGAGCAAAGATGGCCCAGGCGCTGGGGATGACTCCTTGGCCTCTGCCCCAGGCGCTGGAGTGGCTCTGGTCACGGCAGAGCGACGCCCCAGAGGGGCAGAGCATCGCCCCCTGGTGGGCAGAGCATCGCCCCTTGGTGGGCGTGCCAGGTGGATCCCGGTCGGGTGCATGCGGGAGTCTGTCTGACTGTCTATCCCCATTTCCAGCTTCAGAAAAATACAAAAAATAAAAAATAACCCATGAGAAATGAGGCAGAGGTAAAATGGAAAGAACGTGTTCAAAGTCATAGAGTCATGAACAGTATAAAACCTTTAAATAAGGCTTTTATTTTTTCCTTAACTGAGGATCTTTTTCTCGGAAGTTGATTATACATAGGAGGGATATGGACAAAGTTTTACTGCAGGAAGATCACTCCAGTGACAGTGTAAGAAAAAGCCTAGGAAACCATTCTCACTTCATACACAGCCCCTTGACAGCCTTTATGTTTGTACTGCCATGGTTGACTGAGAACAGCAGATAAACACCTCTTATTTTTCTTCCTTGAGTTTTCTATTCTAAAATAGAAACAATGTTTTTAGGAATTGTTATGCTCAGTAGATGTTGGGTTCTCCTATCTTGGATGTTAATAAGAAATGTTAAATTAAACATCTATGCTATGAACACTTTTTTGTATTAAGGCACTGTGGGTGAAATACAAAAGTAGTAATGATAAGAATCATTCCCTTAGAGACTTTACAATTTAACTGTGCGAGAGGAGAAGCCTCCCAAGTCTCTGGAAGGGCTTCTATGCTTGTATAAATATATAAACGTAGATTGTTTAATAGTTCTGTTTTTTCGGTATAATTTACAATGATTTGTTAATCATTGATGACTTTGCAATAGATAAGTTATTTACACTATTACCACTTGGAAAAGTACCCTTTCTCTTGATTTAATTTCTCTACCAGGAAGCAATTGAAAGCACTAAATTATATGCATTTTAATATAGTCTATGTATCTATAGTTAAATATTAATTATTAAATATGTATTATTTATTTTAACTTTTGTCTCACAAATGGTGCCATATTATATACACTTTAGTTTGTTTTTTGTACAATCATAGAGATCTTTCATATCAGCAGATGCATAGCTAAATCATTCTTTCACATTTTTTAATTTGTTTATGGATATATTGTATTTTATTGTGTAGATATACTTTATTAAACCATTTGGTTTGTTTTTAATCTTTTGTTTTAATAAATAATCCTGAAATGAAAACCTAAAACAAATTTGAATCTCATGACATTTTTATCTTATGCATTTTTATCAAGACATTAGGTGAGGAAAGGAGATAAACTGGTATTTATTTATTTATATATTTGTGACAGAGACAGAGAGAGGAACAGATATGGACAGACAGACAGGAAGAGAGAGAGATGAGAAGCATCAATTCTTCATTGTGGCACTTTAGTTGTTCATTGATTGCTTTCTCATATGTGCTTTGACCGGGGAGATAGAGCAGACTGAGTGACCCCTTGCTTAAGCCAGTGACCTTGGGCTCAAGCTGGCGACCTTGGGGTTTCAAACCTGGGTTCTCCGCATCCTAGTCCGATGCTCTATCCACTGTGTCACTGCCTGATTGGGCTAGATTGGTATTTAGAGTGTATTATATCACTTTTATCCTTCTCCTCTCACTTCTAACTCATGTACCCTTAAGAAAATCATCTGCAGTGATGTCTTCCATGGTCCAAGAAAACCATTGTGGATACTCCAAGAATCTGAGTTCTCTTTGGTTAGTGGAAAGATCATGGATTTGGTGCTAAGCAAACCTTGAGCTCAAATTCATATTCTGGTTTTATTACTGTCTGGCTGGATGGTCTTGAGTTAGTAACTAATTTCTGGGACTTATTTTTGATAGCTATAAAATGAGGATAATAACAAGGATAGCTAGCTCACAGTGTTGTTGTAAGAATTTAGCATAGTGTCGGGCACATATAAAACGTTTAACAAACAAAAACTTTCCACACTCCCTATTCATTAATGTGGAGGGCATTGATGGAACAAAGGTAAACTCTTCACTTTCACAGTAGCTATTCATAATATTTTTTAAATGTTCACTTTGCTGGGGTTTTCAGAAAGTGCCAAGAACCACTACAAAATTCAAACTTTCATTTGATAAAGTGTACCTTTCTCATTGCACCATTTTTCTCAGAACTACCTTTATATCCTTGTTTCTTAGGGAATAAATAATAGATTTGAGGTTAGGGTTAAGCACTGCATATGGAAGATAAAGCAACTTAAATAAATCTTCAGTCTGAGACCCTGGTAGGAAGCTATAGACAATATCCAGCATCTTATAATACAGACTGACCACTGTCAGATGGGAAAAATGAATGGAGAAGACCCTCTACTTCCTTGTAGTAGAAGGAATCCTCAGAATAGTGCAGATCATGTGAGTGTAAGCAGCCACAGTTAGCAGAAAAGGGCTGAGGGTAAATAAAGAGGTACATGTAAAAGAGGTCATCTCAGGTACTTGAGTACCAGGTGCATGCTAGTTTTATGATGGGCTTCAAATCACGGAAGTGATCAGTCTCATTGACAGCACAGAGCGTTAATTGAAAAATAGGGACCACTAGAAGGATATGTACCAAAAACCTGGACACCTAAGAGGCACTAGCTAGCTGTAAGCCACCCCAGTGGTCTATGATGCTGGAGTACTGCAATGGGTTACCAATGGCTATATAGCAATTATAAGACATGACAACTAGGAAGAAACATTCTGTAGCCAAAAAAATGTAAAACATGAAAGCAAGCACAACCTGGGAAGGAAATAGGCACATGAACTGATAACAATGTCTACAGCCTCATGAGATCAATGGTAGTAGTGTAGCCAATACCTAGGAAGGAGAAGTAGCCATATAAGAAATACATGAGTGTGTGAAAGGATCAAGCAGCTTAAACCACAGTTAAGATTACAATGTGTCAATGAGAGTCACCACATAGATGACCAGAAATACCCCCAAAAAAAGAAACTATGGAGATCTCCAAAACTCAAAAGGATGGATTTTGAAATTTGAATCATATATTCTTGTTTAGTGCTAGCCATGACTTTGATCTGAAAAAATATATAAATAAATATGAAGAATGACTATTGATTAAATGTTATTTTTAGAAAAAATCACACTGCTTATTGGCATTATACATATCAAACATAATTGGCTTCCTTATGTATGTTCAAGATTCTGAACCTTAATTAATAAATTTTACTATAGTCCCCCAGGTGTCATTTGGAAAAATAATCTATAATTTATCCTATAGAGAATGCATGGGCTCTTGAAGCTGTGATTATAACACATAAATATGCACATTTTCCTGATATTTATTTTGAAAACAAAACTAGAGGGAAAATGTTCTATTTTTGTATATCTTACTTTGGTTGTTTCTACTGCTGCTAATGGTGTTATGATCAACAATGAATATTCTAAATCACCTATGTGTGAATTGTATAAGGTCTATGATCAAATCTATTTCTCATTTCAGATAATCTATACCAATTAAATAATATACATTTAATTTTATTATGTTGAAGGATACTCAATATTTAAAAGTTATTTGATAACAAGTTCTCTAAATATTAGTAGAGGAATAATAGTGGAATGAGAGTGAACTAGTCATGTTAGAAATATGGTATAGTAGAAAGAGACACACCTGAATTCAAAATTCTAACTTGCTACTTAAAGTCTGTGTATCTTTGAGTAAGTCACATTACTTATTTGACAGTTTCCTCATCTCTGGAACAATATATTAATTCTGTGTAATATATTTTTGCAATCACATTCATTAACTTATTAAACCGTATTTGAGTATCTATTATGTGTCAAAGTCTTTGACACATGTTGAGAATAAAATAGTGAAATAGTCAAGAATTTTTTTAGCTTTTATTTTATTTTTAAAATTTTATTTGGAAAATTAAATTTAACAGGGTGACATTGATCAATAAGAGTACATAGGTTACAGACAAACATTTCTATACCATTTGAATTGTTGATTATGTTCTATATTCATCACCCAAAATCAAATCATTTTCCATTACTGTTTTTCCCTTTTTATCCCCTTCCCCTCTTCCTCCTCTCCAGGTAACCAGTTCACTTTAGTCTATGTCCATGTTCTCACTTTTATATCCCAACCATGTGTGAAATCATACAGTTCTTAGCTTTTTCTGATTTTCTTATTTCACTGAGTATAATGTTCTTAAGGTTAATTGATGTTATAAATGGCAATATGTCATCATTTCTTATGGCTGAGTCAGTGGTGAGATTCAGATAATTTAACAACCAGTTCTCTGCCCTAATAACTGTTTTAAGTATTTAATAAATGATATACCAAAAGGTAGTTTATTATTTTATGCATTTAATACTTAAATAAGAACAACAAAAGAGGTACACAAAACTATATTATGTTATAAAAAAGAGTTGAAAAATATTAAACAGTACCTTAAAAATCAATAAAACTGTTATTTAAGATATTTCCATATTGCTTCTTGACTGGCATCTTCACTTGCAATTTTTTCACCTATGGATGGAATGAACATTACTACAGGCACTTAGAATATTCTCTTGCACAGATGAACATTAAGAAGAGGGTAAGGAATGTAAATTTCTGATTTCCACATTGGGCAGCTACTCAGGTGAGCACCTTAGAAAGAACCCTGATTACAAATGCCATTTTAACAACTGGTTTACTAAATGCAACAAAAAATTAGGTATTAGTTCCATCAAACTGGTGTGAATTGGCCGAATCCCACCACTGGGATGAGTAGTATTCCATCGTTTATATGTACCATTTCTTTTTTTTCCCCAATCATCTATCGAGGGACACTTTGGTGTATCCATGTCTTGACCACTGTGAACAATGCTGTGATGAACATGGAGATGCATGTGTCTTTATGTAACAACATTTTTGAGTTTGGGGGTAGATACCTAGTAGAGGGATTTCTGGGTTATATGGTAGTTATATTCTTAATTTTATGAGAAACCACCATACTTCCTTCCATAATAGCTGTACCAGTTTACATTCCCACTAGCAGAGAGTGAGGATTATTTTTTCTCTACAGCCTCTCCAATTGTTATTACCTGTTTTATTGATAATAGCCAATCTAACATGTGTGAGGTGATATCTCATTGTAGTTTTGATTTTCATTTCTCGAAAAGCTAGAGAAGATGAGCATCTTTTCATACACCTATTGGCTATTTTATTTCTTCTTGGGAGAAGTATTTGTTCAGGTCCTCTTCCCATTTTTTTAATTGAATTGTTTGGTGTTTGTTGCTGAGCTTTGTGAGTTTTTTAAATATTTTGGATATTAACCTATTATCAGAGCAGTTGTTTGCAAATATCATCTCCTATTTAGTTGGCTGACTATTTGTTTTTAAAGTCAGAAATACTGCATCTCATGGAGTGAATATTTTAATTGGAAATTAAGTCTAAAAACAAGAAAAGAGACCTATAAAATAATTTTGAGTTGTTTACTTAGGAATATGAACAAGGGGTACTCAAAATTAGAAATATGTTGCTTGTATGTGTGTTTAGGAGAAGAGTCTTTTGGTTGATATGATCAAGAAAGAAACAAAAAAGTTGAGACCTAAAAACATGAGAAGGCATCTTGTCTGGTTTGCTCAGTGGTAGAGCATTGGCACAGCGTGTGGAAGTCCTGGCTTTGATTCCTGGCCGAGGTACACAGGAGAAGTGCCCATCTGGTTCTTCACCCTTTCCTCTCTTCTTTATCTCTCTTTCCTTCCTGCAGACAATGCTACATTGAAGCAAAGTTGGCCCCGGGCGCTGAGGACAGCTCCATGGCCTCTACCTCAGGGGCTAGATGGTTCTGGTTTCAATGGAGCACCACACTCTGGTGGTCTTGCCAGGTGGATCCCTGTCAGGAGCATGTGGGAGTCTGTCTGCCTGCCTCCTGGCTTCTCACTTTGGAAAAAAAAGCATGAGAAGGCAATAGTCATGCAGGAGTTGGGAGTAGAGATGGGTGAGATTATACTAAGCAGAGGGAACAGACCATAATGAAAGAATAATTTCAAGTGTTAGAAAAATGGAAAGAAAGTATAAAAATATAAAGTGAAGTGGGGAGCTGGAGAGATACAGAAAGAGAGATACAGAGAGAAAGAGATAGAAAGAAGGATGATGATGAAAAGAATAGAAAAAATAGAAGGACCAGATCATCCAGGTCCTTGTAGGCCATGCTATGCAATATAGATTATAAATACTTTAGGAATTCGTTAGAGGGTGTTAAACAGCATTATGAATAAATTTACAGTTAAATATCATTTTTCATACTGTGCAATAAATGAATTAGAGAAAAAAACTTCATTGACAGAATGAGACAGTTAAGAGACTATTTCAGTGAACCAAGTGAAAGATTTTAGTTAACCTGAAATAAGTAATTTAAAAAAAAATTGATAAAGGAAAGACAGATTCAAGATACAGTTTGGAGGTAGAAATGCAACTAATAATTTGTATGTGAAGAGTAATGAAAAGTGAACTATCA
This sequence comes from Saccopteryx bilineata, assembly GCF_036850765.1. Taxonomy (NCBI): domain Eukaryota; kingdom Metazoa; phylum Chordata; class Mammalia; order Chiroptera; family Emballonuridae; genus Saccopteryx; species Saccopteryx bilineata. Next base: position 13,647,435 of record NC_089502.1, on the reverse strand, counting down.
AAAATAACTCCTGGGTTTCTGGTTGAGTAACTTATACCATTTATTTAGATGGTGATAAGGTGGAGGAAAAGTTTAGCAAATACATAGTTCAGTTTGACAGCATTAAGCTTGAGATGTTTATAAGAATTCTGAGTAGAGTGGAGAGGTAGACAGTTGGATTTCAGCACACATAGCTCAGAAGAGAATGCTGAAGTGGAATATAAACTTAGAAATAGCAAGAATATAAGTAATATATAAAATCATGAAACTGGAGAAGTTGACTTACAGAGATACTGTGGGTAGAAAAGAAAGGCCTATTCTGCAGTTTAAGGCCCTCTTTGTCTTAGGCCTGACAGAAAAGAAGTAGTAAACAACAAAGACTGAAAAGGAAGAGTCAGTGAAGTAAGATGAAAACCAAGAGGAGATAGAAAACACAGATGCCAAGGAAAGTGCTGATTATGTTAAAAGCTGTTGTAAGGTTAAGATAAAGGTACAAAATGTTCTCTTTATTTGTTTACATGGATAATACATTCAGTAGAGTGTTGGAGACTGAAGGGAAACAGAAATTGGGTGACAACTATAGAGAAATGAACATTGACCTTTTTATATGCTGATGATAATGATCCAGAAAAGAGGGGAGGGGATATTAATGATGTATAAGTAAACAGAGAGCTAATTTTAGGAGTGGAATATTTTAGAAAATGAAAGGGGATAAGATGTAGACCACAAGTGAAAGGGTTAATATTTAGTAAGAGTAGGAATACTTTATCTTTTTAACAACAGGAAGATAAGAGAAGAGATGCAATTAGAGCTAAGGCACTATATTTAATCTTGGAAAGATGTGGAGTTTGCTTCTAATGGTTTCTGTTTTCTCAATGAAGTTGGAAAGGTAGTAATTATGTAAAAGTGAAGCTAGAGGAGACATATGGGAGGTTTGAGGGCAAAGAAAAAACTGTAAAATAGTCATATTTGGAAATGATAAGGCAACTCTGTCAGAACAAATACTACAATTTCCAGACAGTATTGAATGGCAATTTGACCTTTAAGATCATACATTTAAGAAGATGAAACCAGTGGCTCTGGCCAATTGGCTCAGTGGTAGAGCATTGGCCTGGCATGTAAATGTCCCAGGTTCAATTCTCGGTCAGGGCACACAGGAGAATTGACCATCTGCTTCTTCACTCCTCCCCCTCCCCTTCTCTCTCTCTCTCTCTCTCTCTCTCTCTCTCTCTCACACACACACACACACACACACACATACACACAGCCATAGCTCAATTGATTCAAAGGATTTGGCCCTGGACACTGAGGATGGTTCTGGTTTCACTTCAGGCATGAAAAAATTGCTTGGTTGCCAAGCAATGAGAGCAAAGCCCCAGATGGGCAGAACATCTTCCTATAGGGGTCTTTCCAGGTAGATCTGTGTGGGGGGGGTGCATTCCAGGAGTCTTTCTGCCTCCCCTGCTCTCACTTAATTAAAAATAGAAAAAGATAAAACCAGACTGCCTTCTTGCATAATTTTCTTTGGCAATATTTAGCTACTAGAGTTGAGGAGGCAAATAGTTGGTTTCAATCAAGTTTGGAGTTTGCCAATGAAAAATAAATGGAAGAAAAGAGGGATGAGAGATTTGATGGATATTCTGAAAAAAAGTTGTGTTGAAGGAATATATGTGATGTGTTGTCTTTCCTGCTTACTTCTACTATTATTTTTTGTGTGACACAGATAGAGAGAGAGACAGAGAGAGGGACAGATAGGGAGAGACAGACAGGAAGGGAGTGATGAGAAGTATCAATTCTTCATTGGGCTCCTTAGTCTCCTTAGTTATTCATTGATTGCTTTTTCATATGTGCTTTGACCGGGCGGGGGTACAGCAGAGTGAGTGAACCCTTGCTCAAGCCAGTGACCTTGGGATTAAAGCCAGAAACCTTGGGCTCAATCCAGTAACCCCATGCTCAAACTGGTGACATTGCGCTCAAGACAAATGAGCCTGCGCTCAGGCTGGTGACCTCGGGGGTTTGAATGTGGGTCCTCTGAGTCCTAGTCTGACACTCTATCCACTGCAAGAACCACCTGGCCAGGCACTTCCACTATTATTAAAGAGAGAAAGTACTTTAAAAATACCATTTGATCACTTTTTAAATTTTGTAAAAAGAAAAAGAATATTTAGGGAGGTAAAGAGTCTTCCTTAAGATTTTACATCTAGTTAGTAACAGCATGAGTGGCATCCAGATCACATTTTCCAGTTCTTGCTCTTTCTATCATACCATGCTCTCATACATTTTGCCCTGACCTTAATATGTAATATACAAGTACCTGAGGAAAAACTTATCTTTAAATTAGTAATTTACATGTTGGAAGCTTAATATCTTTCTTTCAAATAACTTTCAGATTCATTATCATTTTTAATCTTCTCAACTATCTTTTTAGGTAATTAGGAGTAGATTTTTGATTTGTCTCCTCTGATTTTCAGATGAGAAAACTAAGAATGCTGATTAGTACACTCCCACATTGTACTTGTATTTCAATTATAACTCCTTCTACTGGAGATTTTTTTAAAAGTTAATATCATTCACGTTGATGTAAATGTGAATTTACAATAAGCTAATTATATTAAGAGCCAGAAATTTTTGTCAGGTAATTAGATAATGGAAAACCATATGAATATTGTCATCATCTGAGCTGAACAAAACATAAGAAATTGACATAGATTTCCATGGTGGAGATGTAACAAAAATTGTGCTCTAGGGAAAGGGGATTTGAAGGGAAGGATGAAGTAAACTATTTCAGAGCTACGGTGGGTATCCAGAAAAAGTAGTTGTCTTAAGAGGAGAAGAGAGAGAAGGCATTCCAGACAGAGGGAATAATGTAAGAAAAAGTACAGTAATCAAAGGACTGTGTTAGTCATTGATTTTTTATTTTATTTATTTTAATTTTAATTTTTTGTGATAGAGATAGAGAGAGGAACACTTAAGGACAGACAGACCAGAAGGGAGAGAGATGAGAAGCATCAATTCTTCATTGTGGCACCTTAGTTTCTCATTGATTGCTTTCTCATATATGCCTTGACCAGGGGCTACAGCATACCTGAGTGACTCCTTGCTGGAGCCAGAGACCTTGGGCTCAAGCTCGTGAACCTTGCTCAAGCTGGTGACCTCAGAGTTTTGAACCTGGATCCTCCGCGCCACCACCTGGTCAGGCAGCCATTGATTTTTAAAGACTGGGAAAAATGAGAAGGGAACTGAAAACAGAAAAGGAAGTGGCACACATTTTTTCAGAAATAAAAACAATAAAATTATTTTTAAATGGATCTACGGGAGGAAAGTAACCAACAGAACTGATATTAAAGAAGGGACCATTGACATTGGAGTGCTAGGGCAAGTAATCCTGACTGAACTGAGGAGTGTAGGTAAGAAGTAAAAAAAAAAAGTGAATTATTGTTTCAGGAAGACCTGACCTGTTGTGGCACAGTGGCTAAAGTATTGAATTAGAACATTGAGGTCACTGGTTTGAAATCCTGGGCTTGCCAGGTGAAGACACTTAAGAAAAGCAATCAATGAACACCTATAGTGAAGAAACTATGAGTTGATACTTCTCACTACCTCCTTCTTTCTCTCTGTTATATCAATAATATACCATATATATGTATATATATATATAGATATAGATATAGATATATTTAAAGAAGGCTGTTGGTGAAATAAAGGAGAAGATTTAAAAAAAACTACAGGTAGAAAAGTGGACTGAAAGGAAATATAATATTCTTGTTTATTCTTGATTTGGCTTTTTAGCAAAAGAGAAACTTGACCAAGATTCTAAGCAAAGAGTCTAAGCCCAGAGAAGAAGAAATAGGAAAGACTGGCAAAGGGATGAGTAGTGGAACATGGAGGATCTCAGAGGAAGTTGGACTTGGATAAAATAGGGAAAATACAAAAGTAGAGGCATTATCTTCAGGGAAGAGAAGAAGATCATTCTTTTTAGTAGAGAAGAGGGTATAGAAGGTATGGATAAGAATTATCAGTATAGTTACCTTATCTTTTCCTTCCTCTTGAGTTGAAAACTTAAAGACTTCTTTAGATGGGCACAAAAAGCCTATGGTATAGATGTTCACTTTGCTTCCTCACAGACTGTCTTCTTGTTTTGTCTGTATAAGTGGAACCCCAAATACTTACTGAAGACCAAAATGGGTTGCTCAGGTGGATAGCTGGTTTATTGTATTATTACTATGTTTTTGACCAGGAGTAAATTCACCAACAGCATGACAAAAGTAAATTCACCAACAGCTATTATATGTCCTTTGAGATCCAATAGGACGTTACGAGTCATAGCTTTCCTACCTTTCCTCCTAAATTTGCATAATTACTACTCCTTAACTTCCCTGGAACCCACTAAAAATACCAACTAAAACCAGTGACGTCACAGAAATGGCACCGTGAGCAGCGCGTCCAACAGATCTCCCCAAAATCACAACAAATTTATCAACTAGAAACAGAAAAATTTATCCTCGGAGCATTCCGGAGTTCCACACAAACTGAAAGCGAAAGGACTGTTATCACTTGAATCTGAGAGACGAGGGTGTGGAGGAAGCTAACTACCGCAGGGACGTTCATTCAAGCCGCGGAGGGAGTGCGCCTGTGGTGAGTCGGCCCACACTCGGGAGCGCACCCGGTCCGGTTGCAAAGTGAGCACCGCTAACGTTCCCAGTGGCTCGCGCACTGCGAGTGAGAGTCCCCAGCCACCGGTGCCCGGAGCACCCCATTCGCGCTCGTGCCCTGGGCATCCCACTTGCCCAGAGCGCCCTACTGGCCCGCACACCCAGGGTGCACCGTTATCCTGTGCCCGGTGCGCCCCAGCCGCCAGCGGCAGGGCGAGCTGGAGAGGCGCCAGGGCGGTCTTTCCTACTTGGGAGATTCTCTCCGTGGGCGGGGCACCTCACCCAGCCATTCAAGCTAACAATCAAGCGTTGGGGGAGGGGTGCGCGGGCAGCCTGAAATACCTTTGGGAGCACAGCTGCGGAACCCAATCACTGAAATTAGCTTAACCCATGAAATCTGCACACACACGGGCTCTAATTGATAAGATTTCTCTCAGTTCAGCGATCCAAGACAAGAGGCGTGATATTATTTAGTGCCTCTCGCTAAAGGGGAGGGGGCAACTTCTGATTGATAGAGCCTCCATATTCAGGGATAAACGCTAACAAGAGGGACTTGGCAGATAATAAGATCTATACTACACTAGTCGCAAGCAGAGACTAGTGCCTCTTCTTCCCAGCCAAAACAGGCTACAAAGTGTGGAAAGCCTGGGTTGAGTGGTCCAACTGAATGCTAGGCACTGAACAGTCACCTTGACAAAAATTGACTCCCACCCCCGCCTGATTACACTGGAGGCTCTGTCTGCCAGAGCCTTTCCCAAAGCCTTGTGCTGAGTGGGGATAGAGTGGGGATTTCCTAGCTCTTTGAGCCTCTTACTCCCCAGGCAGAAGTAGTAGCAGCCTTATAGCTGGATCACCAGGCTGCTAATTCCGGAAGGGGGGACTAGGAGAGAGACTCCAGGAAAGCAAACTCTCTCATCATTGGACCCTGCAAACGCCAACAAGCCTTTACTTCCAGCAAGACTAAAGCCAATTATATGACATTGCCATAGAATCCCATCAACTGCAAATCCCTACCTAAGTGTGACACAGGGGCAGAGCCTGGGGTACAGAGTCACTGACCAGGAAGAGGGAGAGAAAAGAAAAAGGAAGAAGTTAACCTCTCAAAATCAAGAAAAATCCACAGACTTTACAACTTGTTCCACTAATTTTTTTTGTTGTTGTTTGTTTCTTCTATCTTATTGCCTTTATTATTATTATTTCTATTTCCTCCACCTCGGTCCTTCTATTCTCTGCCCATCTTATGCTTCCCTTTTCTTGAACTCCACTACCCATGAGTGTTACATTTTATTTCTTTTCTTCATCCTCACCCTCCTTTAAGGTTATACTCCAAAACACTTAACTCTCACTCTCTCCTCTTTTGTATTTCTTTGTTTTGCTTTATTTTGTTTTTTTCTCTTCCTTTTTTTTCTTCCTTCGTTTTTCTCTTTTTCTTATTTTTTCCTTTCTATTCGTTTTTTCTTTTCGCATTTTAATTTTCCTCCCATTTAATCCTCAATCACGAACAAATTAGTTAATTTGGGACTCAAGGTTTTTTTTTGGTTTTATTTTTCTTTTTTGCTATTGTTTTTTTTGTTTGTTTGTTTGTTTATTTTTGTGGCATTTTAAGTACTTTTTACGTTGCTTTTTAACTCACTAGCATTCCTCCCAACCCAAGGTCTCCATTGTATTTAGTCTTCGCTCCACTTAATACAACAGATTTTTACTTATTATTTTTATTTTTTTCTTCTTTATTATTCTTTCTTTTCTCCTTTTTTGGGTTCCCTATTATCCCTCTCATTATATCTCTTAGTTGACCATCACTTACAAGCAAATCATCTTATGCTTGTCTAAGATTTTCTTCTTTTTTTTTTGCATTTAGTAGGTCCCTACTCCTTTTATTTGCCCCTTGAACTCTTCAACCCAAATCAGGCCCTCCATTATAGGCAGTTTTTGTTCCATTTAGCATAATATAATTCACAGGTCATCACAATATTTCCCTGAGGAGGGGAGAGGAGGGAAAGAGAAGAAAGAAAAAAGTGGGAAATAATAAATTATTACTGTTTTTTTTTTGTGGGGTGTTTTACCTTTTTTTTTCTTTTTACTCTTTATTAATTCTAATTAGTGCTATCAACAAGACCACCCTCAGATCCCAACAAGAAAGAGGAAATTGAATATTATGGATATAAAAGAAAGAGAGGTAACACAAATAGATGTGGAAAAATCTATGGAGAAAAGACTTAACATATTGGAAGCCTTGGAGCTAAATGACAGAGAATTTAAAATAGAAATCTTAAAAATACTCAGAGATATACAAGAAAACACAGAAAGGCAATTTAGGGAGGTCAGAAAACAACTCAATGAACACAAAGAATATATTACCAAGGAAATTGAAACTATAAAAACAAATCAAACAGAAATGAAAAACTCAATTCACGAGCTGAAAAACGAGGTAACAAGCTTAGCTAAGAGAACAGCCCAGATAGAAGATAGGATTAGTGAAATAGAAGACAAACAACTTGAGGCACAACAGAGAGAAGAATAAAGAGACTCAAAAATAATGAAAAACGAGAAAGCCCTACAGGAATTGTCTGACTCCATCAGAAAGAATAACATAAGAATAATAGGTATATCAGAGGGAGAAGAGAAAAAATGGGATGGAGAATATACTCAAACAAATAATAGACGAGAACTTCCCAAGCCTGTGGAAAGAATTAAAGCCTCAAATTCAAGAAGCAAACAGAACACTGAGTTTTCTTAACCCCAACAAACCCACTCCAAGGCACATCATAATAAAGATGACACAAACCAATGACAAAGAAAAAATTCTCAAGGCAGCCAGGGAAAAGAAGAGTACAACATATAAAGGAATGCCTATTAGATTATCATCAGATTTCTCAGCAGAAACTCTACAAGCTAGAAGAGAGTGGACCCCAATATTTAAAGCCCTGAAAGAGAGGAACTTTCAGCCACGAATACTATACCCATCAAAGCTATCCTTCAAGTACGAAGGAGATATAAAAACATTCACAAATACAGAAAAGATGAGAGAATTTATCAGCAGAAAGCCCCCACTCCAGGAAATACTAAAGGGGGTTTTCCAACCAGATTCAAAGAACAAAAGAAAACAACACCACAAGTAACAGCTTCACCAAGAACACAATAAAACCAAACTTAAACTGTGACAAAAAGGAAAAAAAGGGGGGAGAGGATGGAGATTAACAGTAGCAAAGGATGATGAAGTGCAGAAATACTCATAAGATAGTGTACTACAATGAATATGGTAGGTACCCTTTTCATTACTTAATGGTAACCACCCTTGAAAAAAACACCAAAAAACACTTGACTTAAAATTGTAGCAACAGAGGAAAAAAGTATGGAACACAAACAAACAAAAACAAATGATAGAAAAACAAAAGAGAAGAATCAAACAAGATACAAAACTAACAGAAAGCAATTTATAAAATGGCAGTAGGGAACCCACAAGTGTCAATAATTACACTAAATGTAAATGGATTAAACTTACCAATAAAAAGACACAGAGTAGCAGAATGGATTAAAAATGAAAATCCAACTATATGCTGCCTACAAGAAACACATCTAAGCAACAAGGATAAAAACAAATTCAAAGTGAAAGGCTGGAGGGTCTTTTGAAGATGACAGCGGAGTAGGCGGACACACAGACGCCCAGCTCTCAACACCAAACTGGAATACAAATCAATTTAGGAAAAATCAGCATGAAAAACCAACACTGAACTGCAAGAACAGCTCTCAAAAACCAAGGAGCAAAGAGGAAGCCACAATAAACCTGGTAAGGAGTGCCTGAATCTCCTCTGCTTACAGGAACTGAAGGAGGGGGGGGTGAGGCTGAGAGCCCAGAGAGGATTTCACAGAGGAAAAAGAGCAGAAACTACTGCTCACAGCCACTTACCTGGCGACCAGGGAGCAAGGTGGGTTGAAAAGACCAGCTTATCTCCCAAGTGGAAAGGACAAGGAGAGGGACAGACTGTGAGGGGCTAAGGTATGCAAGAAATGAAATAAAAAAGCTGACACATTCGTGCTGGAGGCAGCCATAGCTGGGGGAGGGACTAAAACTTTCACAAAACAGAGCTGAAGTGCTTCTGGATCAGAGATCTCCGGACATCTATCCAGCTCCAATCAGCTCAACAAGACACAGCTGAAAACAAGAAGTGGGGAGGAGGGGCAGTAACTCAGGTCTCCATGGAGATCTGAGATACACCTCCCCCTACTGAAGCTGAGAAAAAACCCTGCCCCCAGTGAGATTAGTTGGAGGAAGAGACCTTCAGCATCTCAGGTTACACCCACAGCATTCCTGGTTACAGTTTCAAGGAAGCCCCCTGCTGAGATCAGTTAACAAGACTATCACCTGTTAAGAAAACAAACAAATCAAGACTTCAAAGCTGCCCAAATCCAAAAGTGGATTACAAATAATAGCTGATACCAACCCAAGAAGACCTAGAAATAACGCAACTGAAAACTGGAGGCAGACAACACCAAGCCTAGACTAAAAACAACTCTACAAATAAAACACCATTATGAGAAGACAAAGGAGTGCAACCCAAATGAAACCACAAGAGACACCCTTGAGAGATGAGCTGAGTGATATGGAAATAATCAAACTTCCAGATGCGGAGTTCAAAATAATGATTGTAAGGATGCTTAAAGACCTTAGAACAACAATGGCGGGGCAGTTTGAAAACCTAAATAAAAAAATAGCAAGTATAAAAAAGGATATTCAAATATTAAAAAAGAATCAGTCAGAGATGACAAATACAATATCAGAAATAAAGACCACAATGGAAGGAATTAAAAACAGGATGGATACAGCAGAGGATTGAATCAGCGAGTTGGAGAACAACTGGAATGAAGGCATGAAAGCAGAGAAGAAAAGAGAAAAAAGACTCAAAAAGTCAGAGGAAACTCTTAGAGAGCTCTGTGACAACATGAAGAGAAATAACATCTGCATCATAGGGGTTCCTGAAGAAGAAGAAAAAGAACAAGGGATAGAGACTTCGTTCAATCATATCATAACTGAAAACTTCCCTAAATTAATGCAAGAGAAACTCTTACAAGTCCAAGAAGCACAGAGAACTCCATTAAAGAGAAACCCAAAGAAACCTACACCAAGACACATCATAATTAAAATACCAAAGCTAAGAGATAAAGAGAAAATATTAAAAGCTGCAAGAGAAAAAAAAGTTATCACCTACAAAGGAGCCCCCATAAGGATGACATTCGACTTCTCAACAGAAACACTTGAGGCCAGAAGGGAATGGAAAGAAATATTCAAAGTAATGCAGAACAAGAACCTACAACCAAGACTACTTTATCCAGCAAGGCTATTGTTTAAAATTGAAGGAGAAATAAAAAGCTTCCCAGACAAAAAACAACTCAAGGAATTCATTACAACCAAAACAACGCTGCAAGAAATGTTAAGGGGCCTGTTGTAAACAGATCAAAGTTGGAAAAGAATATAGCAAAAAAAGGAATACACCTTTAAAGAAGAAAATGGCAATAAACAACTACATATCAATAATAACCTTAAATGTAAATGGATTAAATGATCCAATCAAAAGGCATAGGGTAGCTGCGTGGATAAGAAAACAGGACCCATACATATGCTGTCTACAAGACACACCTTAGAACAAAAGACACACATAGATTGAAGGTAAAAGGATGGAAAAAAACATTTCATGCAAACGGAAAAGAAAAAAAAAAACTGGGGTAGCAATACTTATATCAGACAAATTGGACTTTAAAACAAAGGATATAGTAAGAGATAATGATAAAGGGAGTAATCTAACAGGAAGATATAACTATTATAAATATCTATGCACCTAATAAGGAGCACCCAAATATATAAAACAGACTTTGATGGATTTAAAGGGCGAGATCAACAGCAATACTATAATAGTAGGAGAATTCAATACCCCACTAACATCACTAGATAGATCCTCAAGAAAGAAAATTAACAAAGAAACAGCAGACTTATTGGAAAAACTAGATCAACTCAATTTAATAGATATCTTCAGATCCTTTCACCCTAAAGCAGCAGAATATACATTCTTTTCAAGTACTCATGGTACATTCTCTAAGATTGACCACATGTTAGGGCACAAAAGTGCTCTCAACAAATTTAAGAAGACTGAAATCATATCAAGAACCTTCTCCGATCACAACGGCATGAAACTAGAAATGAATCACAACAGAAAAGCTCAAAAATTCTCAAAAACATGGAAACTAAATAGCAGGGTGCTAAATAATGAATGGATTAAGAATGAGATCAATGAAAAAATAAAAAAATCCTAGAAACAAATGGCAATGAGCATACAACAACTCAAAATTTATGAGAAACAGCGAAAGCAGTGCTGAGAGGGAAGTTCATAGCACTACAGGCACACTTTCAGAAGCTAGAAAAAGCTCAAATAAACAACTTAACCCTGCATCTAAAAGAATTAGAAAAAGAACAGCAAGTAAAGCCCAAATGTAGTAGAAGGAAGGAAATAATAAAGATCAGAGCAGAAATAAATGACATAGAGGCTAAAGAAACAATACAGAGGATCAATGAAACTAGGAGCTGGTTCTTTGAAAAGATAAACAAGATTGATGAACCTTTAAGTAGACTCACCAAGAAAAAGAGAGAGAGGACTCAAATAAATAAAATTAGAAATGAGAGAGGAGAAATAACAACTGACACAACAGAAATACAAAATATTGTAAGAAAATACTATGAAGAACTGTATGCCAAAAAACTAGACAACCTAGATGAAATGGACAAATTCCTTGAAACATACAATCTTCCAAAAATCAATCTGGAAGAATCAGAAAACCTAAACAGACCGATTGCACCAAATGAGATCAAAACAGTTATCAAAAAACTCCCAACAAAGAAAAGTCCGGGGCCCGATGGCTTCACAACGGAATTCTACCAAATATTCAAAGAAGAACTAACTCCTATCCTTCTCAAACTATTTCAAAAAATTCAAGAGGAAGGAAGACTTCCAAGCTCCTTTTATGAGGCGAGCATAATTCTGATTCCAAAACCAGGCAAAGACAACACAAAGAAAGAAAATTATAGGCCAATATCTCTGATGAATATAGATGCTGAAATCCTCAACAAAATATTAGCAAACTGGATCCAACAATATATGGAAAAAATCATACACCATGATCAAGTGGGATTTATTCTGGGGAGGCAAGGCTGGTATAATATTCGTAAATCAATCAATGTGATTCATCACATAAACAAAAAGAAGGAGAAAAACCATATGATAATTTCAATAGATGCAGAAAAAGCATTTGATAAAATCCAGCACCCATTCATGATCAAAACTCTCAGCAAAGTGGGAATACAGGGAACATACCTCAACATGATAAAAGCCATCTATGAGAAACCCACAGCCAACATCATACTCAATGGGAAAAAATTAAAAGCAATACCCTTAAGATCAGGAACAAGGCAGGGGTGCCCCCTTTCACCACTCTTATTTAACATAGTCCTGGAAGTCCTAGCCACAGCAATCAGACAAGAAGAAGAAATAAAAGGCATTCAAGTTGGAAAAGAGGAAGTAAAACTATCATTATTTGCAGATGATATGATATTGTATATAGAAAACCCTAAAGTCTCAGTCAAAAAACTACTGGACCTGATAAATAAATTCAGCAAAGTGACAGGATATAAAATCGATACTCAGAAATCAGAGGCATTTTTATAAACCAACAATGAACAGTCAGAAAGAGAAATTAAAGAAACAATCCCCTTCACAATTACAACCAAAAAAATAAAGTACCTAGGAGTAAACTCAACCAAGGAGACTAAAGACTTTTACTAGGAAAATTACAAAGCATTGATAAAAGAAATCAAGGAAGATACAAACAAGTGGAAGCATATACCGTGCTCATGGTTAGGAAGAATAAACATCATTAAAATGTCTATATTACCCAAAGCAATCTATAAATTCAATGCAATACCAATTAAAATACCAATGACATACTTCAAAGATATAGAACACATATTCCAAAAATTTATATGGAACCAAAAGAGGACACGAATAGCCTCAGCAATCTTAAAAAAGAAGAATAAAGTGGGAGCTATCACACTTCCTGATATCAAGTTATACTACAAGGCTGTTGTACTCAAAACAGCGTGGTACTGGCATAAGAACAGGCATATAGATCAATGGAACAGAACAGAGAACCCAGAAATAAACCCACAGTTCTATGGACAACTGATATTTGACAAAGGAGGTAAAGAAATACAATGGAGTAAAGACAGCCTCTTTAACAAATGGTGTTGGGGAAATTGGACAGCTACCTGCAAAAAAATGAAACTAGATCACCAGCTTACACCACTCACAAAAATAAATTCAAAATGGATAAAAGACTTAAATGTAGGCTGTGAAACCATAAGCATCTTAGAAGAAAACATAGGCAGTAAGCTCTCTGACATCTCTCGGAGCAATATATTTGCTGATTTATCTCCACGGGGAAGTGAAATAAAAGACAGGATAAACAAATGGGACTATATCAAACTAAAAAGCTTTTGCACAGCTAAAGACAACAAGAACAGAATAAAAAGACAAACTACACAATGGGAGAATATATTTGACAATACGTCTGATAAGGGGTTAATAACCAAAATTTATAAAGAACTTGTAAAACTCAACACCAGGAAGACAAACAACCCAATCCAAAAATGGGAAAAAGAGATGAATAGACACTTCTCCAAAGAGGACATACAGATGGCCAATAGGCATATGAAAAAATGCTCAACATCACTAATCATTAGAGAAATGCAAATTAAGACCAGAATGAGATATCACCTCACACCAGTCACAATGGTGCTTATCAACAAAACAACACAGAATAAGTGCTGGCTAGGATGTGGAGAAAAGGGAACCCTCCTGCCCTGCTGGTGGGAATGCAGACTGGTGCAGCCACTGTGGAAAACAGTATGGAGATTCCTCAAAAATCTGAAAATCGAACTGCCTTTTGACCCAGCTATCCCACTTTTAAGAATATACCCCAAGGACACCGTAGAACGGCTCGCAAAGGAAAAATGCACCCGCATGTTTGTGGCAGCATTGTTCACAATAGCGAAGATCTGGAAACAGCCCAAGTGTCCGTCAGAGGACGAGTGGATTAAAAAGCTTTGGTACATATATACTATGGAATACTACTCAGCCATAAGAAATGATGACATTGGATCATTTACAATAACATGGATGGACCTTGACAACATTATACGGAGTGAAATAAGTAAATCAGAAAAAAAAAAAACTAAGATGAATCCATACATAGAAGGGACATAAAAATGAGACTCAGAGACATGAACAAGAATGTGATGGCAACAGGGGCGGGGGGTTGGGGGAGGGGGGATGGGGTGAAGAAGGAGAGAGGGGTTAGGGGAGGGGAGGGGCACAAAGAAAACCAGATAGAAGATGACAGAAGAAAATTTAACTTTGCGGGAGGGTTATACAGCACAATCAAATGTCAAAATAATCTAGAGATATTTTCTCTCAACATATGTACCCTGATTTATCAATGTCACTGCATTAAACTTAATAAAAAAAAGTGAAAGGCTGGAAAACAATACTCCAAGCAAACAACACCCCAAAAAAAGCAGGTGTAGCAATACTCATATGTAATAATGCTTACTACAAGACAGAAAAAGTACTCAGAGACAAAAATGGTCATTTCATAATGATTAAAGGGAAGTTGAATCAAGAAGACATAACAATCCTTAATATATATGCACCAAACCAAGGAGCACCAAAATATATAGACAGCTACTTATTGACCTTAAAACAAAAACTGACAAAAATACAATCATACTTGGAGACCTCAATACACCGCTGATGGCTCTAGATCGGTCATCCAAACAGAGAATCAATAAAGATATAGTGGCCTTAAATGAAATATTAGAACACCTGGATATGATAGACATCTACAGGGCACTTCATCCCAAAGCGACAAAGTATACATTTTTCTCTAGTGTACATGGAACATTCTCAAGAATTGACCATATGTTGGGCCACAAAGACAATATCAGCAAATTTAGAAAAATTGAAATTGTACCAAGCATATTTTCTGATCATAAAGCCTTGAAACTAGAATTCAACTGCAAAAAAGAGGGGGGAAACCCACAAAAATGTGGAAACTAAACAACATACTTCTAAAAAATGAATGGGTCAAAGAAGAAATAAGCGCAGAGATCAAAAGTTATATACAGACAAATGAAAATGAAAATACGACATATCAGAATCTCTGGGATGCAGCAAAAGCAGTAATAAGAGGAAAGCTAATATCACTTCAGGCCTATATGAACAAACAAGAGAGAGCCAAAGTAAACCACTTAACTTCACACCTTAAGGAACTAGAAAAAGAAGAACAAAGACAACCCAAAACCAGCCGAAGAAAGGAGATAATAAAAATCAGAGCAGAAATAAATGAAATAGAGAACAGAAAAACTATAGAAAAAATCAATAAAACAAGGAGCTGGTTCTTTGAAAAGATCAACAAAATTGACAAACCCTTGGCAAGACTCACCAAGGAAAAAAGGCACAGGACTCAAATAAATAAAATCCAAAATGAAAGAGGAGAGATCACCACAGACATCATAGATATACAAAGAATTATTGTAGAATACTATGAAAAATTATATGCCACCAAATACAACAATCTAGAAGAAATGGATAAATTCCTAGAACAATACAACCTTCCTAGACTGAGTCATGAAGAAGCAGAAAGCCTAAACAGACCAATCAGCAGGGAGGAAATAGAAAAAACTATTAAAAACCTCCCCAAAAATAAAAGTCCAGGCCCAGACGGTTATACTAGTGAATTCTATCAAACATTCAAAGAAGACTTGGTTCCTATTCTACTCAAAGTCTTCCAAAAAATTGAAGAAGAAGCAATACTTCCAAGCACATTTTATGAGGCCAACATAACCCTCATACCAAAACCTGGCAAGGATGGCACAAAGAAAGAAAACTACAGACCAATATCTCTAATGAATACAGATGCTAAAATACTAAACAAAATACTGGCAAACCGAATACAACAACATATTAAAAAAATAATACATCATGATCAAGTGGGATTCATCCCAGAATCTCAAGGATGGTTCAACATATGCAAAACGGTTAACGTAATACACCATATCAACAAAACAAAGAACAAAAACCACATGATCTTATCAATAGATGCAGAAAAGGCTTTTGATAAAATACAACACAATTTTATGTTTAAGACTCTCAACAAAATGGGTATAGAAGGAAAATATCTCAACATGATAAAGGCCATATATGATAAACCATCAGCCAACATCATATTAAACGGCATAAAACTGAGGACTTTCTACCTTAAATCAGGAACAAGACAGGGTTGTCCACTTTCTCCACTCTTATTTAACGTGGTGCTAGAAGTTCTGGCCAGAGCAATCAGACAAGACAAAGAAATAAAAGGCATCCGTATCGGAAAAGAAGAAGTAAAGGTATCACTTTTTGCTGATGATATGATCCTATACATCAAAAACCCGAAGGACTCCACAAAAAGATTATTAGAAACAATAAACCAATACAGTAAGGTCGCAGGATACAAAATTAACATACAAAAGTCCATAGCCTTTCTATATGCCAACAATGAAATATTAGAAAACGAACTCAAAAAACATAATCCCTTTTACGATTGCAACAACAAAAAATACCTAGGAATAAACATAACAAAGAATGTGAAGGACCTATATAACGAAAACTACAAGGCATTTTTAAGAGAAATAGAAAAAGACACAATGAGATGGAAAAATATTCCTTGTTCTTGGAAAGGAGGAATAAATATAATTAAAATGGCCATATTACCCAAAGCAATATACAAATTTAATGCAATTCCCATCAAAATCCCTATGAGATTTTTTAAAGAAATGGAACAAAAAATCATCAGATTTATATGGAACTATAAAAAACCCCGAATAGCCAAAACAATCCCAAGGAAAAAGAATGAAGCTGGGGGCATTACAATACCTGACTTTAAACTATATTATAGGGCCATGATAATCAAAACAGCATGGTATTGGCAGAAAAATAGACACTCAGACCAATGGAACAGAATAGAAAGCCCAGAAATAAATCCACATATATATGGTCAAATAATCTTTGATAAAGGGGCCAACAACACACAATGGAGAAAAGAAAGCCTCTTCAACAAATGGTGTTGGGAAAACTGGAAAGCCACATGCAAAAGAATGAAACTCGACTACAGCCTGTCCCCGTGTACTAAAATTAATTCAAAATGGATCAAAGACCTAAATATAAGACCTGAAACAATAAAGTACATAGAAGAAGACATAGGTACTAAAATCATGGACCTGGGTTTTAAAGAACATTTTATGAACTTGACTCCAATGGCAAGAGAAGTGAAGGCAAAGATAAGTGAATGGAACTACATCAGAATAAAAAGTTTTTGCTCAGCAAGAGAAACTGATATGAAAATAAACAGATAGCCAACTAAATGGGAAATGATATTTTCAAACAACAGCTCAGATAAGGGCCTAATATCCAAAATTTACAAAGAACTCATAAAACGCAACAACAAACAAACAAACAATCCAATAAAAAAATGGGAAGAGGACATGAACAGACACTTCTCCCAGGAAGAGATACAAATGGCCAACAGATATATGAAAAGATGCTCAGCTTCATTAGTTATTAGAGAAATGGAAATCAAAACTACAATGAGATACCACCTCACCCCTGTTAGATTATTATCAACAAGACGGGTAATAGCAAATGTTGGAGAGGCTGCGGAGAAAAGGGAACTCTCATCCACTGTTGGTGGGACTGTAAAGTAGTACAACCATTATGGAGGAAAGTATGGTGGTTCCTCAAAAAACTGCAAATGGAACTACCTTATGACCCAGCAATCCCTCTACTGGGTATATACCCCAAAACCTCAGAAACATTGATACGTAAAGACACATGTAGCCCCATGTTCATTGCAGCACTGTTCACAGTGGCCAAGACATGGAAACAACCAAAAAGGCCTTCAATAGAAGACTGGATAAAGAAGATGTGGCACATATACACTATGGAATACTACTCAGCCATAAGAAATGATGACATCAGATCATTTACAGCAAAATGGTGGGATCTTGATAACATTATACGGAATGAAATAAGTAAATCAGAAAAAAACAAGAACTACATGATTCTATACATTGGTGGAACATAAAAACGAGAATAAGAGACATGGAGAAGAGTGTGGTGGTTACCAGGGGTGGGGGGAGGGAGGGAGAGAGTTCGGGGGAGGGGGAGGGGCACAGAGAACTAGATAGAGGGTAGCAGAGGACAATCTGACTTTGGGCGAGGGGTATGCAACATAATTTAATGACAAAATAACCTAGACATGTTTTCTTTTAATATATGTACCCTGATTTATTCATGTCATCCCATTACCATTAATAAAAAATTATTAGTAAATAAATAAATAAATAAATAAATAAATAAATAAATAAAAACTCACACCAGGAAAAATAAAATAAAATAAAAATACCAACTAAGAACACATCACCTAAAGACAGTTTTATTTTTCAAGTGGTGGTGGCTGAAACATTTTAGCTCCTGCAGTGACCTTTGATTTTAGAAAATTCATAATATTTGCTAGTGTACCTGTCTTTTAAGACTTCTACAGCCTTCTGCAAACAGGGACTGGTAGTTCAAACAAACAAACAAAACAATTATCATTAAGTTTTTCTCCCAGAGGAGTTTTGTTTTTTGAGACATCAGTATTGGACTCTCATGACAGCCTGAACTTCCATTCAGTGAATGCTGACTAAGAGTGTGAAATTGGATATTGCAGTATCTGACATGTCACATGAGTCAGAGCCATGATCCATATTAGGCCAGCCTCCAAAGACTGCTGAAAGCTCCAAAGTAATATTTTGGGGACGGTACAAAGTAAAAGATACTGAAACTGGTGACAGAAAATCTAGGTTGTGGACCTGGATCTCCCACTGTACATTCTGTCTGGTATGTCACTTATCTTTAATGAATCTCAGTTCTTTCTATTTTGAATAGTGACACTATTTCCTGCCCTAATGACCTCACAGGTGTGTGAGACTCAAACAAAATGATACATGGGAAAACCTTTACCAACTAGAAATCTATATGCTCCCTCCTAGTATCATATTTGAGGAGTATTGAAATGATGTTGCTGGTCCTAAATGTTCAGAATAGTTTTGTCTTTAAGTTCAAAGGTAGCTGGACTACTAAACCTGGAAGTAAAACTTTATTTTATTTTATTTCCCAAGTGAGAGGAAGGGAGATAGAGAAACAGACTCCTGCATGCAACCCGATCAGGATCCATCTGTCAACTCCCATGTGGGGCTGAAGCTCTGCTCATCTGGGATCATGCTCCAACCAAGCTATTTTTAGCACCTGAGGTGAGAGACTCTACAGAGCCATCTCAGCACCTGGGGCTGATGCACTCAAGCCAATCAAGCCATGGCTGTGGAAGGAGAAGAAAGAGAGATAGAGGGGAGGGGAGGGTTGGAGAAAAAAATGATTGCTTCTCCTGTGTGTCCTGACCAGGAATTGGACCTAGGGCATCTACACATGGGGCTGACACTTTACCACTGAGACAACCAGCATCATTAAACATAGCCTGAAAGCATCTGATTCCCTTCACCCTAAGCCTTCAGTCAATCTTAAGTGAATTCTAAATTCTATTTAAAATAACAATTGTTATAATTTGGTTTTAATAATCAAATTACAAATCCTCTTACATAAGTTAACAAAGGCAGTTTTTTTTTAATCTAGTTACCTTGTCATTTTTCCATCCTTGGTGGACAGATTGCATCTGGCCTCCTGAGTAAGTTACTTCAATGTTGGTTTAAAATACTTTATCTGCTTTACAGGCTGTACAGAAAAGTGTTGGTTGGGGGTAGTAAAATCCATTGTATAGCATTTAGTGAAGCAACTCTCCTGTTTCTTTGATGGCTCTTTGAACATCCCATAATGCTATGTGAGTATAATATAAAACAGAGCACTTGCAGAAATAAGACAATTGTGTTTGTTAATAAAAGTTATCATCATTGTCACTATTCGGTTATGAAGTTCAAAAACAGTATCAGGCCTTTCCTCTTTGTCAGGCAGTGCTCTAAATGCTGAGGATATAAAGAAGGAAGGCTAGGAAAATAAATTCATTATTTAGGAAGGCAATGAATAGTGGAAGTAACAAACATGTAAACAAAGCAATGGAATAACACAGGGGTTGGGATCCTTTTTGGCTGAGAGAGCCATGAATGCCACACATTTTAAGATGTAATTCCATGAGATCCATACAACGACCTGTGTACATTACGCATTATTCAATAAAAATTTGATGTTGTCCCAGAGGACAGCTGAGATTGGCTCCAAACACCCACAACCATGAACATGAGTGGTAGGAAATGAATGGATTGTAATACATGAGAATGTTTTATATTTTTAACATTATTATTTTTTTATTAAAGATTTGTCTGCAAGCCAGATGCAGCCATCAAAAGAGCCACATCTGGCTCACGAGCCATAGATTCCCGACCACTGGAATAACAACATGAAAAATGCAGTAACAGTGAAGGTCTATTGGAGAGCCTGCCATCGGGGATGGGATTTTTTTTATTTTTGCTTTTCCAAAGTATTTTCCCATTTTATAATTGACTAAACTTTAAAATGCAGAAAGAATAAATACAAATCTTTCAAGCCAATAAAGAATGAAAAGTGTTTCTGCCAGAAGAAATAGCATGTGACAATAAAGGAGTAACAAGAGAAGAGGCTGGAGATGTAGACCAGCACAGAAGATGGAGGGTCCTGTATATATCATCCTAAGGAGTGTGGACTTTATCCTGAAGTCAGTGAGAAGATATTAAAGCATTTTTTTAAAAAGAAAGTGGCATAGTCATGTTTGCATGTTAGACAACTATGTATTCTGGGTGGGTGGTTATGCAAATGATAAGTTAGAGATAAAGAGAATAAAGGCAGGAAGTCCAGTGACTAAGCTGTTAAATCAATTCAAGAAAGAATGGTGGTCATTGGAAAAGAAAAGGAGGCAATGACTTCGGGGACTAATAACATCATGTCATTGTCAATAAGGTAATATTTTCCCTTCATCATCATTCAACTTTATCAAAAGTAGTTTATGGAAAATATTTTTTTGAGTATTCACAAACGTAAATGAGTCATAACCTTAAAGTTTATATGTGACTTAGTTATTTTATGTCAATTCACATTTCCCATTAAAACAGTCCCAAATCTCTAATCATATCAGAAAAATATATTTAAAGAAAGAATTACTTGAAAAGCTTTATGGTTGAAGTAAAATATAGTAGTTCTTTATAACATTTATTGCATAAATATCTAAATGAACAAATGAAGGAATAAATGTATGAGTATAATTTGCTAACACAGTAAGGATCTGTACTATGTTTGGTAGACACAAAGCTACAATCCAAAGAAAATTTTTCCACTGGACAGCTCACCAAAGTGACACCTCCTCCTTAATTGTCAGCTTGCTCATCACTAAGGCTCAGCAGGAAATTTTATTTTTAAAAATCCAATAATGTTACATAATCTTCAATACACAAAGCATACTAACTTGAAGATCACACAAAGTGTTAGTCTGATTTTTAAATTCATGAATTTTTGAAAAACTAAGTTTAATGACCAATGTATAATTTGTACATGGTTAATAATTAAAACAGTGTAACTAATTAATCCTCCAATATTAAACCATCAGTCCCTCACCCAGAGGTGACTACTCTAATCTCTTTTTGTGGGTGCTTCAAGAAATGTGTATATGCTTATACCAGCATTTATGTACATTTACACTTTTTCATATTACACAAAAGTAATTGCACAGAACATAATAATTTTACAGATTTTTTAAATTTAATATATATTAGAAATCTTTTTGTGTCTGCACGCATGGATCAATCTCATTAATTTCAACATTTGCATAGTTTCTGGCATATGGATAAGCCATTGTTTATTTTTGTTACAAGCTGGTGTTCTTAGAAATAAAACATTATAGGTAGAGTAAAAATTTCTTTTGTTCCACTCCCATGTCTCTTGAGCTCCAGAGACATCCACTAACCCAAACTTAAAGTTTGTCCTACATGTTCAAGTTTTTATTCTTCTACTAAATATTAATATATCCATAAACAATACTGGTAATATTTTGTATGTTTTAATTTTCCACAAATGACATCTGAACCCTTCAACTTGCTTTTTACTCCCACTTCATATTTGTTTTATCA
Organism: Saccopteryx bilineata; assembly: GCF_036850765.1. Lineage (NCBI taxonomy): Eukaryota > Metazoa > Chordata > Mammalia > Chiroptera > Emballonuridae > Saccopteryx > Saccopteryx bilineata. Next base: position 13,625,517 of record NC_089502.1, on the reverse strand, counting down.
ACGTTATATCTGTTAATGTATGTAGTTGTCATGCTTTCATTGTTGATTTGCCATACTCTTCCTAATACTGAAAATTGTAGGTTGGTTGCTTTGTTTTCCTAATTGCTTACTTGCTATAAATAAGAATCTTGCAATAGTAATTAGTTTTCTTAGCTGCTTGCTTTGAGTTTGCAGTGAATGAATTAATAAAAGGACTGATGATTTGAACACTTGATTTTTTTTTAAAATTTTTATTTATTCATTTTAGAGAGGAGAGGGAGAGACAGAGAGAGAGAGAGGGAAGGGGGGAGGAGCTGGAAGCATCAACTCCCATATGTGCCTTGACCAGGCAAGCCCAGGGTTTTGAACCGGCGACCTCAGCATTTCCAGGTCGACGCTTTATCCACTGCGCCACCACAGGTCAGGCGAACACTTGATTTTTTTGATCTAGAAAAGGATGGGTATTTATGTTAATAAGTTTTAACCATTACAAACAGAGTTGTAATGAATGTCCTTCAATTTATTTGCTTATCGTATTTCTTTAAGGTACCTAGAAGTTGAGTTGCTGGCTTGAAGTATATTCATATTAAGTACTACCGAACTACTCCCTAAAATGGGTTTGCAAACATTCATTTCACAAGTAGTGTATGGCAGCATCTGTTTCTTCGCATTCTTGCCAGTGTTTGATATTAGTGTATATTTCTGTTTGTGGAAACATGATGGCTATGCAGTAGTATCACTGTGCTAATTTAATTTGTGCTTTCTTGATTATTATTAGAAAAGATAAAATCATGTTTTTATTTATTTAATGTTCATTCAAGTTTTTTTTCTCTGTGTATTTCCCAATAATATTTTGTCTTTTGTTGATCTGGATTTCTTTTTTTTAACCAAATATAGTCTTTCATGTAGTTTGTATCTGTTTGTTACATATTTGTTGAAAATGCCTTCTCCAAATTTGTCACTTGCCTATTAACTTTGTCCATTATAGTATCTTATCACATAGAAGGACAGAAGCATTTTTTGTGGCCAAATTTATCAATCATTTACAATTTTTGCTTTTTAATTAGTCAAGAAATCCTTTCCTACCCTTATATTATAAATATATTATTCAAAATTTCTTTTAAAATTTAAATCCATTTGGAATTTATTCCTGTACATGATGCAAGGTAGGAAGCTAATTTTACTTGTTCCAGTATTAATAAGCAATTTTTCCTATACCATTTATTGTATAATCCATCCTTTCTTCGGATGATCTACAATGTCATTTCTGTCATGTACCAAGTTTCCTTATATTTTCAGATTTGTTACTGGGTTTGTCTTTTTTGCAACTGATCTGTTTCTCTTTTTTACACAAATACTACATTCTTTTAATTACTATGGTTTTCTTAGTTTTGATATCTATAAGAAAATTCCTTCCTATTTGTTCTTCCTCATAATTGTCTTAGATATTCTTGGCTCTTTAATTTTTCATATGAACTTTAGAATCAGCTTGTTAAGTTTCATGAAACATATTACTGGAACTTTGGGATTACATTGAATCTATAAATTAATTTTTGGAACTGTGAACAACTCTAAGTTGGTAAGTTTTCCTGTAGCAAAAATGATGCATATCTTCCTTTATTAAAGTCTTCTTTTATATCCTTCAATAGTACTTACAATATTTTCCATCAAGATTATGGATATCTTTTTTTAGATTTATACTTACATTCCTAATTGTGTTATCTGTTATATTGAATGAAAGATTTATTTTTACTAGTTTTACTGAGGTATAATTTACAAATAATAAAATCTACAAATTATAGTATGATGAGTTTTGAAAATGTAAACATTGTTGTGTAATCTACATCAATAAAGATGTAGAACATTTCTGTCAGTCAAAAGGTTCTTTCGGCCCTGGCCGGTTGGCTCAGCGGTGGAGTGTCGGCCTGGCGAGCGGGGGACCTGGCTTCGATTTCCGGCCAGGGCACATAGGAGAAGCGCCCATTTGCTTCTCCACCCCCCCCCCTCCTTCCTCTCTCTCTCTTCCCCTCCCGCAGCCAAGGCTCCATTGGAGCAAAGATGGCCCGGGCGCTGGGGATGGCTCCTAGGCCTCTGCCCCAGGCGCTAGAGTGGCTCTGGTCGCGGCAGAGCGACGCCCCGGAGGGGCAGAGCATCGCCCCCTGGTGGGCAGAGCGTTGCCCCTGGTGGGCTTGCCGGGTGGATCCCGGTCGGGCGCATGCGGGAGTCTGTCTGACTGTCTCTCCCCGTTTCCAGCTTCAGAAAAAATACACACACAAAAAAGGTTCTTTCCTGGCCCTTGAAGTGAGCTTCTTCCACCACATCAGGTCCTTGGCAATCATCCATCCACAGATACTGTCACAATAGTTAATCTTTTCTAGAATTTCATATAAATGGAATTGTGTTGTATAAAGTCATTTGTGCCTGAATTGTTTTACTCATCAAGATGTTTTTGAGATTCACCCACTTTTTAAATTTGTATTATTAGTTTCCTTTTAATGCTGAGTAATATTTTATCATATGGATGTACCACAGTTTATTTGTCGATTCACCAGTTCATGGTTGTTACCAGGTTTTAGCTGTAATGAAAAAAGCTATTATAAGAATTCACATGACAAATCTTTTTTTTTTTTTTCTGAAGTGAGAAGCAGGGAAGCAGACAGACTCTTGCATGCACCCCACCGGGATCCACCTGACACGCCCATCAGGGGGGGTTGCTCAGTCCATCTGGGGCATGGCTCCATTGCAACTGGAGCCATTCAAGCTCCTGTGGCAGAGGCCATGGAGTTATCCTCAGTGCCCGTGCCAACTTTGCTCCGTTGGAGCCTTGGCTGCGGGAGGGGAAGAGAGAGATAGAGAGGAAGGAGAGGGGGAAGGGTGGAGAAGCAGATTGGTGACAGTCCTGTGTGCCCTGGTTGAGAATTAAACCCAGGACTTCCACATGCCCAGCTAACGCTCTACCACTGAACCAACCGGCCAGAGCCCACATGACAAGTCTTAATGTGGACATGTTTTCATTTCTGTTGGGTAAATTACTAGGATGAGATTGTCAGGCCATATTTTATATGCATGTTTAACTTTATTTTTTAAAATATCAATCCTTTACCATTACCTTCTTCACCTTATAACCTAATACCCTCTGTAACTCTCCCCTGCCCCTCCAGTGAAAATCATCACACTGTTGTCTGTGTCCACAAGTTTTTTCTCATTTTTGCCATTTTTAGCTCAATCTCTCCACTCCCTTAACACATTCCCTGCCTCAGCCAACCAACAGCTGTCAGCCTGCTCTCTATCAGTCTGTCTATATTTTGGTTATTAGTTCATTTTATTAGATTTCACATGTGAATTAAATCATATGATACTTGTCTTCCTCTGACTGACTTATTTCACTTAGCGTGAACACATAATACTGTGTATAGATATAGGTGGTAGAACTGGATACTTGAATCCTGTATAATTACATTAACTAGTGTCACCCTAATAAATTCAACTTAAGAATATCAATCTGTTTTATAAAGTGACTATACAATTTTGCATTTCCACTAACAATGTATGCAAGATCTAGTAGTTGTGTCACATCCTCACCAACACTAAATATTATCAGTTTTTTTTTATTTTAACCAATGAGTGGTAACTTTAAAAATATATTTTCTAATTGTCTATTGCTATAGTATTGTATTGTTGTTAATTTTTAAAGAATACCTTCTATGCAGCAACATTAATGAACTCTTTAAATAGTTAAAATAATGTATCTAAAAATTCTTTGATTTTCTTTGCAGCCAATCAATGAATAATGACACTTTCTTCTTTTTCAATGCTTAAATCTATTTCTATTCCTTGTCTTATTGAATTGACAGTGATTTCTTCAATGTGATGTGAAATATATAGTAATCTGGAAAGCATGTATCCTCATCTTGTTCATGACTCTAATGAAAATATTTCTAATGTTTCTACATTAATTATGTTTATTGTAGGTTTTTGGTAGAAATCCTTTGACAGATTAATGATTTTTCTTCTTTTTAAAATTGATTAGATTTGTTTATGCCCATTGAGAGGTGTGGAATTTTCTTTAATTTTTTTTTATTCTATTGGGATGAGCGTATATTTTCTCTTTAATCAGCTTAAGTGGTGACTTGTAATAATAGATTTCCTAAAATTAGGCTTTTTAAATTTCCTGTAATCTAGCTCATTTGATCATGTTGCATTATTTTTGTACATATGTTGAGTTCAACTGATTAATATTTTAATAAGAGCTTTTGAAACTTAAACACAATGATATTGACGTGTGATTTTGGTCTTTCTAACAAACTTGTTTGATTTTGGTATCAAGATTTTATTAACCTCATAAAATGAATTTGGTAGCTTTTCTTTTATTGTTGCTGGCTTACTTTTTATAATGTAGAGATTGTTCCTTTTTTTATTATTAAGGTTATATGACTTTGTTTTCCATTCTTCTCCAAAATGAACTGTAAAGGCTGGTCTAGCTGATTGCCTTCCTGTTACATATCTATAGCTCAGCTAATTTTATCAGTGATAACAAATACAACTTTCAATTGCTGATTTCTCTGCACTATTTTATAGGCAAGGAGATTGAAGATCAGAAGACATGGTTGCATACTCTTGTAAGCTAACTGAAAGATGTTGTGGTAGTAGTGACTCCTTAAGACAGAAACTGAACCAAAGTAATGGTTAAAATCAAAGCTCTCAATTTTGAGAAGCTCCAATGAATGTTAGAGAATAATTTGATTCCTTTACCTGCAGAGCTTTATCAGGGCTAAAGAACAAGAAAGGGAGAAGGAATAGTTGCTTATTAAGTGACTAAAGACATTTGATTGTCTTTCTTTGATAGTTTGATAAAACTTGCCTGTGAAATAATATGGGATTAGTGTCCCTGGTGGCAGAGGGAATTGGCTACTGACTAAATTTCTTCAATATCTAATGTCCTGTACATGTTTTTAATCTCTTCATCAATAAAATTTTGTTGATTTGTATTTTTCTAAAGCATTGTCTGTTTCATCAAAATTTTCATGTTTATTGGCATACAATATGTCATAACACACATTTATTGTTTTAAAAATCTGAAGTATTGTCTGACCAGGTGGTGATGCCCTGGATGGAGCATTGGCCTAGGATGCTGCGAACCCATGTTTGAAACACTGAGGTCATTGGTTGAGTGCTGACTCACCAGTTTGAGCATGGAGTTACCAGCTTGAGCATGGGATTATAAGCATGACCCTATGGTTGCTGGCTTGAGCCCAAGGTCGTTGGTTTGAGCAAGGTGTCACTGGCTGAGCTAAAACCTCCATTCCCTCTCCCCTGCACCCCGTCAAGGCACATATGAGAAAAACAATCAATGAACAACTAAGGTGCTGCAATGAAGAATTAATGCTTCTCATCTCTCTCTTCCTTCCTGTCTGTCTGTCACTGTCCATCTCTCTCTCACTAAAAATATAATTAATCTAATCTAATTTAATATAATATAATATAATATGTAAAAATCTCAAGTATTTATTTAGTACTGTCCCCATTTTCATTGTTAAGGATGGTTATTTGGTCTTGATTCTTTTGTATTTATTTAATCTTTTATTGCCTATTTAGTTTTTGTTTATTTCATTATTCTGTTCTAGATATTTATTTTTAATCTTTTACCTTATTAGGATTAGTTTTATAGTTTTTTATCTTCTTCAGTTGAATGTTTAGCATATTAATATTTAGTTATTTTGTTTCATTGTTCATGCATTTTCTTATGAACATCACATCAGTTACATGTTATAATTTCATGATATTCAGTAGTAATTGTAATTTTTATTACATTTTTATTCCTTTTAGAAGGAATTTTTATTTAAATATGGAGGTTCCTTGGATATTATTTATTAACTTCTGTATTATTACATTTTGATGAGAATGTTATTAATATTATATTGCTTACCTGAAATTTATTAAGACTTTTTATACTTGAAATGTGATTTTTTTTTTTGTGTGTGTGTGTGATAGAGACAGAGAGAGAGAGAGACAAAGAGGGAGAAAGAGAGAGGGACAGACTGACAGGAAGGGAGAGAGATGAGAAGCATCAATTATTTGTTGTGGTACCTTAGTTGTTCATTGATTGCTTTCTCATATGTGCCTTGACCAGGAGGGATACAGCAGAACGAGTGACTCCTTGTTCAAGCCAGTGACCATGGGCTCAGGCCAGCGACCTTGGGCTTCAAGCCAGCAACCTTTGGGCTTAAGCTAGCAACCATGAGGTCATGTTTATGATTCCACCCTGAAGGCAGCAAACCCATCCTCAAGGCAGCGACCATGCACTGAAGCTGGTGAGCTTAGAGTTTTGAACCTGGGTCATCTGCATCTCAGTGTGACGTTCTATCCACTATGCCACCCTTGGTCAGGGTGTTCTTTTTTTGTAACTGTTTAGAATGTGATTGAAAATAATGTGTAGCCTATATTTTGGGGGTCCAGGATTCGATGTGTGTGCTTGTGTATTAAGTCAAGCTTCAAAATTGTGTTGAGATATATATATATATATATATATATATATATATATATATATCCTTGCATACTTGCTTTTAAAATTTCTGAGAGGCATGTGTTAAAATTTTCTTTCCAGTAGTAAGCATTTTTCTGTTTTTTAATTATTCTTATGTAAAATTCCTTCATCTTTTAGAGCCTAAATTTTTTTTGTTGGTAAAATGAAATGAGAAATTGTGTCCAAAACAATAGGTACTAGTATCATAGGCATGCATTAAACCAGAGGTGCTCTTGTTGGATTGTTATTACTACTGTATTTAATAGTAAATCCAAGACTTTAATTCTCAAGGTGCTGTCAAGATGGTGTAGTTTTGGTCTGTGATGCATATTAACTAGAATGAATCCCAAACAAGGAAAAATAACTAAATCAAATTGATTAGGTCATATTACTTAAGAAGGGCCAGTGACAATTATGTTACCTCATTCACTAAGAAAAACACTTAATTTTAAAATACTTATATCTTATGAGCTTTCTTGAAGTGACCTAAAGGAGAATTGTTTCAAGGTAGAGTAAGTCAGACTTCAAAATCCTTACTTTAGCTAAGCAGAGCACTAGGACATTGGAACATAATGAAGTTGTTGAAGGAACACATGACTGCTGGTAATAACATTTTAAAAGATTTTAGATATTACCCAAGGGCCATTTTCTTAAAATATGTTTCTAGAACAGTTTAATTATTAGAAACGGTATTTTTCTATGGTACCTGAGCAAGAGTCTAAAATGATTGATGAGAAAGATTTCTTGCAGAGGGGACAGCTACCGCACCCAACATGAACTTGTGGTGTGCTCTTCCTAGGAGACCTAGAGTTGGAAACTCTGGAAGAGACTGACTGATATGTCCCTGGAACAGATGCCACTATTTCCTCAGTGAGTGCCTGACCACACAACACCAAGAAGAGGACACACTAGCCCTGTCTTGCTGATCTTGCCTGCTCTTCCCACCATACCAAGCTTACAAACTGTGGAAGCGTTTGTGGGTGATGGCCATCTTGGCTCACTCTACAGTCCTTCTTTAAAATATTCTGTAAGAAGAGCAGGCAAGCTCAGGGGGAGGCGAAGTAGCTGAAAGATAAAGGCAGACCACAAGAAGTCTCAAGCAGTTTATAAGTCTGTCTCCAGCTTTAAGTTGGAGGAAACCAAACCTTGTACACAGGTTGGCCCTTCTCATGCACATCTATCCAGGCCCAGTAGATGCAGCCACAGACTGGGAATAGTGTGATAACTGCAGACAGGTTGCCCAAGGCCCATTATACACAATGTCATTAACATGTACCTGAATCCTGTCAAAATGGATCCGAAGAAATACAACTAGTGATGAACTTTATACTACACCTGAGCTCAACTCAACTTGCCACACAAATGGCATACCTAAAGGGGTATTATGGCAGGCAATAGATCCTGCTTGTAACAACTGTGCCTTCAGTGAGCAGCCTCTGCACAATTACTCATACACAGTGATTGAGGTTTATCTTTATAGTTAACCTGCTTGAAGGGTTAATGCAACACAAGAAAGAACTAACAGCATTCAACTACAAAATCAAGATGCACATAACTCTCAAGAAACATTTCTGGCACGTGTAGTTAAGGTATTCTAGAAGATTGTGCCACAGAGTTCAAAAAGCACCTACATCATGAAGCCAATATAAGAAGTTTGGAAATTATAATAGATCTTCCTAAAACACAGAGACAAATGAGGAGACAAAGAAATATGCTTGAAATGAAAGAACAAACAAATACTCAGAAAAAATAATTAAATAAAATGGAAACAGCCAAGATACTAGATGCAAAGTTTAAAACAACGTTTATAAGGATGGTCAAGGACCTTAGGAGAAAAATGGCGGATCTCAATGAGAACCTAAACAAAGAGATAGTATGCATTTAAAATGACATAGTGGCCCTGACCCATTTACTCAGCAGTAAAGCATCAGCCTGGCATGTGGAAGTCCTGGTTTTAAGTTCCAGTCAGGGCACACAAGAAAAGCAACCACTTGCTCCTTCACTCCCCCCTTTCTTCCCCTTCTGAAGCCATTGTTCAAACCAATTTCAGTGAGTTTTCCAAGGGCACTGAGGATGACTCCATGGGCTCTTCTTCAGGTGCTAAAATGGCTTGATTGTCAAGTACCAAAACAGCTACCCCAGTTGGGCAGAACATCACCTCCAGTGGGCTTTCATGGTGGATACCAGTCGGGGCACATGCAGGAGTCTGTCTCTGCCTACCTGCCTCCTACATAATAAAAAAGTAATAAAATAAATTAAATCAGTGATTTAGAGGGCAAGAAAACAGTAAATAAACAAGCAGAGAATCAAAAAAATAGTAAGAGAGAGAATTTTTAAAAAATGAGAAAACTTTAAGGGATCTCTGAGACAACATCAGGTGTAACAGTATCCACATTAGTAGTACCAGAAGAAAAAAAAGTGAGCAAAAAATAGGGAATCTGTTTGAAGAAATATTGGCTGAAAACTTATCTAACATTCTGAAGGAAAAATAAAATCATAGAATTTCAAGAAGCACAGAGAATCCCGACAAAGATGAACCCAAAGAGGCTTATAACCAGATGCATCACAATTAAAATGGTAAAAGTTAAAAACAAAGACAGAATCTTAAAAGCAGCAAGAGACAGACAGCTAATTCCCTACACGGGAGCTCCCATAAGGTTGTCAGATAATTTTTCAACAGAAACACTTCAGGCTCGAAAAGATTGGGCTGAAATATATCCAAAATGATGAAAAGAAAGTACCTAGAACCAAGACTACTCCATCCAGCAAAGCTATCTTTAAAATTAAAGATGAAATAAAGAGCTTTCCAGATAAAAAAACAAAACAAAACACACACACAAAAACAAACAAAAAAAACTGAAGGATTTTATTATTTTCAAACCACTATTGCAAGAGACGTTAAAGGGTCTTCTTTAAGAAAAAAGAAGAAATCAAGAGAAAGAGGAATTTAGGTAGAAAGAATTAAGTAGCATTAAATAAGTAACTATCAATTATAACCTCAAATGTAAATGAAGCCTTACCAGGCAGTGGTATAGTGGATAGAGCGTAGGACGGGGATGTAGAGGACCCAGGTTTGAAATCCAGAGGTTGCCAACTTGCATGCAGGCTCATATGGTTTGAATAAGGCTCACCAGCTTGAGCCCAAAGTCTCTGACATGAGCAAGGTTCACTTGCTCTGCTGAAGCCTCCTGGTCAAGGCATAAGAAAGCAGTATAAGAAAGCAGTCAGTGAACAACTAAGGTGCCACAACAAAGAATTGATGCTTCTCATCTTTCTCCCTTCCTGTCTGTCTGTCCCTATCTGTCCCTCTCTCTGACTTTCTCTGTCTCTGTCAAAAAAAGTGTAAATGGATTAAATATTATAATTAAAAGACATAGGGTAGCTAAATAGATAACAAAATATATACTGTCTACAAGAGATCCATCTCAGAACAAAAGATACACCAAGACTGAAAGTGAAGGAATGGAAACAAAAAAAAATAGCTGGTGTAGCAAAACTTATCAGACCAAATGGACTTCAAAGAAGGTCACTACATAATACTAAAAAGATCAATTCAGCAAGAAGGCATACCCTTGTAAACTTACTTAACATAGGAGCATCTAAATATAAATAGAAAATCTTAATGAACATAAAGGAATATACTGATAATAATACAGTCATTATAAAGAATTTTAACACCACATTAACATCAATGGGTTGATCTTAAAGGCACAAAATTAGCAAAGCAGCAGCAACCTTAAATGACAAAGTATATAGGATGGATTTAATTGATATTTACAGAACACTTCATCCCAAAGCAACAGACTATATTTTCATTGCAAGAGTTCACAGAACATTCTCAATGACAGATGACATGTTTAGGACACAGAATAAGTCTTAATAAATTCAAGAAGATTGAAATCATACCAAGCATCTTCTCTGACCACAATGGTATGAACTAGAAATCAACTAAGATTAAAGAAAAAAAAAAACCCTGAAAAACATTCAGGCATGTGCAGGCAAAATGACATGTTATTAAACAATGAATGGGTTTACAATGAGATCAAGGAAGAAATTAAAAGTTACCTGGACTCAACCCTGGCTGGTTGGCTCAGTGGTAGAGTGTTGATCTGGCGTGTGGAAGTCTCAGGTTTGATTCCCAGTCAGGGCACACAGTTAGAAGTGCCCATCTGCTTCTCCATCCTTCCCCCTCTCCTTCCTCTCTGTCTCTCTCTGCCCCTCCCGCAGCCAAGTCTCCACTTGCCTTGGGCACTGAGAACGGCTCTATGGCCTCTGCCTCAGACACTAGAATTGCTCTGGTTGCAACAGAGCAACAATCCCAGATGGGCAGAGCATCATCCCCTGTGGGAATGCCAGGTGGATCCTGGTCCTGCACATGCAAGAGTCTGTCTCTCTGTCTCTCCGCTTCTCACTTCAGAAAAATGAAAATTAAAAAAAATTACCTGGACTCAGTAAAGGTAAATATGCAATAACCCAAACTCTGGGACACAGCAAAAGCTGACCTGATAGGGAAGTCCATACATCATAGGCTTTCTTCAAGAAGCAAGAAAATTTTCAAGTAAAGAATCTAACCCCACACTTAAAAGAGCTAGAAAATAAAAAGCACACACAGCTCAGAGTAAACAGAAAGAAGGAAAGAACAATGATTAGAGTAGATATAAATGACAGAAATTAAAAAAATATAAAAGACAAATGAACCAAAAGCTGATTCTTTGAAAAGATAATCAAGATTAATGAACCTTTAACCAGATTCATTAAGAAAAAAAAGAGGATCCAAATAAGTTAAATCAGAAATGAAACAGAAAAACTAACAACTGACACCACAGAAATAGGATTGTAATAAAACACTATAAGCAACTATACAACAACAAATTGAACAATCGGAATAAAATGGATGAATTCCTAGAAACATACAATCTTCCAAAACTGAATCTGGAAGAATCAGATAATCTAAATAGACTGATTACAACTAATGAAATCTAAACAATAATCAAAATACTTCCAGGAAACAAATGTCCTCTACCGAATACCTTCACAAGCAAATTTTACCAAACACTTGAAGAAGAATTAATACCTATCCTTCTCACATTATTATAAAACATTTAAGGGAAGACTTCCAAGCTTTTTTTTTTTTTTTTTTTTTTTTTTTTTTGTATTTTTCTGAAGCTGGAAACGTGGAGAGACAGTCAAACAGACTCCCGCATGCGCCCAACCGGGATCCACCCAGCACACCCACCAGGGGCGACGCTCTGCCCACCAGGGGGCGATGCTCTGCCCCTTTGGGGCGTCGCTCTGTCGTGACCAGAGCCACTCTAGCGCCTGGGGCAGAGGCCAAGGAGCCATCCCCAGTGCCCGGGCCATCTTTGCTCCAATGGAACCTCGCTGCGGGAGGGAAAAAGAGAGACAGAGAGGAAGGAGAGGGGGAGGGGTGGAGAAGCAGATGGGCGCTTCTCTTATGTGCCCTGGCCGGGAATCGAACCCGGGACTTCTGCACACCAGGCCGATGCTCTACCACCGAGCCAACCGGCCAGGGCCAAGCTTTTTTTTAATTTATTTTCTTAAAAAGGCCAGCATTATCCTAACTCCAAAATCACATAAAGAAACTACAAAGAAAAATAAATTGGTCAATTTGCCTGATAACCATAGATGTGATAATTGTCAACAAAATATTAGCAAACCAGATCCAAATATACATTAAAACATTCATACACCATGATCAAGTGGAATTTATTCCGAGGATGTAATGTTGGTACAATACTTGCATATAAATAAATGTGATACATAACATAAATAAGTACATAGACACCAACAAAAGTTTGTGATAGCCAGAGGGAAAGGGAATGTGGTTGGTGGAGGTGGGCAAAGAGGGTATAGCTGTGAATGAAAATAAACTTTGTTTTGGTTGGTGGGTGCAGAATGCAGTGCACAGATGATTTTTGTTGAATTGTATACTTGAAAGCTGTATGGCTTTATAAACAAGTGTCATCCTAATAAATTTAAAAATAAAATGTAAATGTTTGAGAGGAGATAAAATATTGAAAAAAGAAAAAGTGTGGATTAAAAACATACCTCTAAACATTTTAGAGGGTTCAAAATAGACAAAAATATCCATGACAGAGCACAGAGATGCAGTATGTGCAAAGTTATTATTCTTCCCTTGAACAACATTATTAAGTGCCAACTTGGTTCAAGCACTGAGGTGATTTTAAAGTTCTGAAACAATGCTGTCCTCTACTCCAAATCATACAATATAAACATAGGTATAAGAAAATTAGTATAGAACAAAGTAATATACAAGTATAAGATAATTGTATGCTGCAATTATTTGTTCTAATCTTTCAAGGAAAGAGTGAACATTTTTGGTTGGCTCAAATGGAGTTCCACGATTAGGCACATGGGGATAATTTTTCAGCGAGGGCATTGTTGAATAAGAAAAATAGTAAGTACAAAGTGAAGGATATGATATGTGAAGACGAATGTGTTGTGAAAGATAAGATTTGAGAGATAAGTTTCTGATTGTGGGTCCTTGTAAGTTAAGGGATTTGTACTTTATTTTGAGGACAATATAGAATCATTGAAGAAATAGTGATGAGGTCAAACTTCTATTTATTATTTTTATTTTTTAGAAGATAAATTTAATTGGGTGACATTGGTTCATAAGAACACATAAGTTTCAGGTAAATATCTCTGTAACATTTGAACTGTTTATTAGAATAATAAGATAGCAGTTAGAGGATCAGTCAGGCAGGGCAAACCTGGGAATGGTGAGACTGGTTAGGTTACTTCAATAGTCCTGGCAAATGATAAAACAAAGAAAAACCTGCCCTAGGAGAAAGGAATTCCTAGGAAAAAAAAGAGGTTTTGTGACACAAACTCCCCCTATATGTCTGGCTGCCTTTAGACCTGAAGCGAGTTCACTAGATCACACTTCTTTCGACCTTGCCTAAACTTAACTTGGCCACAAGTTTTGAGTCCGGAAGTAATTCCCTGAATACCCCTTGTGACTAAAGGCTCAAATTTGTTGCTCATCTGGCCAGTATGAGTAGTGTCGACTATGGAAAAGGAACAGAGTAAATCCAGAGTACAGTTTTATGGATGTTCTGGCCTCCATAAAACATAACTCATGCCATAACTTTAAGCAGCTACACACTCAAAGCATCTTGCATTAAATTAGGGAAATCTGAAATCTATTTAAAACATATTCTTATAAGGGATTGTTTACATGTTAGTAAGACACACAAGAAAGTTTATATAAGTCTTACCCAACCATCTCCCAATTTCCTTAATATATTTTATTTCTACCCAACTATCTCCCCATTTTTCAATATCTTTTGCTTCTAAAGTTGCCTTGTACCCTGTTTCAGCCAAACTAGCCCTCTATGCACCATGTTTTTATATCTCAGCCTTAGATCCCTAGTTTTATTCACTGTAGATATATTCCTACCACTCCTCACTCTTTATGGACTTTATTCAAACCACCTACCTCTTCCTAGAGGCTCTCCTATAAACCCAGTCCATTCTGTTTGCTTTGCTTTCAGTCCCAACCTCACAACTTATATATCTTGATGCTTGTTGATAGGCATCTCAGTAATCCAGGAGGTGATATAGAAGAGAAGAAAGGACATAAGCTCTTTGTACAAACTTGGATTCAAAACCTGTGACCTCGAGTGAGTTACTTAACTCATTTTATACATATTCTCCTGTGTAAAATTGGAGCAATTGCAGTAACTATCTCATAGAATTCTTGGATTATGAGATAACTAATTTTTCACATAGAAATAACTCAATAAATGTCAATTTAAATAAAAAGTAAAATTTCAGTTGTTTTTAAATTAAATTTAATGAGTTACATTGATTAATAGGATTATATATGTTTTAAGTATACATTTCTATGATACATAACCTGTATATTGAATTGTGTGCCCAATACTCAAAGTTAAACCATCTTTTGTCACCATATATTTGGTCCCTTCACCCCCACCATCCCCATCCCTTTCCCTCTGGTAAACACCATAATACTGTCTATGTCTATAAGTCTCAGTTTTATATCCCACACGTGAGTGAAATCATATAGTTCAGTTGCCTTTTGGATGGGATATTCTGTCTTCTCTAAATGAATTTGAAGTTGCTAGAAGGTAGTGATGATAGTTTCCTTTCTTTCTTGTGGTTCCTCTTCACTTCTGCATCTAGTATAGGGCTTTGTATACAACAGATATTCAGTTAATTTAGTGATGTAATTAGGCATGATCTGCATCTTTAGTTAGAGAACTGGCTGTGGGAAAGAGAGTGGATCTCAAGTAGCTGAATCTACTATAAATTTGAAAGGTCTGATTTACCAGAAAGGGGAAAATATTGGAAACCTTGAACTCTAAGGACTCTAAGGACTTAAGAGAGAGGATGACATCTTGTCTTCTTTGAAACAGTGTGATATAGTTGAAAGGAAATTTCAGTCACACAGTCCTCAGTTAAAATCTAAGTTCCCCTATATACAAGCTATGAGACCTTGGGCAAATCAAAAAACCTCTCAGGGCCTCAGTATCTTCATCTACAAAATGCAGATAATTACTTGACTTCCAGAGTGTTGAAGAGGATGATTCAAGGCATAATCTCTAAAATTCTTTAAATAATGCCTGAGACATGGTGGATCACCAAAAATATCTAACTTTCCTCTCTTTTCCTTCTCTACCCTTTCTTTAATACATTTCACCTTACAGAATTCTGGGTGTAGGGTAGGAGAATTGTGAGGCTTTCTTGAGAATATTCCCAAATATTTTCTTTATATTTTTGCTCTCCAGACTACAGATAATGGAGTTGAGATGGGAATGACCACTGTATAGAACACAGAGAACAGCCTGTCCTTGCCTACTAAGTACTTAAAGGATGGGTGCAAGTAAATGAGCACTGTGCTTCCATAGTACAGTATGACAACAGTCACGTAGGAAGCACAAGTAGAGAATGTCTTGTTTGCCCTGGACTGAGGGGATTCTGATGATAGTCAAGAAGGCACATATAGAGGAGACCAGGATGATTAACAGGAACACAGACACATTAAAGCCACCACAGGCAAAGAGGAAAAGCTAGAGAACCTGTGTGTCAGAGCAGGAGATTTTAAAAAGGGAAGAATATCACAGTAGTGAGTGATCATATGGGACTCACAGAAAGAATGAAGAAAGGTTGTGCTATTAAGGAGCACCATGTTCATCAGGCCTACTTCAGAGCTGGTAGCCACTAGCTGCAAACAGAACTTTGAGAACATTGCAGTATGGTAGAGCAATGGGGGTACAGATGGCCACAGAACAGTTATAAGCCATGGAGGCAAAAAGAATAATTCAATTTTATCAAAGTTCAAAAAGCAGCTTGCCTGAACACAACCAGAAAAAGAGATGGTTTGGTAACCAGAAAAAAAATTACCATTTTTGGAACTGTGACTAAAGAATGACAGAAGTAAAAAAGGACAGATTTCCCAGGATAAAATACATGAGAGTATGGAGTCAGGGGTTGACCGCAATGGTGCAATGAAGTCCGGTTTCCCACCACCACGAATGCATAGAGGATAAAGAAGGCAAAGGGATGAATTGAAGCTGAGGATCATCAGTGAGGACCAGGAGAAATAATTTACTCAGCTTGTTGGCATTGCCTGCTTTCATTGGGTCATTAAAAGTCTGCAGAAGTTATGTACATGACAAGAGTCAGACATTTACAGTTCAAATCCTTAAACATAGACTTACAGTGTCTATCCCTGGATGCCTAAGACATGACATATTTTGTGTGTTGACTATGGCAAATGCTTCATCCTGGCTCACATATCTCTTGCCACCCTACTGCCTATTGGATACAAAGTTTAAAGGCATGATCATGAAATCTGGAATCAGAAGAATGGATCTGGACTCAGCTTTGCCGATTATTGTCTCTCTATCCTTGAGCTAGTATCTTAACTTCTCTGAGTCTTCTCTGTAAACAGAGATATAACACCAATTTTGTAAGACTGGTTGTAAAGACTGAAGGTGATAGTGGGTGTGTGTAAATGTCTAGCAAGACATGAAAGCAAGAACAGTTTCCCAATGAACTTAAATTTCCTTCTTCCTATTTTTAAATTTTATTTTTTGTGACAGAGACAGAGGGAGTCAGAGATAGGGACAGACAGACAGACAGGAAGGGAGAGAGATGAGAAACATCAATTCTTTGTTGAGATACCTTAGTTGTTCATTGATTGATTTCTCATATGTGCCTTGACCGGGGGGGATACAGCAGACCGAGTGACACCTTGCTCAAGCCAGTGACCTTGGGCTCAAGCTGGTGAGCCTTGATCAAACCAGATAAGCCTGTGCTCAAGCTGGCAACCTCGGGATTTTGAAACTGGGTCTTCTGCATCTCAGGTCTATGCTCTATCCGCTGTGCCACTGCCTGGTCATGCAAACCCATTTTATTTATTTATATTTTTTAATTTTGTTTTTTTGTATTTTTCTGAAGTTGGAAACGGGGAGGCAGTCAGACAGACTCCCGTAGGCACCCGACCGGGATCCACCCGGCACGCCCACCAGGGGCGACGCTCTGCCCACCAGGGGGCGATGCTCTGCCCCTCCGGGGCGTCGCTCTGTCGCAACCAGAGCCACTCTAGCGCCTGGGGCAGAGGCCAAGGAGCCATCCCCAGCATCCGGGCCATCTTTGCTCCAATGGAGCCTCGCTGCAGGAGGGGAAGAGAGAGACAGAGAGGAAGGAGAGGGGGGGGTGGAGAAGCAGATGGGCGCTTCTCCTGTGTGCCCTGGCCGGGAATCGAACCCGGGACTTCCTCACGCCAGGCCGACGCTCTACCACTGAGCTAACTGGCCAGGGCCCCGCAAACCCATTTTAGATTATGGAACCTGTGCCTTGTTAAGAATCTTTTCCTAACTGAGATACTGTATCTAATCATTATGTTGTGATTCTCCAGTGTGTTGAGAAAATAAATGGGTGGGAACTGTTCCTCTCATCTAATACTGTTTTAAAGACAAGAAGGTCAGAAACCAAGTCTTCAAAAGGGTAAGTAAATTGCCTATAGTTACCCAGAGATTTGGTTTTATGCCAGAAGTGGAACCCAGGTGTCCAGTCTATACTATTCTCCACATGGAGAAGGTAGTAGCCTCTTACCTTCCTCTTTCAAAAACATGGGATCTATATCCTCATCAGAACACAGGGGGCTGCTTCACTCATGGTTTCTTAAGCAACCACTGTTTAATTCTGTGTAGATCCATTTCTATTTTTTCTCATAATCAGGTACTTTGCCAATATCTGACTATACTTTATCTTAATATTGTTTACCCTGTTAAGATTTGGGATAGTGGAAGAAAGCTATAACATTTATAGTTTGCACAGAGGATTTATATGATTGAATTTAGAGTCAGAACACCTGGGTTTGAGTTTTGATTGCATAACACTTAAGTTCTATATCCTTTAGTAAGTCCTTTCTGAGTCACAAAAACTTCATATGTAAAAAGGGAATATTAGCATCTGTTTCTTCTGACCTTTTAAGATTACTGCAAAGATCCAATGAGAATCACCAGAAAAATTCTTTGTAAAATGTAAATATAGCGAGGCGAATATTCAGGAATGTACTCTGGGATAGCCAAATCATCTCTTAAGACATTCTATGACAATAGTTAAATTCCTGTTCTGGATCCCCATTCTCCTTGGGTGTTTTTCTGGCACCTGCCAGCCCATTTTGGCTTTCATAATGTTGGCCTCCATCTTCTTGTGGGCTCCAAGTCAGACTCTGGAAAAGAACACTAGGTTAATGTCTGACAAGCTGTAAGTAAATGCCTGGTACCTTTCTGCCCTGTGAGGCTGTGGATGCCTGTTTTTGGCTGGTGTTCCATTAAAATCACCTTTACGGTCCTTTTTGGGAATTGAAATTTTCATACTATACAATACTGATTGCTAACAATTTTAAATATTATTCTTAATATATTCATAGTTACCATTAATAAAGTGCCATGCATTATGCTGCATGATTGGTATAAATGGTTTAATCTTAACAACTTTGGGAAGCAGAAGTAACTATTATTACCATACCCATTGTACATACCAGACAACTGAGGCACATAGCATTCCAATACCTTGCTCAAGGTCATATAGTTGGAAAAGTGACAGTGTCTAATTTCAAATTTATGTCTGTAATATGCTAATGCTACTGTGGTATGCATGCTGCCTTTCCTGAATATAGAGTCAGAATTATTAAATTTTTTCAAGGAATTTACAAATCTATCCTTTCTTTGCTATCATGCTAATCTTCAAAATAATCAAGATAGTTTCAATTATTTTACAGATGATGACTCCAAGTTACAAAAATATTAGGTACGTTGTTCTTGAACACGCATACATTCATTCATTCAATTAATATTCATTGGATGGTGGGTGTGTTCTAGGTAATGTGATAGGCACTAAGGGTACTCTCATTTATTTTACAAACTGAAGGAAGAGATGTACAGGAGACAAACAAGCAAACAAATATATATTTTTTTATTCAGTGAAAGGAGGAGAGACAGAGACAGACTCACGCATTGGCCCGACTGAGATCAACCCAGCAAGCCCACTAGGAAGTGATGCTCTAAACATCCAGAGTGTTGCTCCATTGTTCAGCAAACTAGATCTTCTTAGCACCTGAGGCAGAGGCCATGGAGTCATCTTCAGCATCCTGGACCACCTTGCTCCAATCGAGCCATGACTGCAAGAGGAGATGATATATATAGAGAGAAGCAAGACTGGGAGGGGTGGAGAAGCAGATGGACACTTCTCCTGTGTGCCCTGAACTGGAATTGAAATAACAAATAATTTTTAAATAGATTAAATTATAAAGAAAATAGAACAAGCAAATGGAATAACAAAAGCTCAGGGTTTAGAAGGGCTACCTTAAGTAGAATAGAAGGGAAATTCTCACTAAGGAGTTGACAGAGCTAAAACCTAAATGGAAAGGAGCTAGCCATACAAAGACCTTGAGTACATACAGACGCTTAGTGATATCATCAAGAGTAGAACCTAAGTAGCCTAACTTCTACCCAAGGCTGTTGTCTCTAATTGGAGGTATGGCCCAAGTAGAAACTGACTAGGGATGACTGAAGATGTGGGATGTTTAAACGTTTTGTCTATAAACATATGTGTCTTTTATCACCCACCATTCTTCTTTGAATGTCTTTAGATGTCCTGAGTATTCAACAGCCTCTTTTCTGTTTCTGTACTCACCCAAAATGCTTTAGGCCAGAAAC
Source organism: Saccopteryx bilineata (assembly GCF_036850765.1). Lineage (NCBI taxonomy): Eukaryota > Metazoa > Chordata > Mammalia > Chiroptera > Emballonuridae > Saccopteryx > Saccopteryx bilineata. The sequence continues at coordinate 13,605,777 of NC_089502.1, read as the reverse complement.
AGTGGTTGAGTACTTTCCAAATGTTCCCTTGGCAGGCACAGAAAAGCTCATGTGCTCACAGCAGAAATGCCTCTGCAACTAAGTTCCAAGTAATATTCCTTTCCTCACTTTTTCAGACTCAGTCATTTCTATATAATGGGAAGAATCATTAATAAAACAAAGTTTCTGCCTTCTTGACTGATCTCATAAGAAAAGAAAGCGTATGGGCTGAGTAGCTGTGATATCAAAGATAGCTAGAGAAGTAAGTAAGCAGAGCCATCCCCAATGAGGTGTTTTCACTGACTCATACTGAGAGTTTGGGAACCCTTAGTCATCAGTGAGATGTTTTGAAAATGGGTGGAAAAACAAATTGACTATGAGATATACTGTGTTATAAACTTTTTACCGAAAATACAATCTTAGACATATTAAAAGTTCTTAGCCACAATTAAAACATCAGTTGCTTTCTCAAATGTAGAGATTCTGCTAATTATAGAGAAATGGCCAGTACAAAAGATGGTAGTAAAGATATATTTTTCATGTTATGATGTGTAATATCACCTTGTTACTAAACTCTTTATCCTGATTATAAAATATAAATTACTTTTAAACATAAAAGAAGTATTTAATTAGTTTTAGGTCATCAATAAAGTCTCTGAGTGTCATGCAGTGCTCTAACAAAATAATACCTGATATGTGTGTGGTGGCCAGCTGCCTTGTACCATATTTTTTCACTTTTTTTTTAATCAAATCATATTTGATTAGTAAAAGACTTTTTTATACATTTGTCTTACATTTTATCATTCAATAAATATTTATTAAACATCTATCATGTGCTTGCCATTGTTCTAGGAGCCAGGAATACAAAATCAATAGAAAATTAATAACATTCCCTATATTCACTTTAATTTCACTCTCCGATGCAACCACACATGTGAGTGAGCTCACACACATACATACGCAGTCTTTTATTTGAGAAGAAAAAGCAGCTGTTGGTGGTGGCTCATTAGCAGCTTTTATAGAAAATAACTAAGTTATTATACATTTTAAAGGATAAGGTATTGATTTTTAAGATAGAAAATTATTTGAAAAATTAACTTTGTAGACAATTCTCTTGTGGGGAGATTTATTTAATTCTGTTGCTTGGCTATGCAGAATTTATAATCATGTTAAGTAGAGAAATTAATATTTTTTCAGGTCTTGTGGTGCATTAGGTAATATTTGAACTACTTTATGAGCTTCTTCTATGGTATGATGGGCTGACTCCTCGTAGTGAAGAACACTGTCCCAGATTTAATTATCCTAGTGCATCACCACTGGAAAGGATAAAATGAGCCATTTTGTTCATCACAACTGTAGCCTTTGCTGAACTGGAGGTGATGGGATAACAACTTAAAGGCTAACTCATTAATGTTCATGGATGAATAAGGTAATGTGCCAGCAGACCAAATAGGTGCCCAAATGCTTTCGTGTAGAGACTTATATCTCTTTCTCGTATTGTGATATATTAATGAGGATATCTATCCATTGTCACTGCCTGTAGACATTTCAATAATGTACAATACTTAGTAAGCACTTTGCGCACTATCAAGTTATCAAACTACAAAGATCTCTTAGTGGCTGAGAAGCAAAATTCTGATGGTTACATGAAGTGCCTAATTTATAAGGATTCAAATAATAACATCAGTGCAGTCAGTTCCTGCTTTTTAATTCTTTTTGTACTCATAGGTGTTTATTAGTGAGCACTGTATCATCCCTAACTATTCTGTGAGAGCAATGAAATAAATTAGTCCTCCAAATTTCGAAGGCTGTGGATTTGTGCTTAGCTGAGAGCATTTTTTTTTAATTTTTTATTTTTATTTTATTTATTCATTTTAGAGAGGAGAGAGAGAGGGAGAGAGAGAGAGACAGAGGAGAGAGAAACAGGGGGGAGAAGCTGGAAGCATCAACTCCCATATGTGCCTTGACCAGGCAGACCCAGGGTTTTGAACCGGTGACCTCAGCATTTCCAGGTCGACGTTTTATCCACTGCGCCACCACAGGTCAGGCGTGAGAGCATTTTTTACATTAATTTGTTTCTTCATCTATGTCATGAATTTCAGATAGATCAGTGGTAGTAAACCTGGTCCCTACCACCCACTAGTGGGCATTCTAGCTTTCATGGTAGGCGGAAGTGGAGCAACCAAAGTATAAATAAAAAGATAGACTTAACTATAGTAAGTTGTTTTATACAGATTTATTCTGCCAAACTTAGAGAAAATCCAACATAAAGTACTGGTAAGTAATTATTATTATATGCTTTAACTTGCTGTAACTCTGCTTTATAAATTTTATAAAGTAAAGTTACTTCCCTACTTTATAAGTCACCATTACTGTGGAACTGGTGGGTGGTTAGAAAATTTTACTACTAACAGAGATATAAAAGTAGGTGGTAGTTATAGAAAGGTTGACTACCCCTGAGCTAGATGTTAGGAACAAGCTTCATGATAAGCAAATATGTATCTGCTCTTTGTATTTTTGTACTGATGGTTTGATTGAAGAATCACCTATTCTGTTGATATACACTGTGGGATGTCATGTCACCTGGCTGTAGTGAATGAAGGCAGAAGATCCATCTACTATCCTTCCTGAAATGAGTATCTCCAGTTATGACGTCATCCTGGCCATTTACTCTTTCAAATAAAATTCTCTCTAACTTCTCTCTGGCTTTAGAATATGTATTGTATATCTCAAAAGTTATAGTTTATTGCTATATATTTTTAAAGAAATTTATTGAGCCAGTCAGTACAGGGAACTATGCTAAATTCAATCACAAAATTTTAGGTTATTTTTACAACAACCCTATGAGGTGGGTATTATATTTATTTTTATTTTACAGATGAATAAAATAAAGCACAGAAAAAATATAAATTTTCCCATGATCACACAGATAATATGTAAATAAGCTAAGAATGTTAATTAGGCTACTCTGACTTTATGATCTATTGATCTATTTTTTTCTGACATAACACATTGAAATCATCTTTTAAAAAAACTCATTTGCACCTGACCTGTGGTGGCACAGTAGAAAAAGTATTGACCTGGAATGCTGAGGTCACTGGTTGGAAATCCTGGGCTTGCCAGGTCAAAGCACATAAAGGAGTTGATTCTTCCTGCTCCTCCCGTCTTCTCTCTCTCTTTCTTTCTCTCTATTTCTCCCCTCTATAAAATGAATAAATAAATAAATAAAAATTAAAAGCTTGACCAGGCTGTGGCACAGTGGATAAAGAGTCAAACTGGGATGCAGAGGACCTAGGTTAGAAACCCCAGGGTTGCCAGCTTGAGAGCAGCTCTTCCGGCTTGAACATGGGGTCACTGGTTTGAGTATGGAATCATAGACATGACTCCAAGGTTTGATTTGCTCTAAAAACAGAAACAATAAAGTACAGTCCCAGTACTAGCACCCTACCATCTATATGACCTTGGGATTTAACCTATCTGACCCATAGTTTTCTGTATAATGAAGTTTGGTTGCATTGGATCATGACATATAAGGAACCAGCTATATTACTGAAGTACAGAGTACAAGTTTCTACCTATACTCAAGTCATGTACAAATTTTCCAAGACTCAGCAGAGACAATAAAACAAGTCATGATTTGTACATTGATATTTTAATAACAAAGACTTGAACATACCTCTTACCTTCAATAAAACATTTATTAATGGTAATGTATTAAAATTAAAACCTATGATGTGAAATGTGTTACTTCACTGAAATTAATAAAATGTATAAATGGTCTGCAATAAAAGAATACATACAAAACGTTTGCTTTTAAGGCAGTAGTATAGTGATACCTGAAAACTTCTAATAAAATTTATTTTTTCCTTTTGCTATTTATTTAAATTTTGTATTAAAACATATTTGGCATACAATATTATATTAACTTCAGATAGTTTTTCCTAAATAGTTAAAAAAATAGTAAATTAAAAAATGGAATTCTAAAAACATTTTCTGCAAAAATTTTGTTCTTCAGATCTTTTGATTTAGCATGGAGCACCAGAAAATGCACTCTTCCCAGGAAGTAACTACCTCAAGATCATAGGATGGGGGCATATAATTTTATAGCACATGCTGAAAGCAAATGGTCATATTGGAATTAGTGAAATCAGGGAGTTCAAAACTAAAAGTCATGTTTCAAATGTCAACTTGAACTAGGGAGAAATGTCATGAAAGTGAGCAGAAGAGGGAACTTAAGAAGGGGACATGGAAGATAAGAGCTGACAGTATTGTTGAGTTCATGGTCTTAATATAATGTTTCCTCAACCAAATGACAATTGAGTCTCTTGGGCTTGTGACAAGAAAGAATAGAGGGCCATGGATGATGACATATTCATCATAGGCCATTGATGCCAAGAGAAAGAACTCTGTGATACACAACATGCTAAAGAACCTTGTCTGTGCTTCAAGACCTTAGAAAGAGAAGAGCAGCCCTGTGCTTGGAAAACAGCTTTGCTAGGACAATGAGAATAAAGAAAGTGAATGGCAGAAATTTAGGCAGAACAGACAGATAAATTGAGGCAGAACCTCAAGAAAATAAACATTCTGAGGTTCTTTACTGTGATGATAGTATATAAGAGAATGAGTAGTTCAAAGAGAAGGGGTTAAAATAAAGGCAATACTGAAAAGTATAGTATCAGTTATCACTTAGGGAAAGAATTTTGGCATTACATTAGGATTTATCTTCTATGGCTTCCAAAAGGCATCTGGGACAGAAATCCTGAGGCACAAACTCAGGGATCTAGAAAAGAATCTAGATAGGGTATGACATCAGAGTAATGGTGGCATGAGAGATACTCCTGATCTCTACTATTGAAATTTCAACAAATTGAATAACTATAACCCAGCCAAGGAACCCCAGTTGGGCTCACAAGCATGCCTGAAAGAGCCACACATGGAATGGACTAAAGGTCAGATAAGTTGAAAAGGAGGGTGGAAGATAAAACACATTCATGGTGGGCTCTGGAGAGGAGACAAACCTAGAGTTACTGGTTTTATTTTTTATTTTTACTAGACTATGGAGAAAGGGAAGCTCAAGCTGTTTGGATTTTTTCTGAGGGGTACAGAGAGGGAAAATGGAGTGACTGGGTCTCCTTCAGCCAGGAGGAGCAGTGAGAAAGAGGGGACGAGGGGGGATAAACCAAAGTGGCCTAAGGGTGAAGTCATGGCCTGTGTTCCCTCACACAGCAGAGATAAAGAAAACTAAAGTGCACCCTCCAGCCTCTCAGAACTCATCTTTTTCACCTTGGGGTATATATATTGACAGAGAAAACCCCACAGCTACATTCCCAGAGCTACTCTATCCCCTGAAGAATTGAGGTGCTCCACATCTGGTACCCAGGTCTGTTGAGGTATGGAGAGGAGCGCCTGGAAGCCTGACATCTTCACTACTAGAGCCACAAAGCTGGAAATCCAAAGGTAAAAAGTTTAAAGCCCTAAAACCTTCACAACACTCCTCAACCACCAACATGACTGCAACACTGCCTACCTCATTGTGACAGCAACATTGCTACAAAGGACAGCCTGGAACTTAACATAGCTAAAACATATAATACAGTGAAACCTACTGATAGAAACCACTCAAAACCAAAATTTATTTTTCTTTTTTTCTTTTTTATTATTTTCTTTCTTTCTTAATTTCTTTTTTCAATTTCATTTTCTTTAACTTTTTTAGATTTTATTCTTACTTTTTAGTAGTGGTTTGTTTTTTATTTTTGTTAGCTCTCAATATTTTTGTGTTTTTCTTATTTACTGGTCAAAGTTTTTAAAATATTTGTACACTTTATTGTATTTTTTTATTTTAATTGTTCATTTTATACTTGTATTTTAGTTAGAGTCCTTAACAATACCACTTTCAAATGCAATCAAGAAAGAAAAAAAACTGAATACCATAGCTACACAAGACAGAGATGTAATTTAGAAAAAATATAGAAAATATTCAGAAAAAATTCTTGATCACACAGAAACTTTGTAGTTAAATGATAGAAAATTCAAAATTAAAGTTTTGAAAACACTAAAGGAGGTGTGAGAAAACAATAGGCAACTTAATGAGCTCAGAAAAAAATTAATTAACAAAACAAATATTTTACCAAAGAGATTGAAACTTTACAAACAGAGATAAAGAATTCAATACATAAATTGAAAACTGAGGTAGCAAGTCTAGTTAACAGAACAAGCCAGATAGACAAAAGAATCAGTGACATCAACAACAGGCAACTAAAGATGCTACAAAGAGAAGAGGAGAGAGGCAACTAAAGATGCTACATAGAGAAGAGGACAGAGACTCACAAATTAAAAAAAAAACACTGAGAGAGCTATACAAAATTGTCTGATTTCATCAGAAAGAGCAATATAAGAATAATAGGTATACCAGAAGATGACAAGAGGGAGAAGAGAATAGAGAGCCTATTCAAACAAATAATGGATGAGAATTTTTCCAGCCTATGGAAAAAGTTAGAGCCTTGAATCCAAGAAGCAAACAGAATGCTGGGTTACCTCAATCCAAAAAGATATACTCCAAGAAACATTGCAATGGAAGTGTCAAAAATAAATGACAAAGAAAGAATCCTCAAGGCAGCTAAGGAAAAGAAGAACATAATATACAAAGGAAAACCCATTAGATTACTATTAGACTTCTCAGCAAAAATTCTACAAGCCAGGAGAGACTGGACCCAAATATTTAAAGTATTAAAAGAGAATTATCACCAGCCAAGAACACTATATCCATCAAAGCTATCCTTCAAATATGAAGGACAAATACAAATTTTTAAAGACATACAAAACCTGAGAAAATTTATCCCTAGAAAAACCCCACTGCAGGAAATACACAAAGAGGTTATTTGACCAGACAAAAAGAACATAACAAATAAATCTACAAGTAAAAGTTCACAATAAAAACAAAGATAATCTGTGACAACAATAACATAAAATAGGAGAAGATAAAGATCTGCAGTAGCAAAGGATAAGGGCAGAAGTAATCATAAGACAAAGGACTCTTATACATATAAACAGTGTTCTCCTAATAACCTAACGGTAAACCACCCACGGGGGGGGGGAAACTACTGAAATGCATAGCTTAAGAAAAGAATAGACTGGAAAAAGGAGTATGGAATACCACCAAACAAAAATCACTGACAGAAACACAAAAAAGAAGAACCAAACAAGACACAGAGCTACCAGAACATATGACATAAAAAAGCTATAAGAAATCCTCAAGTGTCAATAGTTACTCTAAATGTATATGGATTGAATTCACCAATAAAGAAGCATAGAGTAACAGACTGGATCAAAAGACAAAAACTAACCATATGCTGCCTTTAAGACACATATCTAAATGATAAGGAAAAAAATAAACTCAAAGTGAAAGGTTGAAAAACAATTCTCCAAACAAATAATATCCAAAGAAAAGTAGGTTTATCTATACTTATACCTGACAATGCTGACTTCAAGACAACAAAGGTCATGAGGAACAGAGATGGATATTTCATAATGATAAAAGGGAAATTGTATCAAAAAGACATAACACTTTTAGTTTATATGCGCCCAATCAAAAAGAACATATATATATATATATATATATATATATATATATATATATATATGATCTAGTAACTGATAGAAAATAGAAACAGACAAAAACACAATCATACTTGGAGATTTTAACAAAACATTAATGACTTTATACAGATCATACAAACAGAAAATCAATAAAGAAATATGAGCTTTAAATGGCACACTGGACCAAATGGACATAATAGACATTTACAGGTCATTTCACCCCAAACATCAGATTATGCATCCCTCTCCACTGTGCATAAAACATTCTCAAGGGCCACAAAACTAACATCAACAAATTCAGGATGACTGAAATTATACCAAGCATATTTTCTGACCATAATACTTTGAAATTAGAATTCAACTGTAAAAAAGAAATAAACCCACAGAAATGTGGAAATTAACCAACATATTTCCAAGAAATGACTGAGTCAAAAAAGAAATAAAAACAGAGATCAAAAGATATACACAGACAAATGAAAATGACAACACAACATATCAAAATTTCTGAGATGCACCAAAAGCAGTAAAAAGAGGAAAGTTCATATTATTACAAGCTTATTTCAAGAAATAAAAAAGATCTCAAATAAACAACCTAACATCACACCTTAAAGAACTAGAAAAAGAAAAACAAAGTAACTCAGAGGTAGCAGAAGAAAGGAAGTAGTAAAAAGTAGAGCAGAACTAAATGAAATAGGGAACAAAAATCTATTTAAAAATTAATAAAACAAAAAGTTGTTTTTTGAATAGATCAATAAAATCAACAAACTGCTTGCTAGATTAAATAAGAAAAAAAGAAGGACTCATATAAACAAAATCTGAAATAAAAGGGGAGAAATTACCACAGACAGTATAGATATATTAAGATCATAGTAGAATATTATGAAAGATTATATGCCAGCAAATTCAACAACCTAAAAAAGTGGATACATATCTACAACTATACAGTCTTCCTAGACTTAGTCACGAAGATGCAGAAAATTTAAATAGACCTATAAGCAGGAAGGGAATAGAAACAACTATCAAAAACCTCCTCAAAAACAAAAGTCCAAGACCAGATGGCTACACCAGTATATTCTACCAAAATTCAAAGAAGATTTGGTATGTGTCCTTATCAAAGTTTTTCAAAGAATAGAAGAAAAAATACTCTCTAATGTATTTTATGAGGCCAACATAATCCTCATATCAAACCTGGCAAGGAAAACACAAAAAAATAAAGCTACAGACTAACATCTCTAATGAACACAGATGCAAAAATCCAAAACAAAATACTAGCAAATTTCGTAGAACAACACATTAAAAATAATGCATCATGACCAAGTGGGATTTATTTCAGAAGTACAAGTGTGGTTCAACATACAGCAATCCATCAACATAATATACCCCATCAACAAAACAAAGAACAACAATTATAATCTTATCAATAGATGTAGAAAAGGTATTTAATAAGAACAAACATCACTTTATATTTAAAACACACAATAAATTTGAAATAGAAGAAAAGTAACTCAAGATAATAAAGGCTATATATAAAAAAATCAGCTAATATCATACTAAATGGTGAAAAAATAAAGGTTTTTCATATAAATCAGAAACAAAACAGCTTCCCACTCTCTCTGCTCTTATTCAACATGGTTTTGGAAGTTTTAACCAGAGCAATTTAGGCAAGAGAAAGAAATAAAAAGCATCCATATTGGTAAAAACAAAGTAAAGGTATCACTTTCAGCAGATGGCAGTATCCTTTAGAGAGAAAACACCAAAGACTCCACCAAAAAACTATTAGAAAAAATAAGTCAATAAAGTCTCAGGATACAAAATCAATATACAAGTCTATTGCTTTTCTATATGCCAACAATTTAACTTCAGAAAATAAACTCAGAAAATCAATTTCTTTTACAATTGCAACAACAACAAAATAAATACCTAGAAAAAAACTCAACAAATGATATGAAGGACCTAGATACTGAAAAATACAAAACATTATTGAAATAAATTGAAAAAAAATAAAATGGATAAATAATTTATGTTCATGGATTGGAAAAATCTACACAGTTAAAAGGGCCATATTACCCAAAGTAATATACAAATTTAATGCAATCCCCATCAAAACCCCAATGTCATTTTTTAAAGAAATAGAATAAAAATTTACCAGATTTGTGTTGAACTGTAAAAAAACCCATATAGCCAAAGCAGTACTGAGGAAAAAGAATGAACTTGAAAGTATCATACTACTTTACTTCAAATTTACTGTAGAGCCACGATAATCAAAACAGCATGGTATTGGCAAAAATAGATAAACAAATAAAATGACCAAATGAACAGAATTGATAGCCTATAAATAAAATTATATATATTACATACATACATACATACATACATACATATATGGCCAAATCATCTTCAATGAAGGAGTTAAGAACACACAATGGTGAAAGGAAAGCCTCTTCAACAAATGATGCTGGGATAATTGGAAAACCACATGCAAAAGAGTGAAACTTGACTACAGTTTGTTCCCCTGCATAAAAATTAATTCAAAATGGATCAGAAGCCTAAATATAAGAGCTAAAACAATTACATAAAAGTAAACATAGGCACTAATCTCATGGACCTTGGCAGTAGAGAACAATTTATGAACTTGACCCCAAAATCAAGGAAGTAATGGCAAAAATAAATGAATTGTATCATATTATATCAAACTGAAAAGCTTCTGCACAGCAGAAGAAACTGACAACAAAACAAATAGGCAGCCAACAAAGTGGGAGATGATATTTGCAAACAACAGCTCTGATAAGGGGTTAATATTCACAATATATAAAGAATTCATAAAACTCAACAACAAATAAGCAAACAACTCAATTTAAAAAATGGGCAGAAGACCTGAACAGGCACTTCACTCAAGACGACATACAAATGGCCAACAGATATATGAAAATATGCTCATCTTCACTAGGTATTTGAGAAATGCAAATTAAAACTACAATGAGATAACACCTCATACCTGTTAGATTGGCCATTGTCAACAAGACAGTTAATAACAAGTGTTGAAGAGGCTGTGGAGAAAAAAGAACCCTTATTCACTGCTGGTGGGGATATAAACTGGTACCGCCATTATAGAAGAAAATATGATGGTTCTTTTAAAAATTAATAATAGAACTACCTTATGATCCAGCAATTCCTCTACTGGGTATCTACCTCAAAACTCAAAGACAATGCTGCCATAAACATGGGGGTTCATCTCTTTTTTTAAGTTGAGTGTCTGACAGTGAATGAGTGGATTAAAAAGCTGTGGTACATGTATACAATGGAATACTATGGGGCCATAAAAAAGAAGAAAATATAACCTTTTGCAACAATATGGAGGGACCTGGAAACTATTATGTTGAGTGAAATAAGCCAGGCAGAGAAATAAAAAACATCATATGACCTCGCTCATTTGAGGAATCCAAGGGATAATGAGAACTGAGGCAGAGAAGGGATCTAAGGGAACAGAGGAAAAGAGGACAGAGGGAAAGGGGTTGATAGGATGGGATAAACCTGAAGGGAAGGGGGAGGACACTGTAGGGAGGAGGGCAAGGGAGATGTTGAGGGGAATAGGGGGGAGGGGCAATGCATTTGGGGCGACCCTAGAATCTATGTAAACACAATTAATTAAATAAAAAACCATCAAAACATTGGTGCATAAAGACACAAGCACTCTCATGTTCATCCTAGCATTATTCACAATGACCACGACATGGAAACAAACAAAAAGTCTTTTGATAGAGGACTGGATAAAGGAGATGTGGTGCATGTATACAATGGAATACTACTCAGCCATAAGAAATGATGACCTATTGCCATTTACAACGACATGGACAGACCTTGAGAACATTATACTGAGTGAAGTAAGTAAATCAGAAAAAGCTAAGAACTGTATGATTTCACACGTAGGTAGTGTATAAATCTGGGACTCATGGACATAGTTAAAAGTAAACTGGTTACCAGGGGAGGTGGACATGGAGGACATAGATTGGAGAGTGGGTGGGGAAAGGGTGAAAAGAAGGACAAATATAAAGTGACAGAATATTATTTGATTTTGGGTAATGGGTATACATCATAATAAACATGTATTCTTATTGATCAATGTCACTCTGTTAAATTTGGTAAATATTTTTTTAAATAATCTAATCTAATGGTGAGATTCAAATAATTTAACAACTGGTTCTCTGCCCTAATGACCATTTTGTGTATGAAAAACTAATATACTGAAAGATAGCTTATTATTTTATGCAGTTAATACTTAAATAAGAACAATAAAAGAAGTACATTAAACTAGATTATGTTATAAGAAAGTTTTAAAATATTAACAAAAAATATGAAATAATGCCTGACAAAAATAATAAAACTGATATTTAAGATATTTTCATACCGATTCTTGATTGGCATCCTCTCTTGCAATTTTCTTTGCTTTTATTAGAGCATCACTGACTGTGTGATTTATTCTTAATCATCTTTTCACTGTAGGAGTAAGATCTCATTCCTTTAGAGGTAAGCCAATTAAACTAATAGTCATTGTGCTTAATATATTAGAAACACTTAGGCGACTTCTGTGAACATATTATGTTCATCTTTGAAAAACCCCTTTCTGCTTTGGCTGAATTTACAGCAATTTTTCTCACAATATGTTTAGCTCTTTGAAAACTTTCAAGAATTGCATAGTTCTGGGAATTTTTAAAAACATTTTACATGAAATTTCAATAATCATTAATACCAATTTGCTAATTTAAAATGTCATTAAATACAAGCAATTGTTCTTCAGCTGCTTTCCATGGAATTAGTTCTTCTTCAATATTCCAGTGATCTGACTCTAATTAATTGAGAAATTGTAATTTATTCCTATCTTGAAATTGGCTACAACTTGCTTTTAAATGTTTACAATCCATTAGTCCTTTTTTAAATTTATTATCATGTTTTTTTAAAGACTTTCTTGAAGAAGCCTGACAAATCTATGATTTTCTGCAAATTTTATATTTTTTAAGATTCCTGAAGTAATTAATTAATCGACTATTTTTTGTATGAACTCCTTTTCTTTCCAAGCATTTGAAATATTTTAGTAGATTTTATCACAAGTTTTTCAACCTTTATTATGTCTTTATTTCTTGTTTGCAGTGCATTTGAAAGATGAGAGATTTTATTTAAAATATCAATCATCAATGCCAAATCAGTTATAAAATATATATTTTCAAGATGGGAAGCCATGATGAAGTACTTTTTTTTTTTTTGTATTTTTCTGAAGCTGGAAATGGGGAGAGACAGACAGACTCCCGCATGCACCCGACCAGGATCCACCCGGCACGCCCACCAGGGGGTGATGCTCTGCCCACCAGGGGGCGATGCTCTGCCCCTCTGGGGTGTCGCTTTTTTGTGACCAGAGCCACTCCAGTGCCTGGGGCAAAGGCCAAGGAGCCATCCCCAGCACCCGGGCCATCCTTGCTCCAATGGAGCCTCGCTACGGGAGGGGAAGAGAGAGACAGAGAGGAAGGAGAGGGGGAGGGGTGGAGAAGGAGATGGGCGCTTCTCCTGTGTGCCCTGGCCGGGAATTGAACCCAGGACTTCTACACGCCAGGCCGATGCTCTACCACTGAGCCAACTGGCCAGGGCCTGATGAAGTACTTTTTATTTAAACAAAAATAGTGATGTGGCACTGGAAAACCATGCCACACAGCTAGGTTTGATCTTAAACTACAAGCAGCCCATATGTGTCTTAAACTCTATCAATCTTTTTAATTTCATTTCAAAGTTGTTCATATATTTTGGTAAGTTCACACTGGTTCTTATTGGATTGATGAATACTAGTATATGTCTTACCAATAAATATTTTAAATTATTTATTTATTTTATTTACTTTATTTAATCATCTAAAACAAGATGAAGGTTATAGTTTAAACAATGTCATATTATTATGTTTGGAAACTCTTTCACTATTCTACTATTCACTCTAGATTTTCTCCCAAGCATAATGCTGGCACCATTGAAGCAAAGTTCTGTTAATTTCTTTTCAAGGTAGTTCTTAGTATGCCCCACATTACTTAAACTTTCCATAACTGAAGAACATATTATCTCTGCATCTTTTTCCAATTAACTAGTTTACCAAAAATTGTTGATGATATCACTGAATCCTCAACTATTAAAAAAGTATACTAACTGGTTTGCAAAATATCATTGGAGCTTTGTCAATAATCAAACATATTTTCAGATTATTTTCAATAATTTTAGTAAATATTTCTTTTTAAATTTCCTTTGCAATGAAATCAGTTACTTCCACAGCAGGTTTAAGTGCATGTAATCCTGTTCTCATATCTAAGCCATTTTTAATTTGGACTTCTATCTCATTTTTAATGTCTAAAAATGGTTTACATCTTTTTGCCAGGCTGTAAACTGTATTAAACACTCTACAAGTAGTACTTAAATATTTTTCATTCATCGTATCTATTACTTTTTTTATTAAATCCTGCTCACTTTTTTTAAAGTTCTTTTTACAAATGTTATGAGCTTTTTGATGAAAAATATTCTCTCATTTTTTTCTAAGAGAAGCTTGTTGTACCTCTTTATTTTTCCCTGATGTAAAAATCTGAAAACATTTTCATTCTTTTGATACATGAACACTTTCCTCTTTAATTGAATTATATTTTTCACAATACTTTCAATTTAACTTTTTGTTAGAAATGACAAGTTTGTCATATTTTTTGAAATTGTTATATTGTTGCACTGTCCAGCATTCAGGAAGACTATATTCAGTTTTAGAGCTTTTATAATTTTTCATTTCAATAATTGACATGCTGATTTCTTCAAGTTGGAGTGGTTGTGCTTGTGACTGTTTTGTACCATCCAAGGTCAATTCTGATATGAGATTCCAATTTTGTTTTCTTACTGAAAAAGATCTGTAAAGATCTGTTCTGTTGCCTTTTCATCCTTTTAAGGACTACTGAAAAACATTTTCAAATGTTTTATTTAAATATAGTACAATAATAATATAGATTTATGGACATTAATACCTTTTATAAAAGATTACAAGATATTGTACAAAAATTTACTGGAAATTATATGCATCAATAACCAAGAAAAGACATGTAATAAAGAATACAAAGTTTTATAACATATTACTACAATCACCAGAGGAAATTATAGAATAAAGATTAGGCAATAAATAGAATTGAAAGAAAAAAGAAAAATTGTAAAAATAAGCCAATAGCTGGGACAAGACAAAAATATCAGAAAAATAGTCTGGTATTGCTCAAGTAGAAAAATATCATGATTAAAACAATATGTATAAACTACATTAGTATCCATATTTAGAAATAAGGTATTTCAAGAATAAAGGACAAATATATAAGGGAACAAAAGAATTTATAATTACAGAGCATGGGGAAAAAAAGAAAGAACATAAAATACCAACAATGGAAATTACGTGGCAGCACATACATAGAATAACAACAGGAATGAAATTAAATACAAGCAATAAAAGAGTATAAGTTATTAAGACATTACACAGAAAATACCAAAGCAATAAACAACAAATATTATAAAAGTTGCATAATAAGTTATATCAATATCAGGAAACAATTTATTATATTCCCTCATTATTCTCTTTATGGCACTAAGATAAACATAGTTTCTTTTACAGAAACTCACATTGAAAAACATGCTTTCTCTTGTTATGACTCTTGGAACATTGAAACACAGGGTCTCAAGGAGAGAAGAACACTCAACAAGATTATTAAAAGTTTGTATATGAAATTTAAGTCAATGACCCTTCTATGCAGTAATGTTGTTAGGTTAAGTGCTTACATAACATCATCATAGGATACAAAATAACTATTATGGCCACGTTTAAGGATACAGATTTTAAGAACTTGGTGTTGTACTCTTTAGATACTATTTTGATGATTTTTATAATATGGGTTCCAAATTGTTGTATTAAATTCCAAGATAGACTGAGCCAGGGTACAGTGCAGGATTTTTAGCACATTAATGTTATAAACATTCTTGATGAAGCGATAAAGCCTACTATTTTGATGCTTTTGTTAACAATGCCTTAAATGTGGAATGCATCTTTAGGGAATTTCAGCTTGACCTTTATGGGACGCATTTTGTTTGCAGCTGGTTTACCCAGTTTATGACTTGTCATCTAGATACATTGATGGAATCAATCTTAGAGTAAAGATTTTACTTGTTTAGCACCTGCTGTTTGATTTGGTGATTCCCAAAAGTTAACAATTATTATATTGTTTGCTCTAAAATGTCTGTCTTCAAATTCTCAGGAGAACTTGTTTCCCAAATGTGGTTATATCATAAACTTTTATAAAGAAAGCACTGTGCTTATACTATTGATAAACATCACTCAAAATATACATTTTCTTTATATTATTTCTACTAAACAAAAATATTTATGGTGAATTAATAAATGGGATAGGCTATGCAGATTAAATGTGATAGAATAATGTGTACGACAAACCTGTTTGTCATGGGAAAGTTGTGAGCATTCTTCCAGGGCTTCTGAAATGGCCAATATTATAACCCTTGAAATTTATATTTCTATCGGTTTATTGGGTCCTAGCTTCTTATTGGTTTCATCATTCCAGGAACACCAATGCACTCATAATACCTTGGGGGAATTTTGGGCATAACACAAAACTGAAACAAATCACAGCTTGTCATATGTTGGTTGTTTGGCACTTTTTCTCTTTCCATTCTATGTTTGTTTACTGAAGTAACAAATGTGAGGGAATTAAAATATACTATTTCATAAAAGGTATAATAAGTTTTATAAGATGAATAAATAAATATCACAAGTATAATTCCGTCAAAATTTTTTTTCACCTATGGATGAATTGAACATTACTACAGGCGCATAGAATATGCTGTTGCACAAATGAACAATAAAAATGAGTAAGGATTGTATATTCGTGATTCACACATTGAGCAGCTGCCCAGGAGCCATCTTAGAGAGAACCCTGATTGCAAGTGCTATTTTAACAACAGGTTCACCGAACTTATGAAAAAATTAGGTATTGGTTCTGCTTAACTGGTGTGAACTGGTTGAATCCCACCACTGATCTAATTGGAGAGAGCTGGGTCAGTAGCTTATCTTTAGAAGTCCAAAATTTTCCGTTAAGTTCCAGCTTAAAATGATCTCCAAGGAAAGTTTCTCTGATTACTGTATTCTCTGTATACCTATTTTCCCTTCCTTACTGCTTCTGGAATTTATTAACAATCAATCATATATTGCTACCATGAGTAAATTAATTCAGCCTCCCAACAAAATCCCAATCTCTTCAAGGCAATCTCCAACAACACATTTAGTTCTTTCTCTCTCTAATTTCAGTCTCAAGATTGCATTCTCTCTTAAACTATACAACTCCATTCCCTCTAGGAAGTTCTACTTCTCTTACCATTCTTTATCAGACTTTTTTCTGGGTCCTCTTCTCTAACCCAATTTTAATTGTTATACTTCTTTCACTCACTCATTAAACATTAAAGTTACAATTATACTTATTGCACACCTAATATGTATGATGACAGTCTGTATGCATATGATTTATTACTCTTCCTTTTCCATTCCTTCCCTTCCCTTTACTTTCCTACACCTCACATCATACCTTTCTCCTTTCCTCCCTTCTTCTCCTCTCCTCTCCTCTCCTTTTCCTTTCACCTTTCTTCTCCTATTCTCTGTTTTCTAAAAACAGACTCAGTCTTCTCTTGTAGATTCAGCCAATTTAAAAGAGCTGATAATCTCAAGTCCTTAACTTTAACCCAAATGTGTCTTTTCAACTTCATTCTTGTTTCTAGCTGCTTACTGAGCATTATCTCTGCGATATCATAGAGTCACTTGAAGACCAATGTATACCAAACCAAATATCTTCTGCTTCCTTCAAGCTGGTCTTCCTGTATCCCTAATTTCTACTCATGGCATAATGCTTTATAATTGAACAACATCATTAACTTTCTTGAGTTTACTCCCTATGTCAATTTAGTTACAAAGTCTTTCTAATTCAAACTTTCAAAAACTCTCACATCTATGTAATTTGATCCTTGCATATCTCTACTGTTATTGCCTTAGTTCTGGCTTTTATCTTCTCTTATATATGCTACTTTAATTAATTTATGTAGTAGTAGCTTTAATTAATTTTCTTCCCAGCACCCCCAGTCCATCTTCCACCTGCTCATAGAGTGATCTCGCTAAATCCATTTAGCAAAATAAATCCCCTGCTTTGGAAATGTTTATAATTCTCTACTGTAAACAGTATAAATTCCACCCAATTTAGCGTACTATTTTCAAGCCAACATGTTCTGGGCCAAAACCAATTTTCCAGAATTATTTCCCATCATTGCCACCATGTGATCTACACTTCAGCTCCACTTAAGTTATAGTTCTCTAGCACATGAAGTTAAATCATAATGTGAAATTCTCTATTTTATTCCTGATTGCATTGTTTTAATGTATTTATGATTATCTTAAGGACAAAGGTTATGTATTTATGAATAAATGGTAACATCAATTTGAATTTCATTTGTCATTCCTTAGCAATGCGATTTGGTATGTTACCTAAACTTTCTGAAACTTGATTTCTTCATCCGTAAACTGGACATAGTAATAATTGCCACTCAGTTCTATAGATTTTGAAGACAATTCTCATGTCTCCTTTATGTCTTTTAATCCTTAGATTAAAGCTTTACACTGAAATAAAGCAACAAAGAAAGGCAGAAGCAACAAAGAGAGGTCTATGAAGCCAAACATTGAGCAGCAGCTGCAGTGGATCTGCCTCTCAGCTGCTGTTCAGGCTCTTGGGAACTTTTTATTGTTAACCCTTTGGATCTAGTTCTTGAGAACTTTATGGATTATATAGCCTCTAACTCTTAGCTGCTTGGACTCTGAGTAAACAACATAGATTCTTCACCTACCCTCCTGCTTAATCTTCTCTAAGCAACCTTTCTCAAGCAGACCACTGATTAGACACAACATTCCTGTCCATATTTTAGGTAAAATGACTACTTAAGCTTATTGGCTTTCTTGAAAATGTTTCTCTCTTTCACTTAACAAAATGCTTCAGGTATAGCTTGAAGGTATATAAAAATGTATATAAAAAGACTGATATACTTAAACCTGTGGCTTTTTTTAATTCATATTCTGTTATTTGTAGCTAAACTTGTATGATTTTATTTAGCAACTGTGTCACACCCTTGACTCATATCAGCCCATGAGCAAGTGAAACACCTCAGGGCATTTTCACAATTGCTGTCATGAAAATTCATCTTGTATTTGTTCAGCTGATGTTCTAAATCTTGAAAGAAAACTGTGAAATCACTAATTTCTAATCATTGTTCAATTTTCTTTTTCTTTTTTTTTAAATAAATTTTTATTTTAATGGGGTGACATCAATAAATCAGGGTACATACATTCAAAGAAAACATTTCCAGGTTTTCTTGTCATTTTGTTCTGTTGCATACCCATCACCCAAAGAGAGATCGTCCTCCGCCACCCTCCATCCAGTTCTCTCTGTACCCCTCCCCCTCCCCCTCTCTCTCCTTCCCTCCCCCCACCCCCCGTAACCACCACACTCCCGTCCATGCCTCTTAGTCTCGCTTCTATGTCCCACCAATGTATGGAATCCTGCAGTTCCTGTTTTTTTCTGATTCACCCATTTCACCCCACACAATGCTACCAAGACTCCACCATTCTGCTGCAAGTGATCTGATGTCATCATTTCTCCTAGCTGAATAGTATACCATGGTGTATATGTGCCCCATCTTCTTCATCCAGTCCTCTATTTTTTTTACAGTGATTAAGCTGGGGTTTGCCACTGAAGGCTGAAGGTGCCCAGGGCCATTGGCCCCATCTACGACACTGTGGACGAGCCTAGGGTATTTCTTCCAAGAAGCAGGTAAACTGATCTCATTCGCACAAGGGCCACTTAACTATGTTTTGCCTGAATAGTCAGGTTTTTTATTCTTCCCTCAAAGATCTCTGTTGTGGGTGTTGATAGTCCTATTTTCTGCTGCTTTGCTTAATATATAGTGTTTCCTTTATCCCTCCTACCTCAATGCCCCACTCATATTTCAGGCTGAGACCTACTCCTAATTTAGAGCTCTCTTTCCTCCTTTTGCCAACTTGTATTATGAATTTACCTTTGCCACCCAGCTTAGTGTATCCCAAGTTCTCTTTACCAGGCCACAGTCACAGAGCTCCAGGGAAAAGCAACCTGGTCTCAACTCTCCAGGCAGAGGAGAACAGAAGCTCCATATCCACGCATTAATCATTGTTCAATTTTCTTGATAATTATTAGTATCATAATTATGTTATCCAATTTTTTTTGGTGGCACAGACAGAGAGTCAGAGAGAGGGACAGATAGGGGCAGACAGACAGGAAAGGAGAGAGATGAGAAACATCAATTCTTTGTTGTGGTTCCTTAGTTGTTCACTGATTGATTTCTCAAATGTGCCTTGACTGAGGGGCTACAGCAGGCTGAGTGACCTCTTGCTCCAGCCAGGGACCTTGGGCTCAAGCTAGTGAGACTTGCTCAAACCAGATGAGCCTGCGATCAGGCTGGCAACCTCAGGGTCTCGAACCTGGGTTCTCCACATCCATCCCAGTCCGACGGTCTATCCACTGCACCACCACCTGGTCAGGCTATCCAATTTTTCAACAACCATCTACATACTCTTCTTACACACAGCTTTGAGTCATCTGCCCATTTAACCACTTGATTTTTCCTCATCCATGTAATCCGTTTACTTTTTCTCCATTATTTTTTTTGGGGGGGAAATTACATATAATTTAAATTTTACCATTTTAATGTAAATGGTTGAGATTGCCCACATTTATGTTGATATTTTTCAAACCTATAGAGAAGATTAATAAAAGTCCATATACTGTTCACCTAAAGTCACTCTTTCTTAATATTTTCTCACATTTGCTTTCTCCCTCCCTCTCAATATAAATGAATGTATGTATATATATGTATGTGTGTGTATGTATGTGAGTGTATATATACAAATGCATATACACACATATGTATAGTTATCAACTAAATGTGTCCCCCAAAACTTCATGTATTGATATACTAACCCCCAATATGATAGTATTAGGAAGGGTTGTGGAGGGGTGATTAAGTCAGAGGGTATAGTTATCATTGATGGAATTACTATCCTTATAAGAAAAGATAGAAAAGTTTGCTCTCCTTTGAGTGCTTTTCATCATATGTGTGTACAAAGAGAAAGTGACCAACAACAAATCAGGAAGAGGTCTTTCACAGAATTTGAATATGCTGACACCTTTATTTTTAACTTTTGAGACTCCAGAATCTGAGAAATAAATTTCTGTTGTTTAAGCTTTCTAGTTTATGGCATCTTGTTATAACAGCATACATTGACTAAGACAGATATATATATAATACATTATATTATATATTCTGAATATATAATATATAATATATTATATAATAATACATATTATTATGTATTATTATATAATATATGTATTTTGAATATATTATATAATATATCCAGAATATACTATATATTATATAAAATATTATATATTATATATTATATATATATAAGGTCTATCAGAAAGTTCTGTCTGTTTCTATAACAACAAGTTTCAACACGTAAGCACATGTTTATTTGGTGCATGTGTGCCTCTCTATTTTTATCACTTAATATATACATACTGACATAGCAAATTAACTAAAACAAAGTTGATTCACGTTAGTCTTATGTGTGAAGCAATTGTGTAACCATGGCTACTGATAAAGTTCATTCATGCCACTGTAGTTTTACGAATTTCAACAACGAAGAAATGCCCACAGAAGCATGTAGAAGTTTATTGAAAGTGTTTGGTGAAGGTACAGTTTCTGATAGGACATGCAGAAGATGGTTTGAAAAATTCAAAACAGGTGATTTCAACATTTCTGATAAGCCACGTTCTGGGCGACCATCTTTGATCAATGACGATGTTGTTAAGACCATATTGGAGCAAGATCCTTTTCTGACAACATTGCAGATCACAGAAAGGCTCAATTCAGCTCAGCAAACCATTTTGGACCATATTCGGAAGATAGGATTGGTGTGGAAATATTCAAGATGGGTGCCACATGAATTAAGTCAGAAGAATTTGTATTTTGTTTTATTCTAAAAAAGGACAGAACTTTTTGGTAGACCTTATAATATATATTACTGAGTACTTACTGCAGTTATATACACAACACTGAAAAATAATGACACAAGTTAATATGTGTTAATGCAGTTAATATGTGCTTTAGGAAGGTAATAATTTATCTTTTTAACATTTCATCAGATTAATAAGTTTATTTTACCCAGACTGTTGCATTGGCTTTCTGTCCTTCAATGATCTGTTCCCACCTTACCTTGGCCTTCCTGGAACCACAATGCATTCTCTATAGAAACTCTATGTTTATTTTCTCTACTGTGGATGTACCTTACAAACATGTAGGGACAATAAGAA
The DNA here is from genome assembly GCF_036850765.1 of Saccopteryx bilineata. Lineage (NCBI taxonomy): Eukaryota > Metazoa > Chordata > Mammalia > Chiroptera > Emballonuridae > Saccopteryx > Saccopteryx bilineata. Next base: position 13,583,701 of record NC_089502.1, on the reverse strand, counting down.
TGGCAAAATCTGCATTTCAACAGAGACCAATTAAGTAAGGGTGTCATAGGTTTTGTCTGAACATCCATAGTTTTGAAAATTCCAGATGACTCAGATGTACAGTGGGATTTGATAACCACTGCTATAGACTACTAATGACTTTTCTCTATTTGAAACTCTACCCATTTATAGTCTTTTTTACACAAGTCCTTTTTCATGGCCACAGTGAATTCTCTGATCTGGCCCGGAATCAATCTCTTAACATTCTTCACAATCCTATGAATATATTTTCTAATTAAATAACGTTGCTTTATAACTTTGTATATTTTCTTTTTCTTTTTTTAAGATTATTTTTATTTATTCATTTTAGAGAGAGGTGAGAGACAGAGAAAGTCAGAGGGAGAGAGAAGAGAGAAGGGGGAGGAGCAGGAAGCATCAACTCCTATATGTGCTTTGATCAAGCAAGACCAGGGTTTTGAACTGGCAACTTCAGCATTCCAAGCCAATGCTCTATCCTGTGCCACCATAGGGAAGGCACTTTGTATTTTCTCATGCACTGTATTCTCTCCATCTGTCTGTCAAAATATTTTATCCTTCAAAACTTAAATGATGTCTCCTCCCCCAGAAAGATTTTCCTGAACTTGCTGTTTCTGTAGCTGGTGAATATATATATATTCACCAGTATATAAATATATATATACTTATTTTATAATAAGTAACTATATAGTTACTTATTATAAAAAATAATTGTAAACATTTATTTACACATCTCTCCCCTAGTGAACTGTGAAGTCATTGAGAGCTGGTTATGTGTCTTACTTACTTCTACATGCCCCAAACAGAATATGGCACTTACTTACTAAGTGAAATACTGAGTTGGTGAATGAATGAATAAATTTCTAAAAATATTTTAACATCCTGAAAACAAGAAAATGAAAAAGAAAGAATGAGACAGTTGAGAGAGAAGGGGTATGTCAATTGAAGGCACTCAGTGAGAGAATCTCTGCCCTTGGGAAAAAGGGAATTTGTCTGGGGAAAACTAGTCTTTACTAGGAAGGATAACTAATTCCATACAGACAAGCAGCCAAGAGCAGGCTGTGGCCAAAGTGTTGATGGATGACAGCTGGAAATATGGTTTTGGAACTAAATAAAAATGATACATCAATCTGAGAGGCAAAATAAATCATTGGGTGTACAAAAGCTTTTGTTCACTTTAAAATCTCACTCTAAATGAATACTTAATAAGAACACTTCAAATTATAGCCCTATAGCACTTTATACTTCTTGCATTCTCATATATAACCTCTATTAAACTTTCCAAAAAACCTGTAAGGACAGCATGAGCAACCCTGCTTTTAGGATGGAAAAACTAAGGCTATAAAAAATTCAGCAAATAGCCCAATGTCACGCAAACAATGAGTGATAGAGGCAAAATACAAATAAATAATAAAGGGAGAACAAATAAGAACACACACACAAAATAAGGAATTTAAAAAAGAAATATATGATGCATATTTATTCCGGTATCTATCAACTTCAACTTTTTTGGTCTTTTCTCGGAGATAGTAAAGAGCTCGGATCAAATTATGGAAATGCTCCTCATCTGAGAGTAACTGATCATCAATGATGTATCAGACATGGTGCAAAACACTTTACATTTAATACCAATGATATTCCTATATGGCAGATACCATTATCCACAGTTTAAAAATAAGAAATTAAGACACAGAAAGTTTAAGTTATTTGCCTTAAGGTCTGTAACAGGTGGAAAAAAAAACCTATGAATCTTATTCTGTTTGACTCTAAAACCAGTGCTATTTATATAACATAGTTAATTCCTATATGTTAGTTACATTTAAGAAAAATGTTTTAAGAAAGTATTATTTGGAATGTCTACTACATTTTATTAAAACACGACACAGGGAAAGAAGAAAAAAATGTTTTCTAAGCAGAGCAGAAGTAATCATGAAGGTCAACCTAGACCAGAGGAAAAGTGGGACTTGAGTCCTAAGGGAGGGGTGAAATCTGTAACAGAAGCTAGCCAAAGAAGGGCATTTTATGAAGGGCTAACAACATGAATAAAAGAACTAAAGAGTGTAACATCCGCTGGAGAGTTAATAAATGACCCAAGAATCACTGATGTAATAGATTGCTATCATCTAAGAAATGTATTATATCCTAAACTTCATGATTGAGGAATAGATTTAACCCTTGAAATTTCTGAGTTTGAGGAAATTTCCATTCCTGGATGCTAACTTTAATTGAAGAATTTTCTGGTACAAGGAAATTTAATTGCTGATTGCTGAACTGTGTTATGAAAGTGAGCAAGCCACTGGTTATCATCAGCTCTTTGCAGGGTCCTATTGTTGTAGTGATACCTGGCAAATAGATCTTGAGATAAGAAAAAGGAAGACATGTGACATGAGATAAGTAAGCTTTCAAAAAAGACCCCAAAAGGTATCTTATAGATTAGGATTTTTATAGAGAAAGTAATACATGCACTTTATACAAAAAGTTTCAAAGAGTACAAAAGATATAACAATGAAAGCCAGTTTACTTCTGCACATAGAAACATAAGTATATATATATTTCCTTATCAAAAAACAGCTGGACAGTATATCTTCAATGTGAGTCTCACATTTTCTTTAATCTCAACAAATTAAACTCCAAATCATTGAATTTTAACACATAAAAATAATTTTATTTTTTTGACTAAATATTATTTTATTATATGAATATGTACTACTTTATTACATCCTCTAATAATAGACATTTAACTGTCAATTTTTCATTGTACAAACAATATTGCAATGAATATTCTTGTATATGAATACTTCTGCATTCTTGTACAAATATTTTTATAAAATAAATTTCTAATATAAAACTTTTTGAATCAAAGGTAAATGCATGTTTTATATTCATAAGTATATTGAAGTTATGCCCTCCAAAAAGGCTGCAACAATTTATAATCTTACCTGCAAAATATGACATGCACAACTCTCCATACTCACTAACATTAGACATTGTTAAACTTTTAATTTTTTCTAATCTATTAGAGTTTTAAAATTCTGTTTATTATATGGTAGTTTTTATTTATGTTGCTTTAATTATTAATGAGATTAAACATTTTGTGTGTTTATTGGCCTGTGTAGTTGTTTCCTAGTGAAATATTTATGGTCTTTATTCATTTTCCTATTTTGCTTTTGCTATTCTACCTATTAATTTGTTTTTCTTTTTAATTTCTTGATGGAAAGAGGAAGGGAGAGAGAAAGAAAGAGAGAGAGGAAGGGACATTAGTTTTTTGTTCTACTTATTTATGCATTCATTGGTTGGTTCTTGTATGTGCCTTGACTGGGGATCAATTCTACAACCTTAGAATATCAGCATGCCACTCTAACCAACTGAATTATCTGCCTAAGGCTCTATCTATTGATCTGTAAGAAATCATTAGATATTAAATAATAGTCGTGGGTCAGATGTATTGAAGATGTTTTTCTAAATTAGATTTCAACCCTTTTTATTATATTTTTATAGAAAAAAGCTTTTAAAATTTGTTGTACACTTGAAACTAACATCATACTGTGTATCAACTGTAATTAAAAGGTAAACACAAAAGTTTCATAATGGAAAGTTCTTGATAGAAAAAAAAATAAAATTTAAAAATTTTATGTTTATTGTATGAAGTTACATTTATCAAACTTTTTCTTTTTGTTTTCTGGATTTTGTATTTTTCTTAGAAATGTCTTTTCCACATCAAGATTGCCTATAACTCTTCCAAGTTTATTATGATGCCTTTACAATTGTCTTTTCTATTTGACTCCTTGATACTTCTGGTACTAGTCTTGTGGTAAGAAGTTGGGCAGTCTCTATTTTATGGCATTAATTTATCTACTCATGTACCAGAGTCAAACAGTTTTAATCAATATGAATTTATAATACCTTTTAATATATGGTAATGGAAGTTTCTCTCAACACACCCCCTAGCTCCAGGCACTTTTTTCTTTTAAATTTTCCTGGCTACTCTTACACTAAATTTATAGATACATATATAGATGATAGATAGATAGATAGATGATAGATAGATAGATAGATAGATAGAAATATTAAATACAGAGAGAGATTACACATTTTTAATCAAAGTGATTGATAGCTGTTGTCTCAAGATTGCAAGTGTGCTCTGACAGCTTCCTTTTCAGAGGCACACACGCACACACACATACACATCACAAAAATATGTAAGTAAGGCATTTAAAATTATGATAGAGATAAAATCTTGAGAATAATTATAATAAATCAAGAGAAGAATTGCCAGATTTAGCAAGTAAAAATACAAGATGTCCTGTTAAATTTGAATTTCAGATAAACAACGACTTTTTTTAGTATAAGTTTGTGGTAATTATTGCACAAGGCATACTTATCTGAAAACTATTTGTTGTTTATCTGAAAATTAAATTTTAATGGGCATCTGCTTTTCTCTTGGTAATTCTAACCAACAGTGAAACGGAGAATAGCTTAAAAGTACAGAAAAATTTGTATTGATTGATGAATTTACACTTTATGGTCAGTAGGAAACCCTTAAGATGGGCACTTAGACATTGGATATAGCCAAGCAATTACAATTCTGTGGTGCAAATTAAATGAGCTTGTTTTGTATTCTGGGATTTGGCTTGAAAAATAAAACCTCTTAAATAAAATGCAAGGGGCTTAATGGATTTAAAGAGTTTTTGGCTTTTCAACTCTGCTTGGAAAAATATCAGTTAAATAGAAATTAAAAATTAAGATCCTGTTATATTTGCATCAAACTATAAAGACTCTTGATATATAGAATTTCTCTTAGGATTAGTGTTTTGGATTCAAATTATTGGGAAAGTTTTCCTGTTGATTTTATCATTTGGAGTAGGTGGAAAATGTCATTCTTATTAATCACTTTACATAATAAGTTTAAGTTGAATTCTTTGTGATTGAATAAGTCTTTTATTTTTTAAGTGGTGAAGTGATTTGGATCGGAAATTTGGATGCTCTATAATTCATGAGTATTTTCTTACCTAGTTATTTCCTAAAAATTAATTTTACTTTTGGAACAAGCTACTGTACTTGCTGCTGGGCTATATTAAAAGAAAGCATAGGCTCTAGAGTTAGAAGACCAAGATTAAAGTCCCAGATCTGCCTCTTTGCTGTGAACATGTAGCAAATGGCTTAACATCTTTTGAACTTTAGTTTCCTATTCTATTAAATAAACATCATAGTTCTTATTTCATAGAAATCAAATTTAAATGCAATGTATAGGCAAAGTATGTGACACTTTATAGGAATTGAATAAATGTTAATTTATTAATAGATATTCAGATATTAAAAATTATACCAATTTGAAAAATCATGTCCTTTAATACTTTTCTGGAAGGTATCATTTTGTTTGACATTTAATTTATTTTTAAAGGCTGATAAGCTCTCTATTCCCATAAATCATGGATGGAGAATCAGATACATGTAATGATCTAATGTTAGCATGTTCAGTATAAAACAAACAAAAAAGAAAAATATAAAACAACATATATCAGCAGTGGGGTTCATTCTGTATATTTTCTGAATTGCAATAATGATGCTTGCCTTGTTTTTTGTGTTGTTGTTTTTTTTTTGTGTGTGTGTGTGTACGTCTGTGTGTGTGTGTTCTAATACAGTCCTCTTAACTATACGGGAATAAAAAGAGAAAATCACACCAAAAACAACTTTGGTGCAGGGATTGAGCATTCTGACCGTTTGAAGTTACACCTTTTGAAATGAGTTTATGCTTATTTTTCCACTAAAAATTAGTCAAGGATTTGTCATTTGCTGTGGAACGGTTAGATATGGGAAAAGAGCCCAATCACTGAATCTCATCCAAGGTTTTTTGGATGAGTCTTGATGATCTGTAGGAGTAAGAACACTGCTGGGGAAAATGTGATAAAGAGATATCCAGGGAAGCGTGATGAGGAACAAGGCTTCTTCAAGACAGGAGTTTTAATGTCCCATAGATTATTCTTTGTCACTTTCTATACATGGGCTCTACTTCCAATTATAGAAGTTAGAAGACCTGGGTTTTAGTCGTTAACTCTCTATGTGTTTTAGAGAAAGTCACTTCAACATGCTGGGTCTCATTTTCTTCATCTATAGAAAACTGAGGTGGTGTGTGTGTTAGGCGGTAGAGGAAGGGTGACTTCACTATCTCCAGGTCTGGTGTGAAAAGAAAATGAATGAACAGACTTCAGTTCCTCTTTAAAAGGCAAGAAGTGGAGTAAGGGTATTATACTGTGTGGGAGACTTAAATCCATGTTAACTCAATAATTTAAAAACAATAAAAATTAAAAAAATAATCTTCTAGTACTGTTCTAGAATAAACTGCATAGGATGTTTATTATTATTATTATTATTATTATTATTATTATTTGTATTTTTCCAAAGTTAGAAGCAGGGAGGCAGTCAGACAGACTTCCACATGTGCCCAACCAGGATCACTTGGCATGCCCACCAGGGGGTGATGTTCTGCCCATCTGGGACATTGCACTGTTTTGACCAGAGCCATTCAGCACCTGAGGCAGAGATCATGGAGCCATCCTCAGTGCCCAGGCCAACTTTGCTCCAATGGAGCCTTTGTTGCAAAGGGGAAGAGAGAGATAGAAAGGAAGGGGGGGAAGGATGGAGAAGCAAATGAGTGCTTCTCATATGTGCTCTGACCTAGAATCAAACCCAGGACTTCTACATGTCAGGCTGACACTCTACCATTGAGTCAACTGGCCAGGGCCTGTTCACTATTATTGAAAGCAGTAAATAGAACCCCAGAATGCAAATTTAAAATAAAATTACAAACAAACAAACAAAAAACAAGTTATGTTGTGTAAATAGAAGTGCAAATACTATTACTTATCATTATTTATGGTGATGGCAATGATAATATGATAATTAGGAACAATCAGATGTTCTCTTGATTTAGATAGAGGGTGAAGGTTACCTTAGGTAACATCTAAACCTAAGATTTCTCAAGAAGCTGAAATAACAGCCAACTATTGTCACCTCTTCTTCACCCTCTTTTCTCCAGTCAGCTCATGGCCCAGACCAGGTCAAGGAGTCTCTCTGTTAGTGTATCTAATAAGAGCATAGTTGACATCATACCAACAGCTATATGTATATTAAAGCTCTGCTGAGAGGAGACATTCCAGGAGTTTAAAATGATTAACATTTTTCTTAAATTTAATTTGAAAATAAAACTCTAGTTCATAATGAAAAAACTTAGGACAAAAAAAAAAAGGTAAGCAATGTCAATCAAATGAAGAGCTTGGACTTCAGATTATTTGTAAAGGTCCTTTTCAGCTCTGACATTTTAACCTTGGGCCCATGTGACAAAATCTGTTATTTTACCAATTTAATCTTTCCCTAATTTCAGCTTCTCATTGTAAACTAATTTCCTCTGCCTTCCCTCCTAACCTGTCTCAGTTGCCTTGGACATTTTTATGTACTTCCTTCCAAATGGAAATTCCATCTCCTTTCTTTTCACCTAGCTAAAGCCTATTAAGCCTTTGAGATTGAATTACCAATAATGAAATGAGGGACTATTGACCCCACAATACATACAATAGGTGCTTCATCTTTTTAAATTTCTAACCCTTATATAAGAGTTTTGGAACAAACTTTAGTCTTCCCCATTTATAAGAAAGGGAACTGAAGCTCAGAAAGTTTAAGTAACTTGCTTGAGATCACACAGCTAATGGCAAAATTAGAGTTTGAGGTAAAATCTGATAGTTTCAGTAGTTAGGCTTTCAAATTCAAGACCTATCCCCTCAGCCGCAAAGAACTTTACCATTCATGAATACTCTCCAGGTATTCAAAACAAATTATGTTTTTTATTAATATTTTGTAGTAAACTTATTTTAGTTTATATTTTCTTCTTCCAATGTCTTTTTGTATTCCCCAAGAGAACGAAACATATTTGATTCAATACTACATGCAAAGACCAGTTCTGTGATTTGCACACAAGAGCTTAGTATTTGTTGATGAGTGGACATCAGATTAATTTTCTGTTTAAAACATATGTTTGACTATTATTGAATATGTTTTCTTTAATCAGTGACAGAAAACTGTAGCTAAGGTAATTTTTGAGCTAAAGCCATTGTTACTTTGGTTGCTAAGGAAAGCCGGTTACCCTGGGATACTAGTTAAATGCAGCTATTGTGAAAATTAAACCAGTAGCCCCAGGGTTCATAGAACTCCTGGGAGAAGCGAATCTTGGAGGTGTCAACTAAGAAAGTATCTTTACTGATTTGAGGAAATAGAATTTGTTTTTTACAGAGACAGAGAGAGAGAGTCAGAGAGGAATAGATAGAAAGAGACAGGCAGGAATGGAGAGAGATGAGAAGCATCAATTATTAGTTTTTCACTGCAACACCTTAGCTGTTCATTGATTACTTTCTCATATGTGCCTTGACCACGGGCCTTCAACAGACCAAGTAATCCCTTGCTTAAGCCCGCGACCTTGGGTCCAAGCTGGTGAGCTTTGCTAAAACCAGATGAGCCCGCGCTCAAGCTGGCAACCTCAGGGTCTCGAACCTGGGTCCTCCACATCCTAGTCTGACACTCTATCCACTGCGCCACCACCTCATCAGGCAGGAAATAGAGATTTAAGGTAGAGAACAGCTTGTATACTTCCAGCATGATCAAACTTCTGTGAACCTTATTTATTTTTGTTAGTGGGCAAAGATTTTTTTTCCCTATAATTAGCTGAAATAGTGTAGGCAAGGTGAATAGACAGCCTGTGACTGAGATCAACAGTTTGGTCTTTGCTATCCATTGAGGGATAAGCATGGAGGAGGAGACTTTAACTTAAAAGCAGATTGATGTCTAAATGAAATGTAACTATGAGAAGTCATCTTTGACTCCAAGTAAAAATTCCAGTTGAGGGGATGAAGGAAAAGGAAGAGATCAATAAGGAAAGATAACAGAGCCTACTTAGGGCATCTATTGCATTGAAAAGAAATATCTACTCTCTGTCTAAATTAGATTTTGATAGAAAAAAAAATGGCTACTCAGCCACCATCTTTCATAAGAACAATGCAGGCCTGAAGGAAGAAGAAGTTGTGTACTCAATAATCTGGCTCAGATTTCCCTTGCAGCTGGATACTGATAAGGGACAATTGGATCAGAGTGCAGACAATTTTGAGGAACTGTGGTGCCACTCACAACCACAAACAGAAGATGTTATTTTGCAGCTGCCTTTGGCCAAGGCCCTCTGATGAATCCATATAACCCCTGCTCATCCTTCCCTTGGGGTTGACATCCTTTGCTGGTCTCAGCCCGCCTACACCCAGGTGTTTTTAAAACAAATTTTCCTTTTGGCAAACAGTAGCCTCATGTTTTTCATTCGGCCTATGGTTTCTGCTTTTATATTTTACTCTTTTTTAAAATTTTATTTACTGATTTTAGAGAGAGGACAAAGATAGAGAGAGGAGGATGAAGCTGGAGTCATCACCTCATAGTAGTTGCCTTGAACTGGTGACCTCACCATTCCAGGTCAATGCTTTATCCATTGTGCTACCACAGGTCAGGCTGGAGTGTAGTTTTAATAAAGAGATTTATCTATGATTCTAGAAAAAGTCTGAACAGTGTACCTACTTACTTATGTACAACATGCCAAGAGTGCAAATTTTTAGACTTGGCCTCAACTTGTTCTAATAGACTATTTACACTTAGTAATAATGTAGCTTGATGGTCAAATAACTTTGTAAATATGATATATATGTTTGCTCGCTTACAGTTTGCGTTGGATGTGGGCAGGCAGGATCTTTGTAGCCTGGGGCTTGGTTTTAGGACTAAGCCTTTCCCACCCTTTTTGATGTGGGATGGTGCAATCCCATCATGCCTCAGATAAGTGACTTTGTATTAGAGACTTCCCTATTTTGTATATTGGGTAAAAGGTTTTGATTTCTGCACTATAAAGTGGGACAGACCGAGAGCTTGGTCTCTGGGCTCCTGAGGTTAGCATTAGAGCAGAGAGCAGGTTGGAGAGCAGAGTAAGGCCACGTGGAGGAGAGGAGAAGCAGCCAAGATGGCAGAGTATTGAAGGAGAAGCCAGTTTGTGCAGAGTTTGTGCAGGGAGAAGGAAGGAGATGGGGAACAGAGGTGAATAAGGCTAGGGAGCTAGAAACCTTTTATTCTAGGACACTCGGATAAGTCAGTAGCTCTGTGAATGTTGCATGAGTAGGTTTCGGAGCCCAGTGTGTGTTTTTACTTGCCCACCAGGTGCAAGCTAGGATTAAAGATGATGACTGTTGGAATCCATGGGAGTCTAAAAGACCAGAGTAACAGGCTTTATTGAAAAGTAGAAAGGAACCCTGCCAGGCACTTCTCCTGGGGGAGAAGAGCACCAGTTACAGACTAGGGGCAAGTTATATAGTGTTTGGGAGAGCCTGAGGGGATACTGAAGCAAAAGTCCTGGTATGTCCGGAATGCTCCTCCTTGGGGGGCTTCGAGCATGTGAGTGTTGAATCAAAAGTCCTGGTGTGTCCGGAGCCCCTCCTTGGTGTGGCGTCTCAGCTTTTTGGAATTCCTCTGTCTCAGGGGCAATAGTCCAGTAAGGGTGAGGTCTGACAGATAAGCGGAACATCAAGAGGGCAGTTTGGAATTCACGTATCTATCATTTCTCAACTCTGTGGTTACATATAAAAGAAAGGCAGTTATTAATTTTATAATATATTGTGAGGGGTGATGAGGAGAAAGAGGAGAAAAAATTGGAAAATTATTGCTTCTTCTGGAGAGAACTCGAGAAGGGAATCTTGCCAAGCCAAGTCCCTCATCCAGTTCAGAAGGTCATCAATTTCCAGGCTGTGAGGTCTGAACCAGGTGATGTCTCTGAAAACCCGAGTGAGGAAGTAAAAAAATTTTGCGGGGTAATAATTGTCAGTTGCTTGCTGCGAGTGCCGAGTGGACAGAGTGACATGGTGATGCATGGTCTCCTGGATGAGCCTCATGAGACGTGCTGGTCTGGTTCCTCTCAAATGGGAGGATATGTAAAGATTTTAAGAGACAGGAAACTTGGTGTAAATTTTTAGAAGGACTGAATATGTGTGGTAAAGAGGAAGAGGGTTTGGAGAACATTCAGGAGGGAACTTCTCGGGCTGAGGGACGGCTTCTTTCTGCTGTCATCCCTACCTATTTGATATTTCCCTCGTGAAGTTCTCCTTGGGGTACTGGGGAATAGGAGTATAGGAGCATTTGATTGTAGGTAATCCTAGAGATTTCTCTCATCCCGGCCTGTAGAAACTTAATAAAGAAAGAGGCAGGTATTTGGAGATTAGCAATGCAGAGATAAGGAGGGTTGTATAGGGGTGTGTGTATGAAAGTTCTTCCATGGTAAAGTTAGAGATATTTTTTCCTGGCAGACCTGGAGAGAGCAGTTAGCTTGAATTAAAAGAAATGTTTCGTGTCCGTTTGTAGGCTCCAAGAAGACCCAGTGATCTTGTCCTTTTACTATGTGAAGGGAAAAGACTGAGAAGTGTTAAGAGGTGTTGCTATTTATTCTCCTAGTTCTTCAGGAATATGGAAGAGCTTTAGGGTTAGGGGACCTGTAGAGGTTGAAAGACAGAATTTAGGAGGTTTGCTGATACAGGGTTTCAGATTTTTCTGTTTCATGAGGGCAGGTTTCAGGGTTGATGTGTAGGGTTAGGTAGATTTTTCCAGTTGTCTGATTGGCAAAGGTATGCATGCAGTTCTGTAAGAAACTAGTAAACAAATGTAAGAGGCAGGGTTTAAAAGTTAGAAAAGTAAATAGGAGAGTGAGTGGACTAATGAAAGGTAAAAGTCAAGACGCCCAGTTTGTGTGAAACCACTGATTCTATGTTTACGAATTCGCTGGGCCTGAGAGAGAGAGAGAGAGAGAGAGAGAGAGAATAGGAATAAGACAGGGTAGTGTGGCTAGTCCCCCTGTCCCTAGATCTACTTTTGTAGAGATTTTTAAAGCAATAAGAGGAGAGATTACCTGTATAGCTTGTTTGGTCCTTACATTGATGGATAGTGTATTAGGAACTGGAAGAGGCTCATGGGGTGGGATTAGGTTGATATTTAGGGTGAGATAGATTAGGGTACAGGTTTTTGTCTAATTAATATGGAGACATCAATAGGTGTTGGTCCCACATGAGTAGAAAGTTTCTGATTTGGTGAGGTAGGTTGAAAGGTGAATAGAGAATAGAAGGACAAGGGGTCGGTTTTGTTTCTCTGTTTCTGAGCTCCAGATGGTCAGGGTGGAGGAAAGAGTCATCCTAATAAGTGGGGAGGGTAGAGGATTGTTAGCTAGGATGACTGATTAAACATTCTTTGAAAACCAGTTTTCTGACTGTACAAATTCTTTTTTCTCAGTACAAATCTCCTACAACCTGCACAAACCTTCTACAACTTACATAAACCTTCAACTTTCATGCACTTTCTTATCCAGAAATAACTGGCCTTCATAAGAACTTGCTTTTCCTTTTTCTTTCAAAAGTATTTCCATACCTTATACCTTCTATTATCAAAACTATACAATTCCTTTCTAGTCAGAACTCTTAATTTAAAAAATTTTAACCTCTAGTGACAATCAAGTTGACTTTCTTTTTATCCTAGTTTCCCTTTTCCCAAAGCCTGACTAAAAGAGTCCTTAGTTTTTTCATATATTTGCCATACATAGACCAACCAGCTTCAGGTTTGTGATTGGAGTAAGGCATGCCATCTTTCTATTTTAGCAGCAGTGGGAGTTGTCAGGATCACGGTGTGTGGACCTGTCCATGTGAAAGTCAGTCCTTGGATGACGTATTGCTGGAAGTGCTTCTTGGACAGTCTTTGAACAGTTTACTGAGTAACCTATAAAACCTGCAAGTATTTAGGGAAAGGGTGGTTACATTTCTATACTTTGCCATTAGAGTTTAAATCTTAGTGACTACTGCTTCTAGCTGGAATTGCCAGCAGGTCCCAGTCTATAATAGGCATGGGGCATTGAGATAAGAGGAACAAAGGAGATATTAAACATTAAATAAAGAAATAAAATCAGACTGTCAATACCCACAGTAGAGATCTTTGAGGGATAAATAAAACTTAAATATTCAAGTATGGCATAGTAGATGGCCCTTGTGTTTACAAGAAATGAGATCAGTTTATCTGATACTTGGAAGAAATACCTTAGGCTCATGAACAATGTCCTTGGGCCTTCAGTGGCAATTCCCAGCACGCTGGGCAAGGTCAGGTAACAGGTAGCTGGAGCAGGTCTAGAAGAGACTGAACCCTCCCTCCATGGAGCAAGGGTGCAGCTTACCTTCTTCTAAAGCCAGTAGTCACGGCCAGGGCCACTATCACAGCAGCCTCCTGGCCCATGCAGGTTCGCATTGGATTCGGACAGTCGGTAAAGAAACAACGGAGTCAAGAACTGATGGGCCTTCATCTTTAATCCTAGCTTGCACCCGGCGGGCAAGTAAAAATACACACTGGGCTCCAAAACCCACTCACATTCAGTGCTCACAAAGCCACTGACTTATCCGAGTTTCCTAGAATCAAAGGTTTCTAGCTCACCAGCCTTATTCTCCTCAGTTCCCCATCTCCTTCCTTATCTCAGATAGAAACTCTGCACAAACTGGCATCTCACTCAGCACTCTGCCATCTTGGCTGCTTCTCCTGGCCTACTCCACGTGGCCTCCTTCTGCTCTCTGCTCTGCTCTCTCCTCTAATGATAATCTCAGGAACCAAGAGCACAAGCTCCCGCTCCAACCCCATTTTATAGTGTAGAAATCCAAACACTTAATCCAATATACAAAATAGGAAAGTCTCTAATACAAAGTCACTTCTCTGAGGCATGATTGGATTGTACCACCCCACATCAAAAAGGGTGGGAAAGGCTTAATCCCAAAACTAAGCCTCAGGGTACATGATCCTGCCTGCCCCCAACACACATTAATATCACCTGGGCAACGGCCTCACGTGGGCAGCGTCATCTTTAACAAAGTGAGCATAATATATTTTATCTGCCCAACACTTCTCGTGTCCCTTTTTCCACAGCACAGGTGTGTCACCAGTGGGGCCGAGAAGCCTGGCAGGCTTCAGTTCAATGACCTTTCTTTCCAATCTGGAGCAGGGCCTTGATAGAATGCTATGAAACCCCTTAGGGCGCTGGAGCCAAAAGCTGGTATTTCCTGACTTCTTTTGGGCCTTATTTGCCTTTTCTGTTACTTCCTTTGTCATTATAGACCTTAAAAGCCATGCTCAGAAGATCTCACTGAGGGGCTTGACTAAGAGAGCAAAATTGGGAATTCAGTGCTTAAAGAAGCCTATTAGACTGAGAAAAGAAAAGATTTGATCTGTGGTGGTAGGTGGTTGGAGACTGTGGAGGGTCTGAGTTTGATCTAGGGTGAGACTTCAGGTGGTGGGGGTTAAAGTAATGCCTAGATAGACTAGGGACTGAGAATAAAGTTGAGCCTTAGCAGAGAAGACAGGATAACACTTCATAGCGAGGAGGTTAAGAAGGGTGGTGGTGAGTCTCCTTGAGGCAGGCAGGGAGGGGCTGCAGAGGAGTAGGTTATCTACATATTGTAAGAGAGTAGTAGTTTTGAGATTGCATGCTGCTAAATCCTGAGCTAGTGCCTGCCAAAACAGGCGTGGGCTGTTTTTGATCCCCTGGGGTAAAATAGTCCACGTAATTTGCTGGGCTGCATTAGTGTCTGGGTAAAGGCAAACAGAAAGTAAGAGTCAGGGTGTAGAGCAGTGTTTCTCAACCTTTTTTGTGCCATGCCCCACCTTAACCTTTCTAAAATTTTTATGTCCCCCCTTATGTAACATACATAATTTTTAACATTAAAAAATTGATTTGTTCACTTAATAAACATAAATGATAGGTTCTAGGAAGAAATCACTATGAAATTGTTAACAAAACACAGTAAGTAAAATTTCCAAACATATAATGAAAAACAGAAATTTAAATTCCAAATAATTTTAATACAGATTTTTCTATATTAATTTATTATTTTAATTTAGTGTGATCCTTGCGCTTGTTTCTTGCTGCACAGAGATTTTATATTAGGTTCCAATTTGGTTAGCTTTAGTCTCAAGTCTCCACATTGTGTTATATCCAGCCGATTTCTTTTTTTTACCAGTAAATCATTTACAGCACTAAATCCACATTCAGCTAAAAGTGAAGATGGAAACAGTAGCAATAGTTTTCTTGCACATTTGGTTGAATTTGGGTATTTGATTTCTGTTTCCTCACAAAGCCATGCCATCGCTCCTTTGATATTAAATAAAGCTTTAACTGACTCATCATTTTGCAATTCTGCGAGTTATTCTTGATACTGCATATTTGATATATCAGACAAATCCACTAACATTGGCTGCATCATCCATGTTGGGAAATCAATTTGTTTTAAGTCAGAAAATCTTTCTTTTAAATCAGCCGATAGAATGTTCAAATGTTTGACAATAACAAGTAAAGCGGTATCAGTTACTTTACATTTTTGGAGCCAATGAAACTGTTTAAAATTTTTGTTGTTAATATGTTTCTGACATAACTCAATATTGGTAATGACATAACCAAATATCTTTGCTTTTGCATCGACAAGAGTTTTATTTATTCCTTGAAGTTGCTTATTTAATATATTTAGATTTTCAAAGATATCGGCTAAGTAACTCACAAATGCTTTACCATCTATTGTTAACAGATACTTCATTTCAGGTTTGTCGCTTAAAAAATCACTAAGAGTATCAAACAGTTCCATAAATCTTTTCAAACAGTTTTTTTTAGATAGCCATCTTACTTCAGTATGAAGTAAAAGTCTCACATGGTCTTCATTTTGTTCTTCACAAAATAAATAGCTTGAAAAGACGCTCACATTTGGCACTAGCTTTAATAGCATTAACACAATTTATTACTGTATGTGATACTTCATTCAGAACAGGCGAGATGTTTTTAGCTACCAAGTTTTCCCTATGAATAACACAACGCACAAGAATCATTTCTAGATTTGCATCTTTCATCAATTTTAAGCAGCCATTTTTCTTGCCCATCATATTGGGAACACCATCTGCAGCACAAGATGTTATATTTTTCATTGGTATATCATTGACATCTAACTAGTTTTTTTAGCTTATTATATATATATCTTTGGAGGTAGTGGTGCTTTCTAATCTTTTACAGAACAACATTTCTTCAGCAAAATGTCCTTTATCAATATATCTTACGTAAGTTATCAATACTGCCTCACTGTCTCTCAAAGTTGATTCATCCATTTGCAAGGAGAATTTTCTTGTTTTCAGCTTTTCAATAAGTTGTTTTTCAATATCCTCACTCATTTCGTCTATTCTTCTGCTAACAGAATTGTTACTGAGTGCCATAGCTTTTACATCTTTGTCATCTTTTTCAAGAACCATTTTAAGAAATGCTGATATTGACGGTTTTATTAAATTCTCTCCTATAGTGTGATTTTCTCCAGTTTTAGCAATGAATAAAGAAATTTGATAACTAGCCTCAAGAACACGATTATTAGTTGAAGTATGAGCAGTATATAGAGACTTTAATGTTGTTCTTTTTTCAAAATTTTTCTTTAAAGTTTTAAAGTAACTCAAATCTGAATTAATATGAGCACTATGTTTCGCCTTCAAATGCACCTCAAGACGACCTCGTTTCATTGATTCATTGGTCAAGCATTGCTGGCATAAAAGACAAAAGGAATCCGCTCATCGTGAACAGCGGGTATGAACCCAAATTTTAAATATTCCTCCGAATATTGACGAGTTTTTTTCTTGCTTGCACCACTCATTTTACTATGGGCTATAATAAAAATAAGATCAATTAAAAACTAATATTAAAATATGTGTAATAATATATTCAATGTGACATAGAGTAAACGTATACTAAAAATTCATATTTATTTAAATGTATATAACACATTTACTACACTACCACTGCAAATCAAAAGGTATCTATATTTTTTCCACCTGACAAAATTTTCTGGAAAATTATGCTTCTAAAATTAAAATTGTCGTGCATGCACTATTATAGCCCCAATAATATTTATAAAATATTATTGCTTTCAAGCCCCGATGCAAGAAGTACTTAATAAAGAGTTTAATATTGATAAAAATAAAATCAAATACTTACCAATTATATCTATACAATATATATATGTATATTTATTAAATCAACGAGCTTTTACAACAGTTTTGACTGACACTTATTTCAAATTAACACCAACTGAATGATGTGAAACACTACAGAAGTTGCGATGGGCCAATTAGGTGAGAAAAACTGCGTTGTTTAGCGAGTTTTTAAAACTTCCGGGGTTTCCCGCGGCAGATGGCACACTCCGCAGTGAACCCAGGACGAAGTTTTCTTGACGACGCCAATCACCCAGTTGATATTTTGGTCTCGTCAAACAAAATTATACTTAATAATTATTTACCGCAATTATTTAAGAATTGCATTTTTTGTTAAATTTGGCACCGATATCTAGCATTGCATTTAAATGGCCCAGGGCGAAAGAGTTAAAGTCGTGTTGAGTCCATTTTCAAATTGCCCCCCTTAACTATCGAATTGCCCCCCTGTGGGGCGTGGGCCCCACATTGTGAAACACCAGTGTAGAGGAATGGTAAAGAAGGCATTATTGAGGGCTAGGATTGTGAATGAGTGGTGTTTGAGAAAATATGTGACAGTAATTTACAGAGATTAGGGACTACTGGATGGAGGGGAATTACTGCCTCATTGATTAGGTATAAGTCTTGTACGAGGTGATAAGCTCCTGAAGGTTTTCGTACAGGAAAGATGGGGGTATTGCAGGGAGATTCCATGCGGATGAGTAAACCTGGTTTATGAGGTGGGTAATTACTGGTTTAAGGCCTTAGAAACAGACACAGTTATACATTAAACAAAGACTTCACATATTATGAATAAAGGAATTTAAATGAGCGCGTTTTACTTGTTTCAATTCACTAGAAATATTTTCTGACAAACGATGAGACAAGACAGATACTTACTCACATAGCTTAATATACAATTCTGTTTTTTAAGTTTTTCGAGATGGCAGGGAGTTGCCAGCAAAGAGGAGAGGAAGAGAGAAAGCAGACGGATGGACAGTATGAGCAGCTGGATGGAAAGAAGGAAAGTCAGAATCTGCAGGAGGAGAGAAGGAGGTTAAAGTATTGGTGTGGTGCCACATGGTCAGAGGAGTCAAAAGGATTTAGAGCTCTGAGGAGAGAGGAGAGGGCAAGGAGGAAAGAGGCACAGTTACAGTTTGTAAGGAAGGAGGAGGGGTAGGAGAGGAGACAGAACTGCAGTTTGTAAGGAGGGAAGAGAGGTCAGAGATTAGACAGGCACTGCAGCCAGAGCCACAGCTTCTAAGGAGGGGGGAGGGGATGAAGAACACAGTGGAGAAGGGAGAGGCCCCTGGCCAGCAGGGGAGGAGAAAGAGAGACTGGTGAAATGAGAAAACAGGATTTAGTGAAGGGAAGAGACTTTCTGGAGGGAAGAGACTTCAGCAAAAAAGATTTGCTGAGAGACTAGAGAGGGGTCCCGAGAGAGGGGTGCCCCAGGAATCAGGCAGGAGAAGGAGAGAGTTTGGGAGTCCGCGGAGAAGGAAAGATTAGGAGCAGAGGTTTTAGGTGAGGTTTTTTTTGACCAAAAATGGCCTGCATGTGGAACAGAAGGTACAGAAATTAAGGACAGGAGAGAAGGGAGAAGAAAGCCTGCATGTAAGAAATTTCTGATGCCTTCCCCGTCCGGTGGCAGAAATTGTCAAAATGTCTTAGGATATTGTAATTGAATGTCCCGTTTTCAGGCCAATGGGAGTCATTGTCTAGTCTGTACTGAGGCCATGCCGTGTTACAGAAGATGAATTTCTTTAGTTTGAGGTCTGAGAGACCGAGTTTGGTGAGGATTTTTATGAGACATCCTAGAGGTGTCTGGTCGGAAGGCTGAAGAACCCATAGTGGAGACAGGTGAGCAACAGGGGGCGTCCCCGCCTTTTGTCACTGTCCCAAGAGGAGAGAATCTACGTGTGGGGGAGTCATCCCTGATAGAGGTCGTCACCACCTGTCAGGGAGCTCTGAGGACAAGAAGTCCGAGAGAGTGGAGAGGTTTGGCTAGGCACCTAGTCTTCCATGCAGTCCACTGAGACTGAAAGTCAAACCCCTCAAAATGTGAGGCGTGTCAGAGAAAACCGTCCGACCAGAAAGGGGTGTTTTTAGAGAGAAATTTAGAGGCCAACCGGGGAAGGAGAAGGGAGAAACTCCTTACCTTCTGGTCCAGCAGGGGTTCAGGACAGGGTTAGACTGCCGGCCAATCAACCCACAATTACACGTCCAAACAGAATCAGGGAGTGTAAAGCCAGAAGCCAAAGCCACTGTCACTACAGCCCGGCCCATGCAGGTTCGCATTGGATTCGGACAGTCGGTAAAGAAACAACGGAGCCAAGAACTGATGGGCCTTCATCTTTAATCCTAGCTTGCACCCGGCAGGCAAGTAAAAATACACACTGGGCTCCAAAACCCAATCACATTCAGTGCTCACAAAGCTACTGATTTATCCGAGTTTCCTAGAATCAAAGGTTTCTAGCTCACAGCCTTATTCTCCTCAGTTCCCCATCTCCTTCCTTATCCCAGATACAAACTCTACACAAACTGGCATCTCACTCAGCACTCCGCCATCTTGGCTGCTTCTCCTGGCCTACTCCACATGGCCTCCTTCTGCTCTCTGCTCTGCTCTCTCCTCTGAAGATAATCTCAGGAACCAAGAGCACAAACTCTCATTCCGTCCCCATTTTATAGTGTAGAAATCCAAACCCTTAATCCAATATACAAAACAGGGAAGTCTCTAATACAAAATCACCCTCTGAGGCATGATAGGATTGTACTGCCCTACATCAAAAAGGGTAGGAAAGGCTTAATCCCAAAACCAAGCCCCAGGCTACAAGGATTCTGCCTGCCTTTAGCCCACCCCAACACACATTAATATCACCTGGGCAACGGCCTCCTCGTGTTATCTTTAACAAAGTGAGCATAATACATTTTATCTGCTCAACAAAGAGTAAGCCTGGGATGAGTTGCCTCTGCCCATTGCTTCCCTGGTTGTAAGTTTGGACGGCAAAGAGGGATCGTCCAGGCAGTTACTACCCTGTCTCGGGTTTCGGCACCAAATGTTGGAATCCATGGGAGTCCGAAAGACCAGAGTAACAGGCTTTATTGAAAGGTAGAAAGGAACCCTGCCAGGCACTTCTCCTGGGGGAGAAGAGCACCAGTTACAGACTAGGGCAAGTTATATAGTGTTTGGGAGAGCCTGAGGGGATACTGAAGCAAAAGTCCTGGTATGTCCGGAATGCTCCTCCTTGGGGGGCTTCGAGCATGTGAGTGTTGAATCAAAAGTCCTGGTGTGTCCGGAGCCCCTCCTTGGTGCGGCGTCTCAGCTTTTTGGAATTCCTCTGTCTCAGGGGCAATAGTCCAGTAAGGGTGAGGTCTGACAGATAAGTGGAACATCAAGATGGCAGTTTGGAATTCACGTATCTAGCAATGACCCACCAGTTCGTGGATCTGTTGTTTAATTACCGTGTGTCTGAATCCAATGAAAACCTGCATGGGCCAGGGGGCTGTTATGGTGACTGTGGATACTGGCTTTACATACCTAAATTGCAGGGGTTTTTTTCTGGGAAATGAACACATAGTCATTATCTTACTAATGTCATGAAATTATTCAAGAGCTGAGCACAAGCTTAGTGAGAGGCCCTGGGTTAAGGAGAGTGATGTATATCTGGGGAAGGGAGAGTTGGTGCTTTGCATATTTGTTAAATGAGACAACAATAAAACTTTTCATTAATAGCAGGAATTCATAGCACCAGGCCTTCAGGAAACATAAAATAATAGAGACCAGGATAGTGGGATTAACTCTCTCCCTACTGACTGTTGCTGTAGAAAGATCTATACAAGATACATGCCACATGAGATAAAGCCATAAGAAAGTGAGGAAGAATATCCCAAGGAAAATTCTGATCAGAAGAACAAGAGGATGCAATGAAATCTAGCAGCAACATTTTCTGCCTGTAAAGCCAGTAGCTACAGCCACCATCACAGCCGCCGAGCCCATGCAGGTTTGCATTAGATTCAGACAGACAGTAATGAAACAACCTAGCCAAGAACTGGTGGGCCACCATCTTTAATCCTAGCTTGCACCCGGTGGGCAAGTAAAAACACACACTGGGCTCCAAAACCCACTCATTCAGTGCTCACAAAGCTACTGACTTATCCGAGTTTCCTAGAATCAAAGGTTTCTAGCTCACCAGACTTATTCACCTCTGTTCCCCATCTCCTTCCTTCTCCCTGCACAAACTCTACACAAACTGGCTTCTCACTCAGCACTCCTCCATCTTGGCTGCTTCTCCTGGCCTCCTCCATGTGGCCTTTTTCTGCTCTCCACTCTAATGATAATCTCAGGAACCAAGAGAGTAAGTTCCCAGTCTGCCCCACTTTATAGTGCAGAAATCAAAACCTTTAATCCAATATACAAAATAGGGAAGTCTCTAATACAAAGTCACTTATCTGAGGCATGATGGGATTGCACCACCCCACATCAAAAAGGGTGGGAAAAGCTTAGTCCTAAAACCAAGCCCCATGCTACAAGGATCCTGCCTGCTCACAGCCCACCCCCAAACACACATTAATATCACCTGGGCAACGGGCTTCCATGTGGACAGAGCCATCTTTAACAAAGTGAGCATAATATATTTTATCTGCCCAACACTGCTCATGTTAATAAAATAATTAAATAAGGTAATTGTCCAAATTCACCAGAGTAACAAAGAGATCTTCTCAGCTCCAGATTCACATAACCAAATGCCTGCTGAGTTAAGCACTCTTCACGATTAGCATCCAAAGCTATAAAAAGTAGCAGGTGAGCCAAAATAGATCTGGCAATTCCCAATCAGGTACAGCCTACACTAGAAATTAGAGCAACTACACTCAGTACCAAAGCTGTGGCTAAAAGTACTGAGCTCAAAACATCTGGGATGGATTAGAACTTCTATAATTCATAGAGGTGAATTTGAGACCTCATCTTGAAGGCAAGTTTCACCAAACTCACTGGCCTGCAGGTATAAGCTTTGGAATGCTGCACCCATAATTGGAATACTAGACTCCTGAAAACACTCTCTAGTGTTTTCTTCTCCCATGGATGGCCAGAGCTGCATTAAAGGCATAAATATTTTTCCACCCTCTATCTCCAACCTCCAAATCATTCTTCTTTTTAGGGTTATAACTTCCTGTTCATGTTCATATTTCACTTGTAACCCAACTTTGGGACAGCCAGTGAGCACCTGTGGCTTTACTGCTGTGTCCCAGGCATTCAGCTACTTTTGAAAACACAAGAATCTAGCTAATACATAAATTTCAAAGTGAATCTTTTAGTTTGCTCCTAAGTTACAGGAGGTAGAGTGTGAAGGTGTAAGGCTTAGAAATCTGTACCTTAACAATACTTTTTCCAGTTTGTTCTGATTAAGCAGGTCAAAACACAAGACCCTTGATTGGATTTTGCCCCAGCACTTCCAATTCTATCTTCTGTAAGGATTTTCCCCAGTTTTATCAGCCTTCATTGATATTCTACTCTTTTTGAATTTGTGTAATATAAAATCAAGAATTTTTTACTTCAAAAACCAATTAGTAAATACTTTCTTGAAGCAGAAATCCCTCTAACAGGACTCCAATACACATGCCTCTAATGCCTGCCTGAGCACCCCTCCCCATATTTCATGTAAAGTAGAACTCAAGCAGCCATTCCAGACCCTATAACCTCCATTAGGAATTCTGGTAGCCAGAAAGATCTCCATTCCACAGATCTCAAATCCCATATAATAGCCTGAGACTACTTGGGGAAATTAGTAAACGTTAAATAAAAATTGTTTAAAATATTTGCAAAGTTTTCTGTTTAAAAATACTTTGTTTTAAAAATTATGTCTGTTACAGAAAACTGTAGACATTCTTTTGCCAAAGTAGTTTGTAATCATTACCTTGGGTATGTGTCTTTTATTTTGGCAATGATTTCAGAATCTTTGCTATAAAAGGCCAAACAAAATGTTAAATCCCTTCCATAATCTTTGGACAGACAGCTATATTGGTGGTCACCTACAATTTCCAAACAGCTTGGAAACTGAAATCAATCTGCTTTGGCTTCTGCACTTTAGCAACATTTTCTCAAATTGCTATTCTCTATTGTTAGTTGCTATAACATACCTCCTGTTAAAAGGGAAATTTTGCATATAAACCCAAGAAACATCTGTCTAGTACAGACACTTGGAATCATAAATTAACATCAAACTGACTTATGGTGGTGCAGTGGATAAAACAATGACATGGAATGCTGAGGTCACTAGTTCAAAGCCTTGGACTTGCTCAGTCAAGGCACATATGCAAAGCAAGTACTAGGAGTTGATACTACCAGCTACTACCCCCTTCTCTCTCTCTCTTTCTAAAATTAAAAAACAAACAAACATAAATTAACATCAAATGGGGGAGCAGAAAAGAGAAAATTTTATTGATGGAAAGAATTCTCCCTTCTACATTGTGAAAGTAACCAGGTAAGACCTTGGCTTAAGCTGGTATAAAATAATAATTCAGGTCACCGACCAGGAAGAGGGAGAGAAAAGAAAAAGGAAGAAGTTAACCTCTCAAAATCAAGAAAAACCCACAGACTTTACAACTTGATCCACTAATTTTTTGTTGTTGTTGTTGTTGTTTGTTTCTTCCATCTTTTTGCCTTTATTTCCTCCACCTCGGTCCTTCTATTCTCTGCCCATCTTATGCTTCCCCTTTCTTGAGCTACACTACCCATGAGTGTTGCATTTTATTTTTCTTCTTTATCCTCACCCTCCTTTAAGGTTATACTCCAAAACACTTAACTCTCACTCTCTCCTCTTTTGTTTTTTTTTTGTCTTGCTTTATTTTGTTTTTTTCTCTTCCTATTTTATTTCTTCCTTCGTTTTTCTCTTTTTCTTATTTTTTCCTTTCTATTCGTTTTTTCTTTTCTCATTTTACTTTCCTCCCATATAATCCTCAATCACGAACAAATTAGTTAATTTGGGACTCAAGGCATTTTTTTGGCTTTATTTCTCTTTTTTGCTTTTGTTTTTATTTTTTTTTCTTGTTTGTTTATTTTTGTGGCATTTTGGGTCCTCCCAACCCAAGGTCTCCATTGTATTTAGTCTTCGCTCCACTTAATACAACAGATTTTTACTTATTATTTTTATTTTTTCTTCTTTATTATTCTTTTTTGGTCCTTTTTTCTGGTTCCCTCTTATCCCTCTCATTATATCTCTTAGTTGACCATCACTTACAAGCAAATCATCTTATGCTTGTCTAAGATTTTCTTCCTTTTTTTTTTTTTTTGCATTTAGTAGGTCCCTATTCCCTTTTTTTTGCCCCTTGAACTCTTCACCCCAAATCAGGCCCTCCATTATAGGCACGATATTTCCCTGAGGAGGGGAGAGGAGGGAAAGAGAAGAGAGAAAAAAAGGGGGAAATAATAAATTATTACTGTTTTTTTTTGTGGAAAGTTTTATCTTTTTTTTTTTTTTTAACTTTTTACTCTTTATTAATTCTAATTAGTGCTATCAACAAGACCACCCTCAGATGCCAATAAGAAAGAGGAAATCGAATATTATGGATACAAAAGAAAGAGAGGTAACACAAATAGATGTGGAAAAATCTATGGAGAAAAGACTTAACATATTGGAAGCCTTGGAGCTAAATGACAGAGAATTTAAAATAGAAATCTTAAAAATACTCAAAGATATACAAGAAAACACAGAAAGGCAATATAGGGAGATCAGAAAACAACTCAATGAACACAAAGAATATATTACCAAGGAAATTGAAACTATAAAAACAAATCAAACAGAAATGAAAAACTCAATTCACGAGCTGAAAAACGAGGTAACAAGCTTAGCTAACAGAACAGCCCAGATTGAAGATAGGATTAGTGAAATAGAAGACAAACAACTTGAGGCACAACAGAGAGAAGAAGAAAGAGACTCAAAAATAATAAAAAACGAGAAAGCCCTACAGGAATTGTCTGACTCCATCAGAAAGAATAACATAAGAATAATAGGTATATCAGAGGGAGAAGAGAAAGAAAATGGAATGGAGAATATACTCAAACAAATAATAGACGAGAACTTCCCAAGCCTGTGGAAGGAACTAAAGCCTCAAATTCAAGAAGCAAACAGAACACCAAGTTTTCTTAACCCCAACAAACCCACTCCAAGGCACATCATAATAAAGATGGCACAAACCAATGACAAAGAAAAAATTCTCAAGGCAGCCAGGGAAAAGAAGAGTACAACATATAAAGGAAGGCCTATTAGATTATCATCAGATTTCTCAGCAGAAACTCTACAAGCTAGAAGAGAGTGGACTCCAATATTTAAAGCCCTGAAAGAGAGGAACTTTCAGCCAAGAATACTATACCCATCAAAGCTATCCTTCAAGTATGAAGGAGATATAAAAACATTCACAAATACAGAAAAGATGAGAGAATTTATCAACAGAAAGCCCCCACTCCAGGAAATACTAAAGGGGGGTTTCCAACCAGATTCAAAGAACAAAAGAAAACAACACCACAAGTAACAGCTCCACCAAGAACACAATAAAACCAAACTTAAATTGTGACAACAAAGGAAAAAAAGGGGGGAGAGGATGGAGATTAACAGTAGCAAAGGATGATGAAGTGCAGAAATACTTATAAGATAGGGTACTACAATGAATATGGTAGGTACCCTTTTCATTACTTAATGGTAACCACTCTCAAAAAAACCACCACAAAAATACTTGACTTAAAAAAAGTAGCAACAGAGGAAAGAAGTATGGAACACAAACAAACAAAAACAAATGATAGAAAAACAAAAGAGAAGAATCAAACTAGATACAAAACTAACAGAAAGCAATTTATAAAATGGCAGTAGGGAACCCACAAGTGTCAATAATTACACTAAATGTAAATGGATTAAACTTACCAATAAAAAGACACAGAGTAGCAGAATGGATTAAAAAAGAAAATCCAACTATATGCTGCCTACAAGAAACACATCTAAGCAACAAGGATAAAAACAAATTCAAAGTGAAAGGCTGGAAAACAATACTCCAAGCAAACAACACCCAAAAAAAAGCAGGTGTAGCAATACTCATATCTAATAATGCTGACTACAAGACAGAAAAAGTACTCAGAGACAAAAATGGTCATTTCATAATGATTTAGGGAAAGTTGAATCAAGAAGACATAACAATCCTTAATATATATGCACCAAACCAAGGAGCACCAAAATATATAAGACAGCTACTTATTGACCTTAAAACAAAAACTAACAAAAATACAATCATACTTGGAGACCTCAATACACCACTGACGGCTCTAGATCGGTCATCCAAACAGAGAATCAATAAAGATATAGTGGCCTTAAACGAAATACTAGAACACCTGGATATGATAGACATCTACAGGACACTTCATCCCAAAGCGACAGAGTATACATTTTTCTCTAGTGTACATGGAACATTCTCAAGAATTGACCATATGTTGGGCCACAAAGACAATATCAGCAAATTTAGAAAAATTGAAATTGTACCAAGCATATTTTCTGATCATAAAGCCTTGAAACTAGAATTCAACTGCAAAAAAGAGGGGGGGAAAACCCACAAAAATGTGGAAACTAAACAACATACTTCTAAAAAATGAATGGGTCAAAGAAGAAATAAGCGCAGAAATCAAAAGATATATACAGACAAATGAAAATGAAAATACGACATATCAGAATCTCTGGGATGCAGCAAAAGCAGTAATAAGAGGAAAGTTCATATCACTTCAGGCCTATATGAACAAACAAGAGAGAGCCGAAGTAAACCACTTAACTTCACACCTTAAGGAACTAGAAAAAGAAGAACAAAGACAACCCAAAACCAGCCGAAGAAAGGAGATAATAAAAATCAGAGCAGAAATAAATGAAATAGAGAACAGAAAAACTATAGAAAAAATCAATAAAACAAGGAGCTGGTTCTTTGAAAAGATCAACAAAATTGACAAACCCTTGGCAAGACTCACCAAGGAAAAAAGACACAGGACTCAAATAAATAAAATCCAAAATGAAAGAGGGGAGATCACCACAGACATCATAGAAATACAAAGAATTATTGTAGAATACTATGAAAAATTATATGCCACCAAATACAACAATCTAGAAGAAATGGATAAATTCCTAGAACAATACAACCTTCCTAGACTGAGTCATGAAGAAGCAGAAAGCCTAAACAGACCAATCAGCAGGGAGGAAATAGAAAAAACTATTAAAAATCTCCCCAAAAATAAAAGTCCAGGCCCAGACGGTTATACTAGTGAATTCTATCAAACATTCAAAGAAGACTTGGTTCCTATTCTACTCAAAGTCTTCCAAAAAATTGAAGAAGAAGCAATACTTCCAAACACATTTTATGAGGCCAACATAACCCTCATACCAAAACCTGGCAAGGATGGCACAAAGAAAGAAAACTACAGACCAATATCTCTAATAAAAAAAAAAAAAATAATAATAATAATAATAATTCATCAGGATTGAATTAAAAACTCATGAGAGCCAATAACGGTTTTTGAGCAAAGGAATGTTGACTGTCATGTTTCATTACTCCAGTAAGAACTGCATAACAATTGCAGGGCTGCAGAAAAGGCTCCAAAGAATAGTCTTCTAGAAGCAAAGAAGCAGGTGGCACAGAGGACATCTTAAAAATAGTTTAAACCCATTATAGATCAGGGATAACATCAGAGTAATGGTGATGTGAGAGATACTTTTAATCTTTACCATTAAAATTTCAACAAAATAAACAACTAAAACACAGTGAGAGAACCCCATTTGGGCTCTGAGATGTGCCTGAAAGATCCATGAACCAAATGGACTAAAGGTGGGATGGGTTGAACAGAGGGGTAAAAGAAAAAACACATTCAAGGTTGGCTCTGTGTAGGAAACAATCTGGGACTGCCTTTTTTATTCTCTGCCAGTATACAGGGAGGAGGGAAGCTCAGGAAGTTTAGATTTTATCTGAGGGGTATAGAGAGGGGCACCTGGAGTGACTGGGTCTCCTTCTGCCAGGAGGACTGGTGAGATAGAGGGCAGACAGGGATATAATCCAAAGCAGCTAGAGCAGGGGTCCCCAAACTTTTTACACAGGGGGCCAGTTCACTGTCCCTCAGACTGTTAGAGGGCCGGACTATAAAAAAACTATGAACAAATCCCTATGCACACTGCACATACCTTATTTTAAAGTAAAAAAAAACCAAAACGGGAACAAATACAATATTTAAAATAAAGAACAAGTAAATTTAAATTAACAAACTGACTAGTATTTCAGTGGGAACTATGCTTTTCTCACTGACCACCAATGAAAGAGGTACCTCTTCTGGAAGTGCGGCGGGGGCTGGATAAATGGCTTCAGGTGGCCGCATGAGGCCCACGGGCCGTAGTTTGGGGACCCCTGAGCTAGAGTTCAGGATTATGGCCGGGGTTCCCACAGTCTGCCTGCAACCTTCACATGGCAGTAATGGAGAAAACTAAAATGTGGCCTCCCAACCTCCCAGATCCCACCTCCCTCAATTCAGACTATGGAGAGTGGCAGAGACAAACCCCACAACAAATTCTCCAGAGCCACTCTCTCCCCTGAAAAACAGAAGTGCTCTGCATATGGTTCCCAGGTCTGTTGAGAGGTGGAGAGGAATGCCCTGAAGCCTGAAATTTCCATTGATAGAGCCATAAAGGCAGAAAGCTGAAGCCATAAAGACGAAGCTGTAAATCCAAATTCTTAAAGCCCTCACAACATGCCCCACCCACCAAAGTGACTGCACTACAACTTATGTAAATGCTACAGAAACATCTCAGCAGAGGACAGCCTAGGAATTTCACAGAGCTAAAACTTACATTACAATAACAACTATTAAAAGAAACCCCTCAAAACCAAAATTTATATATTTTTTCTTTATTTTTACCTTTTGTCATTTTTTCTTCCTATTCTTTAGTCCCTTTCTCTCATTTAAATTTTATTTTCTTGAAATTTTATATACTTTTTTATTTTTTCTGTGTTTTTTTTATTTTTTATGTTTTTTGGGGGGATTTTGATATATTTTTGTGGTTTTTCTTCTTTAATTGACATAATTTTCCAAATTTTTATATTTCTTTGTATATTTTAATTTTTAAGTTGTATTCTGTTAGGGTTGTTAACAACACCATTATCAAATGCCATCAAGGAAGAAGAAATAAAATATTATGACTACACAAGACAGAGATGTAGTTCAGAAACAAAATAAAAAATCTCCAGAAAAAAAATCTCAATCACATAAAAATCTTGAAGTTAAATGATAGAGAATTCAAAATTAAAGTTCTGAAAATACTCAATGAGATGAGAAAAGACACTGATAGGAAACTAAATGAATTCAGAAAACTACCTAAACACCTCACTAAGGATATAGAAACTTTAAAAACAGAGATGAAGAACTCAGCACATGAATTGAAAACTGTGATAAAAGTTTGGCTAATAGAACAAGTCAGATAGAAGAAAGAGTCCATGGCATTGAAAAAAGGCAATTAGAGATGCTACTGAGAAAAGAGGAGAGAGACTAACAAGTTTTAAAAATCAGACAGAACTCTACAAGAACTGCCTGACTCCATCAGAAAGAGCAATATTAGAATATTGCATATATAAGAAGAAGAAGAAAGGGAGAAGGGAATGGAAAACTCATTCAAAGAAATAATTGATGGGGACTGCCAATTCTATGGGAAGAGTTAGAGCCTTGAATCTAAGAAGCAAACAGGATACTGAGTTACAATAATCAAACAGACATACTCGAAGACACATCATAATAAAATTGTCAAAAATCAGTGACAAAGAAAGAACACTTAAGGCACCTAACAAAAAGATGAACATAATATATAAATGAAAGCCAATTAAGTTGTCATCAGACTTCTCAACAGAAAATTTACAAGCCAGAAGAGAGTGAATCCAAACATTCAAAGTACTGAAAGAGAGGAATTACCACCCAAGAATACTACATCAATCAAAGTTATCCTTTAAATACAAAGAAAAAATAAAAACTTTTCCAGATATAAAAAAGCTGAGGAAATTTATCACCAAAATAACATGAACTGCAAGAAATACTCAAGGGGGATATTTGACCAGACATACGGGTCAAAACTACAAGTAAAAGTTCCAACAAAATCACAATAAAAAATAAGGATAATCTGTGACAACAATGACATAAAAAGGGATATGATAAAGATCTGCAGTAGTAAAGGAGGATGGAGCACAGAAGCACTCATAAGAGAAATAAATCTTGTACGTAATTTTTTTTTTATTTTTTCTTTTACAAAACTTTTTCTTTTAATAACCTAATAGCAACCACACACAAAATAAGTACTACTGAAATACACAGTTAAAAAAAAAACAGGGAAAAAATCATGGAATACCAAAAATTAAAAAATAACTGATAGAAACAACAAAAAAGGAAGAACCAAACAAGATACAGAGCTTCCAGAAAACAAAATATAAAATGGTTATAGACAATCCTTAAATGTCAATAATTATCCTAAATGTAAATGGACTGAACTCATCAATAAAGAGGCACAATGTAGCAGATTGGATCAAAAGGTAAAACCCAACCATATGCTGCCTTCAAGACACACATCTAACCTGCAAGGACAAAAGTAGACTCTTAGTGCAATTCTGGAAAAACAATTCTCCAAACAAATAATATTCAAAGAAAAGCAGATGTAGCCATACTCATATCTGAAAATGCTGAATTCAAGAAAACAAAGGTAAAGAAGGGCAGTGATGGATATTTCATAATGATAAAGGGGACATTGTATCAAGAAGACATAACATATGCTAGTATACATGCACCCAATGAGAAGCATCAAAATATATAAGACATCTACTAACTGATGTAAAAATAGAGGCAGACAAAAATAATCGGAGATTTCAACAAACCATTGATGACTTTAGATAGATCATCCAGAGAATCAATAAAGAAATATCAGCCTTAAATGATACACTGGACCAAATAAACATAATAGACATTTACAGGATATTTCATCCAAAAATGACAAATTATAAACTCTTCTCCATTATGCACAAAATATTCTCAAGGATGGACCATATGTTGTGCCACAAAACTAATACCAACAAATTCAGGAAGATTGAAATTATACCAAGCATATTTTATGACAATAAAATTTTGAAATTAGAATTCAGCTGTAAAGAGGAAGGAAAGAAACCACAGAAATGTGGAAATTAAACAACATACTTCTAAAAAAAATGATTGGGTCAAAGAAGAAATAAAAGCAGAGGTCAAAAGATATATGCAACATGACATAACAAAATTTCTGTGACATACTGAAAGCAGTAATAAGAAAAAAGTTAATATTATTACAGTCTTATATCAAGAAACAAGAGAGATCTCAAGTAAACAACCTAATATCACACCTGAAGGAACAAGAAAAAGGAGAACAAAAGCAACCCAAAATCATAAGAAGAAAGGAAACAGTAAAATTTATAGCAGAACTAAATAAAATAGAGGACAAAAAACTATAGAAAAAATTAATACAACAGAGGTGATTCTTTGAATAGACCAATAAAATCGACAAACCACTGGCCCGACTAACAAAGGAAAAAGACATCATAGATATACAAATGATCATAGAATACTATAAAATACTATAAAAACCATCAAATTCAACAACTTAGAGGAAATGGATAAATTTCTACAACTATATAATCATCTAGATTGAATTATAAAGAAGTAGAAAACCTAAATAGACCTATAAGCAGGAAAGAAAAAGAAACAACTACTAGAAACCTCCCCAAAATAAAAGTCCAGGACCAGATGGCTAAACTAGTTAATTCTACCAAACATTCAAAGATTTCATGCATATTCTTCTCAAAATCTTCCAAAAAAATATAGGAAGAAGCAATACTCCCTAACCCATTTTATGAGGCCAACATAAAGCTCAAACTAAAAAAAATTACAAAGACAATACGAAAAAAGAAAACTACAGACTAGAATTGCTAATGAATACAGATGTAAAAATCCTAAACAAAATACTAGTAAATTGAATAAAATAACATATTAAAAAATAATACATCACTATCAATTTGGATCATTCCCAGGAGCAAAAGGATGGTTCAACATATGGAATTTGATCGACATAATACACCACATAACAAAACAAAGATCAAAAGACACAACATATTTTTTTAAAACACTCAATAAATTGGAATAGAAGAAAACCTCAACATAGTAAAGGTCATAAATAAAAAGCTATCAGCTAATATCATATTAAGTGATGATAAAATAAAGAATTTTCTTTTAAAATCCATTATAGGACAAGGCTGTCCACTTTCTCCACTATTCTTCAACATAGTTCTGGAAGTTTTAGCCAGAGTAACGAGGCAAGAGAAAGTAATAAAAGTCATGCATATCAAGAATTAAGAAGTAAAGGTATCACTTTTTGCAGATGTATAACCCTGTTTATAGAAAACCCCCAAAATTCCCCCAAAAAACTGCTAGAAAAAAATAAACCAATACTGTAAAGTCACAGGATACAAAATAAATATACAAAAGTCTGTTGTTTTTCCATATGTCAATGATTCAACTTTGGAAAATGAACTCAAAAAACAATTTCTTTTGCAATTCCAACAACAAGAAAAAAATACCTAGGAACAAACTTAAACAAAGGATGTAAAAAAAACTAGATATTGAAAACTACAAAACATTACTGAAAGAAATGGAAAAAGATACAATGAAATGGAAAATATTCTATGGTCATGAATTGGAAGAATCAACATAGTTAAAATGGCCATATTGCCCAAAGCAGTACACAAATTTAATGCAATTTGTATCAAAATCCCAATGTCATTTCTAAAAAAAATAAAGTAAAACAAAGAAATTTCCAGGTTTGTATGTATCCATAGAAATTCCCAAGTAGCCAAAGCAATCCTGAGGAAAAAAAATGAAACTGGAGGCATCACTCTACCTGATTTCAAGTTATACTATAGAGCCATGATAGTGAACCTTTTGTAAAAACTGCCCATTTTTACAGTGCTAGTCAACCTGGTCCCTCGCACCCACTAGTGGGCATTCCAGCTTTCATGGTGGGCCAATTGCAGCACAGTTTGGTTGCTCCACTACTGCCCACCATGAAAGCTGGAACACCCACTACTGGGTGGAAGAGACCAGGTTGACCAGCACTGCAAAAGTGGGTGGTTTTTATAAAAAGGTTTGCCATCATGGCTACAGAGCCAAAATAATCCAAACAGCATGGTATTGGAAGAAAAAAAGACATACAGACCGATGGAACTGAATAGAGAGCTGAGACATAAAACCACATATATATGGACAAGTAAATTTTGACAAACGAGCCAAAAACACACTATGAAGAGAAGAAAGTTTTTTCAATAAATAGTGCTGGAAAAATTGGAAAGTCACATGCAAAAGAATGAAATGACTGCAATGTGTCCCCCTGCACAAATATTAATTCAAAATGTATGGAAGCCATAAATATAAGATCTGAAACAGTAAATTACATAAAAGAAATCATAGGTACTAATCTTATGCACCTTGGCCATAGAAAAGAATTTATGAATGTGACCCCAATAACAAGGGAAGTAAAAGTAAAATAAATGAATGGGATTATATAAAAATTAAAAGCTTCAGAGAAATGGCGCTGTGAGGAAGATTCCTGATATCTCTCCCCAAAATTTCAACAAATTCAACAAACAGAAACAGAAAAATGATCCCAGCAGCATCTGTAAAACACATACACTGAACAAAGGTACAATTGGGCAAGACAGTGGCTAAATATATAATCGACCCTGAAGGAAATAAGACCAAGAATGGAATACTCCACCTTCCTCACTGACCTGAGCAAGGGCTTCTTTCACTTGGAACTGAGAGAAAGTGAGGGTTAGGGGGCGTAAAAAGAGCTGGGCTGGGGAAGAGACGTTCAAGCCAAGAAAAGAGTGTGCCTGCAGTGGCTCAGCCCATGTGAGCTAATGCCGGGGGCAGACTCTGGCAGAGGCAGGCGAGTGATTGCCTTCATTACTCTCAATATCCTTGTTGGTGAGTGCGGACAGTGTACAAGTGGTTCCTCCTAATACCACAGGTGTGGGTGCCCATATTCCCAGACAGAGGGGCAAGGTCAGAGACCATCAGCAGTAGCCTTCTGTGTGAGCTGTGACCAGAGTCTTGGTGTAATCCCTGCTCCCCAAACAACAGCACAGGGGGAGTGTGCAAAAGCTGACTTCCCTATGCCTGGACCTCTCCAGGTGGGTGGGGCACCTCCGCCAGCCATACTAACAAAGCACATTCCTGGGGAAGAAAACATATGGAAGTGCTAGGGGGAGGGGTGCACAGGCAGCTTGCAGACAGTCTCTGGAGCAGATCTGCGGATCCAATAACTGAAAGTAGCTTAAACCAGTCTGCACACTGCCCAGCTGTCTTATGACAGCAGTGCCTCTGGCTTACAAGGTTTTCGTACTCAGGTCAGCAATCTAAGAGAACTCAATAGAAACATATAATATTTTCTAGGGCCTCTTGCTCTTCTTGCAGTAGCTGGAGCAACTTTCTGCCAGCCTATACAGGGTGAAAAATACATTCCTATGGAATAGACCTCAGAGAACACTGCAGAAGTTGGGCAGGCTAGGCTGTAGGCTTTTTAACAAGGGAGAATCCTGCAGAGAGCAATCCCATGAAACAGTAAGGCAAATTTAACTAGATATACCTGGGGAATCTTAGAAAGGAGCTTAAACAGAAGTGAACATGCCACCTTACCTGCTTAAGGTGGTGGCTCTGATTGGAAGAGCTTTCATACTTAGGGCTGTGTGCCAAAAGGAGGGACTTTCCAGCTTTTAAGACTTCCTGTTCTGCAGGCAGCAACTAGGGCATCTTCCTACCAGCCAATACAGGTTACAAAGTGCAAAAAGCCTGGGAAGAGTGGTCCCACAGAGTGCTGAGGCATACCAGACAACCTGGAGGCTCATAGAAAGACAACTTGAGAGCAATTAGCTCCCAGCCCTGCCTGATTACACTGGTGGCTCTGACTGGCAGAGCCTTACCCAGAGCCCTGCACTGAGTGGGGATAGTGTAGGGATTTACTAGCTCTTAGGGCCTCTTACTCTCCAGGAAGTGGCAAGGGCAACTTCATAGCTGGATCATCAGGCTGCTAGTTCAGGAAGGAGAGACTTGGAGAGAGGCTCTGGAAAAACAAACTCTCCCATTGTTGGAGCCTGCAAATGCTATCAAACCCAGACTACCAACGAGATTGAGGCCTAGTATATGACATTGCCATAGTGACACATCAACTGAAAATCTCTACCTAAGCATGCCACAGGGGCAGAGCCTGTGGTACAGTGCTACCGACCAGGAAGAGGGAGAGGAAAGAAAAAGGGAGAAGATAATCTCTCAAAATCAAGACTAATCCATAGTCTTTATAACTTTTTCCATTTTTTTTGGTTCTTTAATTATCTTATCTTTATTTTTTTTTCTTCCACCTTGGTCTTTTTATTCTCTTCTCAAATTATTCTTTTCTCTTCATCTTGAACTACATTATCCATAGGTGCTACATTTCCCATCTTTTTTCCTTTTCTTTCTCTCTATGAGGGTTACACTGCAATAACCTTAAATCTCTCCTTTTTTCCTTTTTTTCTTTTCTCTCTCTCTCTCTTAGTTTCTTCTTTTCTCTTTCACTTTTCCTCTCATTCGATCCTCACTCACAAACTAATTATTTTATTTTGGATTCAAATTTTTTCTTTGTGGCATTTTGTGTGCTTTTTACTTTGCTTTTTAATTCATTAGAATTCTACTCAACCCCAGCTCTCCATTTATTATCTAGTTTTTGTTCCACTTAATACAATAGTATTTTTTCTTTTTTTATATTCTTCTTATTTTTTGCACTATATCCCTCACTCAACCATCATTTACAAGCAAATTATTTTATTCTTATTCCATATTTTTCCTTTTTGCATTTTGTGAGTCCTTACCTTGTTTTTTGCCCCTTTGTAACTTCTCCCCAACTCAGGCCCTCCATTCTAGGTAGTTATTTTTCCATTTAGCACAATATAATTCTCAAAAAAAATTTATTTATTTATTTTTAACTTTTTATTCTTTATTAATTCTCATTAGTGTTATTAAGAAAACCATTCTCAGATGCCATTAAGGAAAAGGAAACCAAATATCATGGATACAAAAGAGAGAGATGTAGCACAGATAGATGAGGAAAAATCTATACAAAATAATTTTTATAGATTGGAAACCTTGGAGTTAAATGACAGAGAATTTAAAATAGAAATCTTAAAAATACTCAGAGATATACAAGAAAACACAGAACGGCAAGTTACAGAGCTCAAAAAACAACTCAATGAACAGAAAGATTATATTACCAAGGAAATGGAAACTATGTAAAAAAATCAAACACAGATGAAAACTCAATTCATGAACTAAAAAACAAGGTAACAAGCTTAGCTAATAGAACAGGCCAGATAGAAGAGAGAATTAGTGACACAGAAGATAGGCAAGTTGAGGCACAACAGAAAGAAGAGGAGAGAGACTCACAAATTTAAAAAAAAATGAGAAAGCCCTACAGGAATTGTCTGATTCCATCAAAAAGAGCAACATAAGAATAATAGGTATATCAGAAGGAGAAGAGAGAGAAAATGGAATGGAAACATATTCAAACAAATAATAGATGAGAACTTCCCAAGCCTATAGAAAGAACTAAAGCCTCAAATTCAAAAAGCAAACAGAACACTGAGTTATCCTAACCCCAACAAACCTACTCCACAACATAATAAAATTAGCACAAACCAACAACAAAGAAAAAATTCTCACGTCCGTCAGGGAAAAGAAGAACACAACATATAGAGAAAGGCCTATTAGATTATCATCCGATTTCTCAGCAGAACTTCTACAAGCTAGAAGAGAGTGGACCTCAATATTTAAACTTCTGAAAGAGAAGAACTTCCATCCAAGAATACTATAACCATCAAAGCTATCCTTCAAATATGGAGAAATAAAAACATTCACAAACACAGAAAAGATGAGGGAATTTATCATCAGAAAACTCCCACTTCAGGAAATAATAAAGAGGGTTTTGCAACCAGATACAAAGAACAAAACAAAACAAAACGACAAGTAAAAGCTCCACCAAGAACACAATAAAATCAAATTTAAACTGTGACAACAACAAAAAAAAAACAGGGATAAAATGAAGATTAACAGTAGCAAAGGAGGATGGAGTGCAGAAGCCCTCATAAGATAATGTACTACAATGAACATGGTAGGTACACTTTCCATTATTTAATGGTAACCACCCCTGAAAAAAACACCACAGAAGCATATGACTTGAAAAAAGAAGTAACAGAGGAAAAAAATATGGATTACAACCAAACAAAAACAAATGATAGAAAAACAAAAGAAAAGAATCAAACAAGATACAAAACTAACAGAAAACAATATATAAAATGGCAATAGGAAACCTTCAAGGGTCAATAATTACACTAAATGTAAACGGATTGAACTCACCAATAAAAAGACACAGTATCAGAATGGATTTAAAAAATCCAACTGTATGCTGCCTACAAGAAACATATCTAAGCAACAAAGATAAAAACAAATTTAAAGTGAAAGGCTGGAAAAACAATACTTCAAGAAGCAAATAACATCCAAAAAAAAAGCAGGTGTAGCAATACTCATATCTAACAATGCTGACTACAAGACAGCAAAAGTAATCAGTGACAGAAATGGCCATTTCATATCCAAAATATACAAAGAACTCATAAAACTCAACAACAAACAAACAATCCAATAAAAAAATGGGAAGAGAACATGAACAGACACTTCTCCCAGGAAGAAATACAAATGGCCAACAGATATATGAAAAGATGCTCATCTTCCTTAGTTATTAGAGAAATGCAAATCAAAACTGCAATGAGATACCACCTCACACTTGTTAGATTAGCTATTAACAAGACAGGTAATAGCAAGTATTGGAGAGGCTGTGGAGAAAAAGGAACCCTCATACACTGTTGGTGGGAATGTAAAGTAGTACAACCATTATGGAAGAAAGTATGGTGGTTGCTCAAAAAATTGAAAATAGAACTACCTTATAACCCAGCAATCCCTCTACTGGGTATATACCCCAAAAACTCAGAAACATTGATACGTAAAGACACATGCAGCCCCATTTTCATTGCAGCATTGTTCACAGTGGCCAGGACATGGAAACAACCAAAAAGCCCATCAATAGATGACTGGATAAAGAAGATGTGGCACATATACACTATAGAATACTACTCAGCCATAAGAAATGATGACATCAGATCATTTACAGCAAAATGGTGGGATCTTGATAACATGATACGAAGTGAAATAAGTAAATCAGAAAAGACCAGGAACTGCATTATTCCATATGTAGGTGGGACATAAAAGTGAGACTAAGAGACATTGATAAGAGTGTGGTGTTTACAGGGGGAGGGAGGGGAGAGAGAGGGAGAGGGAAAGGGGGAGGGGGAGGGGCACAAAGAAAACTAGATAGAAGGTTTCAGAGGACAATGTGACTTTGGGTGATGGGTATGCAACATAATTGAACGACAAGATAACCTGGACATGTTATCTTTGAATATATGTATCCTCATTTATTGATGTCACCCCATTAAAAAAATAAAATTATTAAAAGAAAAAAAATAGCCATTTCATAATGATTAAAGCGACACTAAATCAAGAAGACACCAAACCAAGGAGCACGAAAATATATAAGAGAGCTACTGACTGACCTAAAAACAAAAACTGACAAAAATACAATCATGCTTGGAGACCTCAATACACTGCTGATGACTCTAGATCGTTCATCCAAACAGAAAATCAATAAAGAAATATTGGCCTTAAATGAAACACTAGAACAATTGGATTTGATAGAAATCTACAGGACATTTCATCCCAAAGTGCCAGAGTATACATTTTTCTCTAGTGTACATGGAACATTCTCAAGAACTGACCATATGTTGGACCACAAAAATAACATCAGAAAATTCAGAAAAATTGAAATTATACCAAGCAAGCATATTTCTTGATCATAAAGCCTTGAAACTAAAATTCAACTGCAAAAAAGAGGTAAAAACCCCCCACAAACATGTGGAAACTAAAGAAAATACTTTTAAAAAATGAGTGGGTCAAAAAAGAAATAAGCACAGAGATCAAAAGATACATACAGACAAATGAAAATAACAATATGACATATTAGAATCTGTGGGATGCAGCAAAAGCAATAATAAGAAGGAAGTTCATATCACTACAGGCCTATATGAACAAACAAGAGAGAGCCCAAGTAAACTACTTAACTTTACATCTTAAGAAACTAGTAAAAAAAAAAGAACAAAGACAACCCAAAACAAGCAGAGGAAAGAAAATAATAAAACTCAGAGCAGAAATAAATGAAATAGAGAACAGAAAATCTGTAGAAAAAATTAATAAAACAAGAAGCTGGTTTTTTGAAAAGATCAAAAAAATTGAAAAACCCTTGGCAAGACTCACCAAGAAATAAAGAGAAAATCTCATATAAACAAAATTCAAAATGAAAGAGAAAATATCACCACAGATATTATAGATATATAAAGAATTATTGTAGAATACTATAAAAAATATATGCCACCAAATTCAACAATATAGAAGAAATGGATAAATTCCTAGAACCATACAATATTCCAAGACTGAGTCATGAAGAAGCAGAAAGCCTAAACAGAACCATAAGCAGGGAGGAAATAGAAACAACTATTAAAAACCTCACCAAAAATAAAAGTCCAGGGTCAGATGGCTATAGTAGTGAATTCTATCAAACATTCAAAGACTTGATTCCTATTCTACTCAAATCTTCCAAAAAATTGAAGAACAAGCAAAACTTCCAAACACATTTTATGAGGCCAACATAACTCTCATACTGAAACCTGCCAAGGACGGCACAAAAAAAAGAAAATTACAGACCAATATCTATAATGAACACGGATGCTAAAATACTAAACAAATTACTAGCAAATTGAATACAACAACATATTAAAAAAATAATACATCATGATCAAGAGGGGTTCATTCCAGAATCTCAAGGATGGTTAAACATACGTAAAATGGTTAACATAATACACCATATCAACAAAACAAAGAACAAAAACCACATGATCTTATCAATAGATGCAGAAAAGGCATTTGATAAAACACAACACAATTTTATGTTTAAAACACTCAACAAAATGGGTATAGAGGGAAAATATCTCAGCATGATAAAAGCCATTTATGATAAACCATCAGCTAACATTATATTAAATGGCATAAATCTGA
Source organism: Saccopteryx bilineata (assembly GCF_036850765.1). Classification (NCBI taxonomy): domain Eukaryota; kingdom Metazoa; phylum Chordata; class Mammalia; order Chiroptera; family Emballonuridae; genus Saccopteryx; species Saccopteryx bilineata. Next base: position 13,543,305 of record NC_089502.1, on the reverse strand, counting down.
GGATTTTTCCCCTTAAATCAGGAACAAGACAGGGTTGTCCACTCTCTCTACTATTATATAACGTGGTGCTGGACGTTCTAGCCAGAGCAATGAGATGAGATAAAGAAATAAAAGGCATTCATATTGGAAAAAAAGAAGTAAAGGTTTCACTTTTTGCAGATGATATGATCCTATACATCGAAAACCTCAAAGACTCCACAAAAAGATTACTAGAAACAATAAACCAATACAATAAGGTTGGAGCATACAAAATTAATATACAAAAGTCCATTGCCTTCCTAAATGCCAACAACGAAACATCAGAAAACGAACTCAAAAAGATAATCACCTTCATGGTTGCAAGAAAAAAAATACCTAGAAATAAACACAGGAAATAATGTAAAGAACCTATATAATGGAAACTACAAAGTATTGTTAAGGGAAATCGAAAAAGTTACAATGAAATGGAAAAATATTCCTTGTTCTTGGATAGGAAGAATAAATATAATCAAAATGGCCATATTACTCAAAGCAATATACAAATTCAATGCAATTCCCATCAAAATTCCAATGACATTTTTTAAAGAAATGGAACAAAAATTTATCAGATTTATATGGAACTATAAAAAACCCAAAATAGCCAAAGCAATCCTAAGGAAAAAGAACAAAGCTGGGGGCATTATAATACCTGACTTCAAATTATATTATAGAGTCACGACAATCAAAAGAGCATGGTATAGGCAGAAAAATAGACACTCGACCAATGGAACAGAAAGCCCAGAAATAAAACCACATATATATGGTCAAATAATTTTTGATGAAGGGGCCAACAACACACAATGGAGAAGCTTCTTCAACAAATGGTGCTGGGAAAACTGGAAAGCCACATGCAAAAGAATGAAACTCGACTACAGTTTGTGCCCTTGTACTAAAATTAATTCAAAATGGATCAAAGACCCAAGTATAAGACTTGAAACAATAAAGTACATAGAAGAAAACATAGGTACTGAGTTCATGGATATTGGTTATAAAGAGCATTTTATGAATTTGACTCCAAAGGAATGGGAAGTGAAGGCAAAGATAAATAAATGGGACCACATCAGACTAAGAAGTTTTTGCACAGCAAGAGAAACTAATAACAAAACAGATATCCAACTAAATAGGAGATTATATTTTCAAACAACAGCTCAAATAAGGGCCTAATATCCAAAATATACAAAGAACTCATAAAACTCAGCAAGAAACAAACAGTCCAATAAAAAATGGGAAGAGGACATAAACAGACACTTCTCCCAGGAAGAAATACAAATGGACAACGGATGTATGAAAAGATGCTCATCTTCATTAGTTATTAGAGAAATGCAAATCAAAACTACAATGAGATACCACCTCACACCTGTTAGATTAGCTATTATTAAAGGACAGGTAATAGCAAGTGTTGGAAAGGCTGTGGAGAAAAAGGGACCCTCATCCACTGTTGGTGGGAATGTAAAGTAATACAACCACTATGGAAGAAAGTATGGTGGTTGCTCAAAAAACTAAAAATAGAACTACCTTATGACCCAGCAATCCCTCTACAGGGTATATACCTCAAAAACACAAAATCATTGGTACATGAAGGTACCCATGTTCCTTGCAGCATTGTTCACAGTGGCCAAGACATAAAAACAACCAAAAAGCCCTTCAATAGATGAATGGAGAAAGAAGATGTGACACATATACACTATGGAATACTACTCAGCCATAAGAAATTATGACATTGGATCATTCACAACAACACGGCTGGATCTTGATAACATTATAAGGAGTGAAATAAGTAATTCAGAAAAAACTAAGAACTGCATGATTCCATACATAGGTGGGACATAAAAATGAGACTAAAAGACATGGACAAGAGTGTGGTGGTTATGGGTGGGGGAGATAAGAGAGGGAGGGAGGGGGGAGGGGAGGGTCACAAAGGAAACCAGATAGAAGGTCACGGAAGATAATTTGACTTTGGGTGATGGGTATGTGTGGAGAAGTCGTGCCAGAGGTGAAGACGATGGAGACTCAAAGATCCGACTCCAGGGACCAGGTTCAGTGACACAGATCCACTTTATTCAGGGAGTAAACTAGCTTATATACATGGGTTCAGTCAACAGGATGTTATACTAGGACAAATGGCCAAAAAAAGGTCAAGAGGCTGCCTGGCTAGTCCTGAGTCATTTCCATATAGCGGGCAAGCTCCCTCTGGGGTGTGTTGGGGAGGGTTTATCCTTGCTGGAGTGTTCTCACAGCATAGCATCAGCCACAGTTGCCAGGTAAATGCTCTGCACTCCACCTACATCTCCCCCTTCTCTTTTAATGAAGGCCAGTTGAACTTGCTTGATGATTGCTTGTTGCTGTTTTAGCTTCTGAATGCTATGCATTATGCAACGAAACCCTAGTAGAACTAAAACAACTATAATACCTATTATACTATATGCTAATAGATTAGCTGGATTAAACAGTGAAGCAAGCTTCTGTAATGTTTGACTAGTTAGGAAATACAATGGGGGTTCTAAACAGGGGATTCCTCCTAGGGGTCGGGATGTCATTTACCTCCCATTGTGTTACAGAGACCTCTCAAGTGCTGTTAAACACAGTTCCATTTTGATTTGAAAAAATGGATGTAGGTCCATGCACGCCCCCTTCCCACAAAGGTCCCAGCATCCAAACATGGAACGGATGGCTTGCCGTGGGCTGAGTACTGCATATGATTGTATTCCATCTCTCAGCTTCCAATGTCAAACTCTGTGGTTCATGGTCTGCACATCCGGGCCAGAGGCAATGCAGCAGTCTCTCCAGGGAATTCGTTCTCTCGGGAGTGTTCTTAGATGTTCGTCATACAGGAATGGGCAAAGAGGCAACCCTGGGAAGGCAAGGTTAGTGGGGTGGGCCCAGGTATTGGTATCTAGGGGTAGGAGGGCTTGTAGGCCAAGTACTGTGCCTTGGTTGGTAGTACCATTTTCAGCAAAGTCCCCCATGGTATGATTTCGAAGGAGGACCCATCCACCCGAGGGGATGGTGTTATTATTCAGAGTAAATTTAAGTAGCATTGAGTCACTGAGTTTACCCCATATAATGCCATTCCACTGTTGGGATTCCGGGCCACTATTGTCACAAGGGAGACAAGGATGCAGTTTACTGGAATATACTGCTGGAAACTGTGGGCTATTAATTTCAACAGGCATAATTATGCCAGGGTGAGGAACAGCCATCCAGATGTGAGGATCTCCTCACTCCTGGGAGTTTGCTGTGATAATGGCACACATGAAGAGGAACAGAGTGCCTGGACCTGGGAGTCCATCAGGGACTTATCTAGCACCTTCATATCTCCCCAGGTTATGTTATGAACATGTTGGTTACGAGGTCTCCTTCTGAAGCACTGAGGACCTCCTCCAGGCAGCTGTTCGTCAAGGCTGAGGCTGGCCATCTCCCGAACCAGAGAGTTCACAGGTATTGGAGGTGTCGTTGGTGGGGTCATCTTGGGACACCGGGAGTGGCTGTACATTCCTTCCTGGGATCCAAATTGGATGCAGGCTATTTTCTGGAAAATCACAAGCATAACCTGTTCCTTGCATTAGAAGGGGGTGTGGTCCCTGCCACTGAACTGTGCCTGGGTCCTTCCAGAGTACTAAAGGCAATGGGGTCGGTTGGCTACAAAGGCCTCCCCAATGTTTATAAGCGGGAGTTACTTCTTCAGAATCAAAAGTTAAATAATTGAGAGTGAATACAGCACTGAGGAGCATTTCTCCAGGTGAGGCCTGGGGCATATCCCCCCTTTCTGTTTGAACTTGAAGCTTGATGTCTCTGTGTTGCCATTCTACAACAGCTTGTCCTTGGGGATTATAAGGAATGCCAAGGCGGTGTGTGATTTGCCATTGGGAACAAAAGGCTTTAAATTGGCTGCTGGTATAACAGGGCTAATTGTCAGTTTTAATTTCCCAAGGTACACCAAGGCAAAGCATGGCCTACTGAAAGGCACAAATTGCATGTGTAGTTTTTTTCTCCTGCTAGGGCCGTGGCCGAGATGGCTCCAGAGAAGGTGTCTACTGCTATGTGTACGTAGCGGAGTTTGCCAAATTGAGGGATATGAGTGACGTCTATTTGCCACACAGCATTAGGCTGTAAGCCTTGAGGGTTGACACCCTGTGGCTGTGGGAGGCTAAGGGTAGGAAAGGCCTGCATTGTTTACATACGCAAACAAGGTGTTTGCAGGTTGCATGAGTGAGATGGGGAAAGAGAGATTTGAGAGAATGGACAGACATATGAAACTGGGCATGACGTTGGCTTGCTCAATAGGGGAGACTGTTAAAACTAGACAATCAACTTGTGTGTTGCCTACCACTAGGGGGCCAGGCAAGCCAGAACGGGAGCAAAGATTCTGAATATACCAAGGGTATTGATGCTCCTCTAACAGTTCTTTAAGCTGGCTGAGAGTCCTATTTAGTAATGCCTGCCTGGGCCTGAAGGTGGAATGGGTAAGGCCTTTCTTTGACTGTTTGTACTGCATAAACACTATCTGAAAAAATGTTAAAGGGTCCATGTTGCCAAAGGCATAGCGCATAGTAAATGGCTAGTAGTTCACCTACTTGTACAGATTCTTCATAGCTAAATTTGTAAAATTTAGTGCCTTCCGTTTGTGCTTTGAACACTATTCCACAAAAGGACCGGCTGGCATCTGTAAACACAAGCATGCTGTGTGGAAGAGGGGTAGATGCTGAATATGAATGAGGTTTGTAGGGGGATTCTTTGTAGGGTCTGTAAGAGTTGATTGTTGGGAAGGTGATTGTCTTCCCCTGTCCAGTACAGTTAGCTAAGAGTGTCTGCATTTCTAAATCATTGGCTAAGAAAAATTTTATATGGTCAAGAGGAATTGGTAGAATAAGTACATCAGGCTCTTGGCCATACAAGGTGACACAAGCTTGCTGCAGCTTCCGGCCAATAATGCAGATTGCAGTCTTGTTGGAGGTGATTTTAGATAGCTGACTATATGCTAAATGTACCCAATAAAGGGGTTCGTTTTGAAACAGGACACTAGTAGGAGTGGCTTTTGTGGCTAAGACAATAGCCGAGATTGGCTCATCAGATTCTAATCTAGCTGTCGACACAGAGCCAGTAGCAGTGTTGATATTCGCTATAACCTGTTTTGTTGCTGTAGTTAGACAGCGGACGCTAGTAGGCTCTATGTCACCTGCAAGGAGGGAAAATAGGTGGTCTAATTCAGCAATAGAAATAGATAGGTATCCACATATCCAGTTTATTTGACTGCATAGCTCTTGTAATTCATGTAAAGAGCATTGTTGAAGAATTGCGAGCATAGGGGAAATAGGTGTTATTTCTTCCCCTATGCAGTACCCTAAGAAAGTAAAAGGCAGCAAGGGTTGTACTTTCTCTGGTTCTACAGAAATCCCAATGGCATTCAGATTAGTTAAGAGCTGCTGGTAAGATCATTCTTCTAAGATTGTAGGATCAACATGAGCTATTAATATGTTGTCTGTATAATGGTAGATGAGGCACTGTTCCTGTAATGGTTGCATTGCCGTGCTTACATAGTACTGGCAAATGGTGGGGCTATTTTTCATGCCTTGTGGTAGGACTGCCCATTGATACCTTTTAGCTGGAAGGGCATGATTAATAGAAGGCACAGTAAAAGCAAATTAAAGGCTTGTCCTCTGGATGGAGGGGGATTGAGAAAAAACAATCTTTGATGTCTAGAATTTTAATATGGGCAGCTCGTGGCACCACCGAGGGATGTGGCAAGCCTGGCTGTAAAGTGCCCATCTTTGCCATGTGCTTGTTAATAGCTCTTAAATCATGAAGGAATCTCCATTTTCCGGATGCCTTTTTCAAAATTACAAAAAGAGGTAAATTATGAGGACTAGGGGAAGCTCAATATGTTTGGCTTCTAATTGTTGCTGAACTAGTTTGTGTAATACTTTTAATTTAGAGGCTGTTGATGGCCACTGGTCAACCCAAATTGGTTGGTCAGTATCCCGTGTAAGTTTGATGGGCTCTATAGTTTTTAATTAAGCAGTGGCCTTTAAAATTGCGGGGGCGGGGTGGCTGGTAATAGAGACATGGAGTAAAGACAGCAGATTCCATCCCCAAAGTGTATGTGGCAATTCAGTCATAAATAAAGGACTGAAAACTCCAGTCTCCCTGTCAGGATCTGTCCAATGGAGTGGCCGGATGGCTTGTTGGGCCGGTCGTACTCCACTAACTCCTTGTACTAATGGTCCAGGTTGCATGGCCCAGCCTTCCTTTTTATCTTCCTCTCTGATTACAGAAACATCAGCACCAGAATCTATGATCCCAAGGATGGGATGGCCCTCTACTCGCAGGGTTAAAAAGGCCTTATTCTGGGTTAAGGGTAAGGTCCAATAGACTCCTGCGTGGAGTTGCTCTTTTATGGGCGGGGCTGAGAGCTGCCCAGCTTCCCTTTAAAGGCTCTAAGGCTTTCTATCCTCTCTGGTGGTTGAGCAACAATCTCGCTTCCAGTGAAATCACTTTTTATAACGGGGGCACACAGAAGGTGTTTTTTTTTTTTATCATTCTTTCCTTTCCTGTTAGGGCACTGGCATGCAAAATGTCCTGTGCCTTTGCATTCAAAGCAGGATCCTTGTGTCGGTTGGCTTCCCTGATGGGAGACACTTAACTGGGCTGCAAGAGTGGTAGTGAGGGCCGCCGCTGAGTTACTGCCTGCATCTCGGCAGGCAAGGACCCAATCATCTAGGGGCGCAGCTCTAATTGGCCCTATTGCCTGTCTACACTCTCCATTGGCGCCTTCCTACACCAATTCTTTAGTTAGAGCACCGGCCGCATCAGCGTTCGTAACTTTATGCTTTGCAGCTTCTTGGACCCTTCCTAGAAAATCTGAAAAAGGTTCATTGGGACCCTGAAGCAATTTGGAAAGCTTTAAGGACCTTCCATGAGCATTAGTTTGGGTAAAGGCTCTAGTAGCACATAGGCGCACTTGATCAAAATACTGAGGGGGTCCTGTAGCCTGTACGGCAGGGGAGACAAATTGCCCTTTGAGGGCTTTGGAGGAAGGTTAATACCAGCCCTTTGATTTCTTTCACCTATTATTTCACATTGTTCATTGTATAAAGCTTTCCATTGAATTAAGTCTCCCATGGTAAGGACTGCTCAAACTAATGTTTTCCAATCATGGGGACAATTTAAATAATACTGATATTTTCAAGTAATTGCTGAACATAGGGAGAATAAAGGCCATCTTCCTGGACAGCTTTTCTGAGAGTTAACGACTATTTTTGGTCATGTGGATACCAAACTTGCCGTCGTGCAGCGATAAGGTTAATATTGACCGGAAAAAGGTGAGGGGGCTCTAGTCCTGATGCTGCATGGGAAATATCTCTTTGCAAATGGGGGTGTATAGGCTGGCCCATGGGTCTGCAGCAGAAACACGTGTTGGAGTTAGAGATGGAGTAGAAAATGGTGTCTGAGAGGCTGGGGTGGGGAACTGAGCCCCGACAGGGAATGCAGAAGTAGCAACTTCCACTTCTTTGGGTGGTGGAGCTGATGGCGAGGTTTCTAATGTATATAGCTGTGTTTCTGCATGCTCGGCTGCAAGTCCATCAAACTTGGTGGCCCAACCCTTTTCTTCCTCTGCAAGGGAAGGTAAATATGGAAGTCGGAGTTCTCCTGAAAGAGTAGCAGCTTGTAGGACCTTAGGGACTGGTGGAGGGTCCTCAGCAGGAGCACCGGCCAAGCAGGCGCATACTGCCAATAAGATAGGAGTGAGGCCGAGAGGGAAGGCCCATCCCTCATGCACCTTGGCTGAACAAATGCATCTGAGAGCTTGGGCTCAAGTATCCGGGTCCCAGAGGGGCACATCCTCAATCCAGGGATTGAAACCAGAGAGAATCTCCCAGTAAGTACAGGGATCCTTTTCACAAACTTTAACTCATCTACTCTGCAATAGGGCATGCAGGGCTTGAGCCTGCGGGGCTCGAGAATGGGGGAGAAGGTTTACCATTGCAGAGGGTCACTCACCCATCCCTTGGATGCTGGTGAGGTCCCTGTTCAAGGTGCCAGTTGTGTACAAGTCCTGCCAGGGGTGAGAACGACGAAGATGCAAAGACCCAACTCTGGGGACCAAGTTCAGTGATGCAGATCTACTTTATTCAGGAAGTAAATTAGCTTATATACATGAGTTTAGCCAATAGGATGTTATACTAAGACAAATGGCCAAAACAGGTAAGGAGGCTGCCTGACTAGTGCTGAGTCATTTTGATATAGTGGGCAACCTCCCTCCGGGGTGTGCTGGGAGGGTTTATCCTTGCTGGAGTGTACTCAAAGCATAGCATCAGCCACAGCTGCCAGGTAAATGTTCTACACTCTACCTACAGGTATACAACATAATCAAATGTGAAAATAACCTGGAGATGTTTTCTCTGAACATATGTGCCCTGATTTATTAATGTTGCCTATTAAAATTAATTAAAAAAAGAAAGAAAAGCTTAAAAGCTTCTGCACAGCAAAAGAAACTAACAACAAAACAACTAGGCAGCCAACTAAATGGGAGATGATACTTGCAGACAACAGCTTTAATAAGGGGTTAATATTTAAAATATTAAAAGCACTCACAAAGCTCAGCAACAAAAAAGTAAAAAATTCAATTACAAAGTGGGGAGAGGACCTGAACAGGCACTTCTCCAAAGAGGAAATACAAATTGCCAACAGATTATAAAACTATGCTTATTTTCATTAGCTATTTGAGAAATGCAAATCAAAACTACAATGATACATCACCTTATACCTATTAGATTGGCTATTATCAACATTACAGGAAATAAGAATTGTTGGAGAGGCTATGGAAGAAAAAGAACCCTTATTTAGTGCTGCTGGGAATTAAATTAGTACATCATTATGGAATAAAGGATGGTGGCTACTGAAAAAATTAAGAATAGAACTACCATATGACTCATCAATCCCTCCACTGGGTATATATCCCCAAAACTCAAAAACATTGGTACATAAAGACACATACACCCCCATGTTCATTGCAGCATTATTTACAGTGGTCAAGACATGGAAACAACCAAAGTGTCCCTTGATAGAGGGTTGGATAAAGAAGATGTGGTACATATATTCAATGGACTACTACCCAGTCATAAGAAAAGATGGCATAGTGACATTTATGAAAACATGGATGAACCTTGAGAACAATATACTGAATGAAATAAGTAATTCAGAAGAAGCTATGACCTATATAATTTCACACATGTGTGGGATAGAAAACTGAGACTCATGGACATAGATAAAAGTGAAGTGGTTTCCAGGAGGAAGGGAGTGTAGGGGAGGAAGTTTGGGGAAAGGGGTTAAAGAGGGACAAATATAAGGTGACGGAAAATGATTTGACTTTGGGTGTTGGGTATACAACATAATCAACAGTTCAAATGCTATTAAAATATTTACCTGAAAACGCATGTACTCTTATTGGTCAATGTTACCCTGCTAAATTTAATTTTTTAGGTAAAAATTTAAAAAAATTATTGTAATCAGTGAGTGGCTCAGGAAAATTAAATCATTTATCATTGAGTTTGTGGTTGTTTACATGGAGCTTCAGCTCTGCAAGGGTCTAAGCAAATTAATCCATCATAAAATAATGCCAATCCAGTGTCATGTACTAATGTATTCCTAGGGAAGGTGAAAGTATTGGTAGAGAGTACATATAGGAACCATAAGTCTGACTTAAAACTGGAGAGAAAATAAGTCTGGAATTAAGGAAGTACATTGCTGTTAGGATTACTTTCAATAGCAACAGTTCAGGAAAAAGCGAAGGAGAGCTTGCAGGTGGGGGTGGCAGGGATTAGTTACCTCAGTTGGAAGAGAATAAAAAGTTTAAGAACTAGGTTGGGAGCTAATGGGGCTAACTTCAATTGCAATCCTCAAAATCTTGTTGTGCTCCATACAAACAAACTTAAAATCCTGGAATTTTACATTTTATTTTCTACAATAATAAAAATGATCAAAACTGACTCCCAGAGGACATAAATAAAAGACATAACCAAATTAATAACCATATAAGAAAAGGAAAAAATTGTTAATGAGCACATCTCCCCCAAAAGCAGCAGGCTCAAATTGTTTCATTGTTAAATTCTAAAAGATATTTTAAACATATTTTTTGAATTTTAGAATATTTTTAATTTAAAAATGTTTGGAAAGATAACAGAGTTCCCAAATACCTCACACCAATTATCCCCAATTTTGAACATCTTACATTATGCATTTGTTAATTGAAGGACCCAATATTGATACATTATTCAATAAAATCTATATTTTTCAAACTTTCAAGTTTTTAATGAAAGTCCTGTATCTGTTCCATGATATTTTAGCCAGAATATCACATTATGTCTATTTGTCATGTCTCCTTAAGCTTCTCTTGGTCATATTGCTTTTTAAAACCTTCTTTATTTTTGATGGTCTTAGCAATTTTAAGGCATACAAATCAAGTATTTTGTAGAATAGCTCTCAATAGGTATTTTTTTTTGAAGTTTTTCTCAGGATTAGGCTGAGGTTATGTATAGGACTTTAGGAGAAAAACCACAGAGGAAAAGGGCCATTCATATAAAAGTGTACATGCTATAATCATGACTTTTTACTGTAGATATTGAACTTCATTACTGGTTGAGGTAATATTTTTCAAGTTTCTCTACTGCAAATGTTCTCTCCTCTTTTACACCTTTTTATATTGTACTTTTTAGAAGAAAGTCAATATACTCAGCCCATGGTTAATGAGTGAGGAGTATCTTGAGGGTGAAGTATCTATATATGTTTTTTGGATTTCTTCCGCACAGGATATCTGTCATGTGTCTCTCATATTATTATTTTTATTCAATTATATATTTATTTATATGAGTATGTACTCATGGATAATTATTTTACATTTTGGGCTACTAAATTATTATTTTAGTCTCTTTATTTTGCTGCTAATTTATTTCAGCTTTAGTTATTGGGAACTTTTTTAGTTGGCTTTTATATCCCTTTGATCTACTTCCTTCATTTTAGGGATTGTTTTCTACTTTGTGGCACTACAAAGTGCTTCAGGATCATTTTACATAATTACTGCTGCAGTATTAGAATCAGCAGTTCTCCAAGGGTCTCTGATTCCTTTTACTGGAGAATAATATTAGAAACCACTGTCTGGTTGCTGGGTGTGCTCATTGTTCCTGAGATATCATTGTCTCTAAGTCTTCATAACAGCAAGAAAAAGCAAATATATGTATACATAATACCCAGTGTATAAATGCATGTTTATATTTCTATATGTAACCATGCGTGTCTAAATTAAACTTGTGTATTCCACTATAATTCATTAGTATTGAATTATTCTAGAACTTTTTTTCTTGCTGATCCACAAATTTTCAATCAATACTGCAAACCTTGGCTCCCACCACCCATCATTCGTTTAATTAATTGTTCAACAATAAATTGTACATATATATTAGTAGCAGAATTGTTAACCTGTATTCTCATGGGACAAAAATTTGCTAACTAGAATACAATGCATATGTACATTTTCTATAGCACTTACTTTTATAAACTCACTCATTTCCAAAGTTATTTCTGTTGGCTTCTTTTTTCCATACTCCCATTAATGAATTTGTTTCATATACTGATTTTACATTCTTGTGTCACAGTCTGTATTCCTTTTTTTGATCCTCTGACCAACTGAATGTTTTTTCACTTGCATATGTTAAGATTCACTCTGTGTCATAAAGTTTTATAAGGCTTGAAAAATGCAGCGTGTCATGTATCCTATATTACAGTATCATGCAGAATAACTTTACCACCCTAACAAATCTCCTGTGTTTTACCTATTGAAGACTCTTCACTTTCTTTTCCTAACTTTCTCTCAACCTCATCCTAGGAACCCTGCCAAATATTGATCTTTTACTCATCTATAGTTTTGCCTCTCCTAGAAGATTATATCACTGACATCATACAGTATGTAAGCTTTCCATATTGGCATCTTTCACTTAGAAACCATGCATTTAAGATTTATCCATGTGTTTTGTAGTTTGATATTTTATTTCTTTTTATGGTTGAATAATAATCCATTGTGTGGCTATACCACTGTTTATTAATTTATTAATTTATTGAGGATATGTAAGTATCTTTCATTTTTAGCAGTTGTGAATAATCTCACATCTTTCAAGATATTCTTAGTTTTTATTTATTTATTTATTTTTTCCAAGTGAGAAAAAGAGAGATAGAGACACTTTCTTCTACATGTGGCCCAACCAGGATCCACCTAGCAACCCCTGTGTGGGGCTGATGCATTGCTTATCTGGGGCCTTGTTTGCACCTGAGGTGGAGGGGAGGCTCCATGGAGCCATCCTCAGCACCTGAGATTGATGTGCTCAAACCAATCAAGTCATAGCTGCAGGAGAAAAAGAGAGAGAAAGAGAAGGGGGAAGGGGAAAGGTGGAGAAACAGATAGTTGTTTCTCCTGTGTGCCCTGACTAGGAATCGAACCTGAGACATCCACACACTGGACTGACACTCTATCACTTAGCCAACTGGCCATGGCTAAGACTATCTTTGTTTTTAGTTTTCATATGATATGTTTAATGTAGTTATTATTTTTGTTTGTTTGTGTTTTGTACCTCTCCTGCTTGCTATTCACTGAATTCCTGGGTATGTAATTTACATCTATCATATGTTTTGGAAAGGACTTTGTTATAAGCACTTCAAATACTTTTTTTTAAATTCAATTATCACCTTCTTCTTCTGGTATTACAATTGTGCTTAAAGGTATAGTAATACTATAAGTATTACTATTAAAGTTACAAATAAAACTAGCGGGTGACAAGATTAAAAAATCAGTGAGCTGAAAATATGGCAAGGTGGCCATGGGCGGAGAAGGACACCAATATAGTCAGGAGGTTGATTATATACAATGGTATTAAATATATGTATATATACACAAACATGCAGAGAGAAAGAATTCTAGGATTTTGGATTTCAATTGGAAATATTTGATGTATATTCATCACATGTGTGCGCACACAAAAGCACACAAATAGATATAAATGTATGTGAGGTGTGAGTGTGATTTGTATATGCAAATATGTACAAACATCCATTTCTTTTTTATTGATTTTAATTTATTGTGTTTACATAAATTCTAGTGTCACCTCGAATGCATCCCCCTTCCCTCGTATTCCCCTCGACATCTCCCTTTCCTCCCCCCCAAAGTGCCCGCCCCCCTTCTCTTCAGATTTATCCCATCTTATCATCCCCTTTCCCTCTGTCCTCTTTTCCTCTGTTTTCTTTGATCCTTCCTCTGCCTCAATTCCGTTCCTCAGTTCACATTATTCATTGGATTCCTCAAATTATTGGATCATATGATATTTTTCTTTCTCTGTCTGGCTTATTTCACTTAATGTAATAGTTTCCAGGTCCATCCATGCTGTTGCAAAAGATAATATTTCCTTATTTTTCATGGCCCCATAGTAGTCCATTGTATATATGTAGCATAACATTTTAATCCACTTATCCACTGACAGACACTTGGGCTGTTTCCAGAACTTCGCTATTGTGAACAATGCTGCCATAAACATGAGGGTGCATTCATTATTTTAAATCAGTAATTTGGTGTTCTTGGGATATATTCCTAAAAGTGAGATGGCTGGGTCAAAAAGCAGTTTTATTTTTAAATTTTTGAGGAATCTTCATACTGTTTCCCACAGTGGCTATACCAGTCTGCATTCCCACCAGCAGTGCAGGAGGGTTCCCTTTTCTCCACATCCTTACCAGCACTTATTATGTGCTGTTTTGTTAATATGTGCCTTTCTGACTGGTGTGAGGTGGTGTCTCATTGCGGTTTTAGTTTGCATTTCTCTAATGATTAGTGATGTTGAACATTTTTAATCTGTCTATTAGCCATCTGCATGTCCTCTTTGGAGAAATGTCTATTCTTTTTTTTTTTTTTTTTGCCCATTTTTGATTGGATTGTTCATCTTCCTCGTGTTGAGTTTTACAAGTTTTTTATAAATTTTGGATATTAATCCCTTATCAGATGTATTGTCAAATATTTTCTCCCATTGTGTGGTTTGTCTTTTTATTCTGTTCATATTGTCTTTAGCTGTGCAAAAGCTTTTTAGTTTGATATAGTCCCATTTGTTTATTCTGTCTTTTATTTCACTTGTCTGTGAAGATAAATCAGCAAATACATATTCCAAAAATTTATATGGAACCAAAAACATGAATAGCCTCAGCATCTTGAAAAAGAAGAATAAAGTGGGAGGTATCACACTTCTTTTTTTTTTCCTGAAGCTGGAAACCCGGAGAGACAGTCAGACAGACTCCCGCATGCGCCTGACCGAGATCCACCCGGCATGCCCACCAGGGGCGATGCTCTGCCCACCAGGGGGCGATGCTCTGCCCCTCCAGGGTGTCGCTCTGTTGCAACCAGAGCAACTCTAGCGCCTGGGGCAGAGGCCAAGGAGCCATCCCCAGCACCCGGGCTATCTTTGCACCAATGGAGCCTCAGCTGCGGGAGGGGAAGAGAGAGACAGAGAGTAAGGGGGGGTGGAGAAGCAGATGGGCACTTCTTCTATGTGCCCTGGCCAGGAATCGAATCCAGGACTTCTGCACGCCAGGCCGACGCTCTACCACTGAGCCAACTGGCCAGGGCCGGTATCACACTTCTTGATATCAAGTTATACTACAAGGCCATTGTACTCAAAACAGCTTGGTACTGGCATGAGAACAGGCATATAGATCAATGGAACAGAACAGAAAACCCAGAAATCAACCCATACCTTTATGGACAATCGGTATTTGACAAAGGAGATAAGAGCATACAATGGAATAAAGACAGCCTGTTTAACAAATGGTGTTGGGAAAATTGGACAGCTCCCTGCAAAAAAGTGAAACTACACCACCAACTTACACCATTCACAAAAATAAACTAAAAATGGATAAAAGACTTAAATGTAAGTTGTGAAACCATAAGCATCTTAAAAGAAAACATAGGCAGTAAGTTCTTCGACAAACATGCATTTCTTAAGTCAGTTGCTAAAGTGCATTGAATGCACAAATATTGCTTGCTAAATATGCTTCTTTTTTATAAAAGAAATTAAGGCTCCTTGGAAAATAATAGATTATAAATTTGGAATACAAAAATTACAAAATTAACCTGAAACTTCTTATTGTGTTTTACAAGTAACGAGGTGATATCAAAGAATGAAGGGGATGTTTCAAAAGAACACTAGTAAAAGTCTTATTGGGTACCTACTATGCAAATATAGGTTAATTTGAGTATCAAAATAATTGTAGTAAAAGATTACAACAAACTGAAAAATATAAGAATACATCCATAAGTCCATATTAATACAAAAAATATGAGTAAAATATGGAGAAGTGAAAGTTTTTCCTTAGAGTAACATGTAAACTAATGAATATAAAAGGTATAATGCAAAAATAAAAATAAAAATTTGAGAATTATCATAGCTAATATAAGTAAGAATCACCAAATCAAATAAGTAAGCATTTGATCGAAGAATAGTGGAGTAGAATAGTTACAGAGTATCTCCTTACAAAAGACTTAACAATTATAAAGTGAAAAATTATGTATCTATGTTGGAAAAATCTGGCAGACATCACATCACATAAGTAATGAAGATTACTATTACTACTAGTAGAACAGTATAGTGGAACATATACTCCCTGATACTCTACTGATTGTACAACACAGGGTCTTCCTGCTAGGAATGCATGGCTTGAGGTTTTTTTTTTTTTTTTTTTTTTTATAAGTTTATTTTTTTAATGGGGTGACATCAATAAATCAGGATACATATATTCAAAGATAACAAGTCCAGGTTATCTTGTCGTTCAATTATGTTGCATACCCACCACCCAAAGTTTTGACAGAATTGATTACCAAATAGAACCTAGTTGATGCTCATCATACAAAATGGAAGACATGTACTTCTTAAACCTTCAAAGTTGTGAAAAAAAAACTGTTTTAGACTGAAAAAGACCAAAAATAATTGAAAACTAAATATAGCATTGTCCTTAGATTGGATCCTGGAAGAGAAGATATATGAGACATAGATGGACACATCAGTAAACTTGAAAAGGATCTGTGGGTTGGATGGTAGTGCTGTATCAATGTTGATTTGCTAATTTAAATGGTTCTATTTGTGACTATGAAAGATAATGTCTTTGCTTTGGGGAAGTACACACTGAAGTATGGGTGAGGGGATACAGGAGTTCTTTGCAATTTTTAGTAAGGTTAAATGTTTAAAAATCAGTTATGAAAAGTAAACCCACTGCACAAATTTGTAGTCTAAACCTAAGAAGATCATTAAAATAAATATACTATAAAATAGAAAAAATATTGCAAAATAACCTGTCCTATAGCAGAAAAAGTATCCCTGAGTATTCTGTACTAATAATATTATTCAAAACTAATAAAAACTTATACCTTATTTGTTTAGAATAAAAAAATTTTATCTCTTAAAATAGAAATGAATAAAATAGATGATATAAATATTTAAAAATGCATATGTTTATATATAAACACATTTTTATAATGCAAGTTTATTTCTTTTTTAAGTGTTATTTATTAATTTTAGAGAAAGGAGAGAGAAAAAAATGGCAGGGGAGGAGCAGAGGCATCAACTCATAGTTGCTTCTTATATGTGCCTTGCCTGTGGAAGCCTGGGGTTTTAAACAAGTGACCTCAGCTTTTGAGGTCAATGCTTTATTCACTGCATTACCACAGGTCAAAGCAATAAGCACATTTTTAAATATTTTAAAAGACATAACATTTACAAATACAGCAGCTATAAGAGCAAATACACACACACACACAAAATAGGTTGTAGGAATACTCCTAGCTAGAAATGTATAGGGAGAATATAAAGAAAATTTAAACATTCTATTGGGTCATAAAAGTAGATTTAAAAGAATAAAATAACATACTTTTATTTTTACATTTATCTATAATATTAACACAATTTTATAAAAACAGTAACAGAAATTTTTTCAAAAACTTTATTTTTAAAAGCAGTTTTAGGTTTACAGAAACATTAATAGAGAGTTACAGAGATTTTCATATACCCTGTCTTCAGACATGCATATCTCCATACGTGCATACCCAATCTTTTTATCAACTCATTCAGCAGAACTATGTATTTTTTTTTTTTTTTTACCAAGGATGAACCTATGTTTATACATCATAATTAGCCATAGTTTACTTTGAGGTTTACAATTGGTGTTGTACATTCTCTGGGTTTGGACTGTTGTAAAGTGACATGTATACATCATTATAGAAATTTGTAATTAATAAAACTTACTTTAAAATTTCTCTGGGAAAATTTATTAAAGAAGCCTGACCAGGTGGTGGTACAGTGGATAGAGCATCAGAGTGCAGGATCGTCTGGCTTGAATGTGGACTCACCAACTTCAATGTGGGGTCGTAGGCTTGAGCATGGGATCATAGATATGATTCCATGGTCACTGGTTTGAGCCCAAAGCTCGCTGCCTTGAAGTCCAAGGTTGCTGGCTTGAGCCCAAGGTAGCTGGTTTCAGTGAAGGGTCACTCGCTCTGCTGAAGCACCCTGGTCAAGACACATATGGGAAAGCAATCAATGAACAATTAAGGAGACTAAGAAACCACAAGAAAGAATTGATGCTTCTCATTTCTCTCCCTTCCTGTTTTCCTGTTTCTATCTATCCCTTTCTTTGTCTCTGTCATCTAAAAAAAAAAAGATTAAAGAATAACCAAGGCCTTTCTACAAAAAGAATAATAATAAAATAGAGCTGGCATATAACATTTTACAAACTGTAAAGTAAAAATAAAGCCATTAAAACATTATAGCAAAGGTTTATGAGATCAATGAAACAAAATAATGAGCAAAAATCATATAATTATTTCAAAATTTGGTATCTCTAGGTATTCTTTTTTTCTTCATATTCTCAGATTAGGTAGTTGAGAACCTGGAAATTTTGAAACATCAGTAGACACTGAAAAAAAGAAGAAAGCAATTAGAAAACCTGGTCCTCTCTACATAAAGGACCAGGAAAAGACAGTCTCATAAAACAATAACTTTTAGACAATAAGTCCTCTGCTCTGGCCACACACCACATACATCTTTGGGCTCATTTATACTCCTAATAGCAGAAGTCTCATGAAGAATGTACACTTTCACTTTCTATGAGGTATAAAAATGTGTTCTGATATCCCTTCCTACATCAGAGTGGTTTCAAATAAGATTAGTGGGGAATCAGGGCTTTCATTCCAACTTGGCGATAATGAGATGTCCTCTCATCCACAGTGTCTATGAAAGACACATAAGGAACAGTAAAGAGATGTTTCTCCTTTTACAATCAGTGTAGTACCAGTGGAGACATAGTAAAGAACTCAACCGGACTGGAGCATTGCAGCAGATGAGAGACAGAACCAGCTGAAGAGTGGCCTGTCCCCAAAAAGCCTCACATACATTCCATTCTCACAGCGACCCTGTATCTCTATCCAGCTGTTCCACAGCACTGTTGTTCTCACAGCCATGCCATATTACCCTTGAGCACTAAGCAACGTTTCCTTTTTCCCTGCACTCCAAACTTGGAAATTCTTGTTGGCATTGAATTGTTGCCAATGACCATCAGTTGATAGCTGATAACAGGATTTCTGAGAAAAAAATCTTTTTTTAAGCAAGTCAACTTGATTACTGACCTAGGTTGTAAAAAGACAAATCTCCACCCCTAGTTGAGATAATTAAAGGCTGAAAAAACTAACATTTACTGCATAAAAATAAATCTGAGTTGACTGATTCCCTGATGGCAATGGAGGAGTAGGCGGACTTTCCAACTGCCACCTCCCAGGACCAACTTTGTACTAAACAAAGAGGAATCTATAACCAAAGATCACAGAAAATGCTACACCTAGACTGGTAGAAAGGGTGGTGACGCAGAAAGGGCTGCCTTACTCCCAGGAGCAAGGAGCAGTTGACTGTCTGGAGGGACTCTCACTGCAGGGTGGTTTGCCCTGAGACGTGTTGCCCTCAGCACCAGGCCCAGAGACCCTGCCTGGAGTCCCAAAACTTAGAAGAGGTACCCACACAGCACTTGGCGGTGAAAAGAGTCAGGTTTCTGTCTACAAGAAAGAGATGGAGCTTTTGGAGATGCATACTCTGTCTTAAAAAGCCCACACAAAAAATCTTGTTCAGGCCCTGGCCGGTTGGCTCAGCGGTGGAGCGTCGGCCTGGCATGCGGGGGACCTGGGTTCGATTCCCGGCCAGGGCACATGGGAGAGGTGCCCATTTGCTTCTCCACCCCCCCTCCTTCCTCTCTGTCTCTCTCTTCCCCTCCCACAGCCAGGGCTCCATTGGAGCAAAGAAAGCCCGGGCGCTGGGGATGGCTCCTTGGCCTCTGCCCCGGGTGCTAGAGTGGCTTTGGTTGCGGCAGAGTGACACCCCAGAGGGGCAGAGCATCGCCCCCTGGTGGGCAGAGCATCGCCCCTGGTGGGCGTGCCAGGTGGATCCCGGTCGGGTGCATGCGGGAGTCTGTCTGACTGTCTCTCCCTGTTTCCAGCTTCAGAAAAATACAAAAAAAAAAATCTTGTTCACAGCCATTTACCTGGGGCTTTGGTGGAGGGAGAGCTGAGATAACTAGAGTTGTGTGAGAAAAGTGTAGAGTTGTACATTTGGGTGGAGATGTTTCTTCTGAGTGGCATTGGTCTGGGGAAAAGCAACTGCTCGGCCCTCAGGAGTCTGTCCTGCCCCATTCATTGAGGCAGGGTCATTCTGAGAAGTCAGTCAGGAAGTAAGAGGCATGTCAGGGACTCAATTTTCTGGTGTTGAGGCCAGAGCTCTCCTCCACATGCTCTTAAGTCTAAGGCTGGTAATTACGACTCAAGGGAGACTCAACAGAAACTGTCAGGAGTGCTGGCAGATCACATATCTAGGTCTCAGAGACCACACTCTCCAAAATCCTGGAGTCACACCACACTAAGGTCTGTGAAAAAAGTTGACAGACTGAAACCAGGAGCCTAGGGATGGAGCCACACCCACCACTCTTACTAATCCCTGAATTGCTGCAGACTCTAGACTCTACCAGAGGTACATTCAGTGGCCAAGCTCAATAAGCAGCCAGCAGAGAAAGGCTTCTGGAGGCAGTACTCAGGGAACCTTGGACTTTTGAGAGGACCTTCCCTCAGATAAAGTGTGGGTAAAAGCTAGCCTAGGTGTTCAGCTTGGTATTTCCTTGAGTACCTGAACCCAGCAGAGAGGCAGCCACAAATTATGGATTGCTTGTAATTCCAAGAAAGTTGCCAAGAGCTGTAACAGGCAGTCTCCCCACTGGTCTTTGCAGGGTTCCTGCCAGGAAGGCACAAAACTAGCCATATAGTGGCCAGCTGTGGAAAGCATTGCTTGAGGACCTAAAAACCCTATCCTAAAGAAGAATTCCTCACACCTGACCCAGCTAAGGAAAGTTCCCCTTTCTGCAATCAGCACTGGCACAGAGGCTTATGTGCATTGGATAGGGTGGATCTTCACAGTCAGCCAGCTGGGTGTTGGATATCTTGCCCTGCCAGACTAAATTTTACAGGGAGGAAGGGAGAAAGGCTTAGAGTATGGCTTAGAGAGGCTAGGTCCCTGTGGGCTTATTGTTGGATCTGGTCAAGGGGCTTAGCCACTTTCAGAGATGGCACAGTCAACCCAAGGAGAGGACTCTCTCATTCTTCCTCCCTGACACCAGGATCTCACCAGCTGTAAGAACGTCTACAGAGGGGACTGTGGATCCCACTCAATCTGAACCTGCTGTACACCTTGTTTGGAAGAAATAAAATTTAATTATCCAACAGTGGCTGAAGGATTAGGCTCTGGAGTAGGGGCCACATTCCCCATTCTGAGTGCCTGACCAAAAGACCCCTGAAGTATGGGGTTCCATTAATGTTTTATACCCAAACTCAGCTACCCAAACTCACCAAGCTTGCAACCTGTAGAGGGGTTGGTTGGGTGAAGCCAGTCTGAGCTCACACTACATTCTTTCTACAGAGGACTCTGTGTGAAGACCAGGCAGCTGCAAGAGAAGGTGGAGCAACTGATAAGTTGAGAAAAATCTTACAAACTTGGGGCTTTTATGGAGCCACTCTAATCACTAAGCAGGAGGAAGCTGATCCTTATACACAGATTGACCCCTCCCATACCACTCAGGCACAGAAAACGCAGACACAAACAGCAAAAGGAGCAGTATCTTCAGACTAGTATCCCAGAGTGGGTTACAAACAACAGTTCATGCTAACCCAAGAAGATCTAGAGTCAACACAACTGGTAGTGGATGACAGACAGCACTAACCACAGAGTCAGCTAGGTATACAAACAGCACACACAAAAAAAGGAGTACAGCAGGCAGCAGATACTGTGGAGAATAAATACACCAAACAAGACGAACATTGAACAGTGTGTAATACACATGATCAAGGTTGAACCTTAGAGTCAAGCAGCCTGAAGGAATAACCATACACATGAAAGGGCTAGCTGCATTCAAAACTCACATATAACAGAAAGGAATATAGTACCCTCAAGAAGCATTCTTAGAATAAGAAAAGCAGGTGGCTTAGAGATCAGTACCACCAAACCCATTTTTCTCATAAAGACCCACAAAAATGTCAAAGTCAGACAGTGCTACCCAATACACAGACAAAATGGGTAGACAAAGAAATGATACCCAAATAAATCAACAAGAAAAATCCCCAGAAAAAGAACTGAATGAAATGGAAGTATCCAAACTACCAGATGCAGAGTTTAAAATAATTATTTTTAGTATACTCAAGCATCTTAGACCAACAATGGATGGACATAATGAGAACTGAGATAATGAGATAGCAAGAATCACAAAAGATATTGAAATCATAAAAAAGAATGAGTCAGAAATAGCAAATACAGTATCAGAAATAAAGACTGTACTAGAAGGAATCAAAAGCAGGCTAAATGAAGCAGAGAAATGAATCAGTATTTTGAAGACAAGATAAACATAAACACAGAAATAAAGCAGCAAAATGAACAAAGGCACAAAAAGATTGAGTAAATTCTAAGAGACCTCTTTGACAACATGAAGAGAAACAACTTCTGCATATTGGGTTCTAAAGGAGAAGAGAACATACAAGAACTAGATAACCTGTATGAAGACATCATAGCTGAAGCCAATCATGGTTTGCTCAGCAGTAGAGCGAAGGCCTGGGGTGTGTAAGTTCCAGATTCAATTCCCGGCTAGGGCACACAAGAGAAGCAACCATTTGCTTCTTCACTCTTCCCCCTTTCCTTCCTCTATATCTCTCTATTCCCCTCCTTCAGCTAAGGCTCCATTGGAGAAAACTTGGCCCAGACACTGAGGATGGCTCCATGGCCTCTGCCTCAGATGCTAATCACAATGGAGCAATGCTCCAGAGGGGCAGAGCATCATCCCCCGGTTGACATGCTGGGTGGATCACAGTTGGGTGCATGTGGAAGTCTGTCTGACTGCCTCCCCACTTCTAATTTTGATATATCTGAATAATTTCCTACGCTGATGAAGGAAATATTCACACAAGTTCAAGAAGCACAGACAATCTCATTAAAGAGGAACCCAAGAAGACCTTCAACAAGACACATCATAATTAAAATGCCAAAGTTAAGTGACAAAGAAAGAATACAAAAGTTGCAAGAGAAAAACAGTTAATTATCTACAGAGGAGCTGTCATAAGAATGACATCTGACTTCTCAATAGAAACACCTGAGGCCAGAAGGGATTGGCAAGAAATATTAAAAATTATGCAGAACAAGGAACTATAACCAAGACTCCTTTATCCAGTAAGGCTATCATTCAAAATTGAAGGATATTGACCAGGTGGTGATGCAGTATATAGTGCATCAGACTGGGATGCAGAAGATCCAGGTTTGAAGCCCTGAGGATGCTGGCTTCAGCATGGGTTCATCTGGTTCAAGCAAGGCTCACCAGCTTGAGCCCAAGTTTGCTATCTTACTGAAAGGGTCACTCAATCTGCTGTAGCCCCATGGTAAAGGCACATATGAGAAAGCAATCAATAAACAACTACAGTGCCACAACAAAAATTGATGTTCCTCATCTCTCTCCTTTCTAGTCTGTCTGTCCCTATCTGTCACTCTCTCTGTCTCTGTCACAGTAAATAAATAAATAAATAAATAAAACTGAAGGAGAAATAAAAAGCTTCCTATACAAACAAACAAACAAAAACAAAAAAACCCCACCACAACAAGAAATACTCAAGGAAATTATGACAAACAAACCAGTACTACAAGAAATGTTTACGGGCGTGCTGTAAAAAAAAAAAAAACTAAAACAAAAACAATTAAAAAAGGAAATCGAGGAAAAGAGGATTGCAAATTTAAAGAATAAAATGGTGCCTGACCTGTGGTGGTGCAGTGGATAAAGCGTCGACCTGGAAATGCTGAGGTCGCCGGTTTGAAACCCTGGGCTTACCTGGTCAAGGCACATATGGGAGTTGATGCTTCCAGCTCCTCCCCCCTTCTTTCTCTCTATCTCTCTCTCTCTCTCCTCTCTAAAAATGAATAAATAAAATAAAAAAATAAAAAAAATAAAAAGATTAAAAAAAAAATTAAAAAAAAAATGGCAATAAATATGTACATATCAATGATAATCTTAAATGTAAATGGATTAAATGTTCCAATCAAAAGACATGTGGGAGCTGCATAGGTAAGAAAACAGGACCCGTACATGTGCTGTCTACAAGAGACCCACCTCAGAACAAAAGATACACATGGAATGAAAATAAAGGGATGGAAAAATGTATTTTATGCAAATGGAAATGAAAGAAAAGCTTGGGTAGCAATACTTACATCTGACACAATAGCCTTCAAAACAAAGGCTATAGTGAAGGATAAGAAAGGTCACTACATAATAATAAAGGGAGTATTCTAAAAGGAATATATAACTATTGTAAATATTTATGCATCTAATATAAGAACACCTAAATATATAAAGCAGATTTTGGTGAACATAAAAGGCAAGATCAACAGCAATACTATAATAGTAAGGGATTTAATACCTCACTAATATAAATGAATAAATTCTCCAGAAAGAAAATTAACCAAAAAAAAAAAAAAAACACCCCAAAACAGTGGCTCTAAATGACACACTAGATTAGTGGTCGGCAAACTGCAGCTCGCAAGCCACATGCGGCTCTTTGACCCCTTGAATGTGGCTCTTCCGCAAAATACCATGTGCAGGAGTGCAGGTATGCGTAGGGGTGTCAGTCGGTCGTGTGACTGGAGATGCGGCTCAGGCGGGCCAAGCATGCACAATTCATGCACGAGTTGAGTGAGCCAGTCAGTCATCAGTCTCATGAGCAGTGGTTAGTGCTAGTCGTGTCCGCAAATTGTGCGCAGGGACCAAAGTACCTACTCGAAGCATAAAGTTAATTGTATTTTTCCAACCAGCTGCAAATCCTACAGGTATTTTTGTCATCAATTTAAGAATTGTAATTATTTTGTGTTGGTAGCTTTATTATTATAAAATGAAACATTTGTTTAGCTGCCCTGTCTAACATGGCTACAAAGAAGAAGCAAAGAAAAACGGAAGATGAAAACCATGAATTCAAGTTGAATGGACCAAAACTTTCGCATTTATTCAAAACTTAAATGGCCTTCCGACCTGTCTTATTTGTCAGGAAAAATTGGCGCATAACAAGAAATCAAATTTGGAGAGACACTTTACAACTAAACATGTGTCATTTAGTACTGAATATCCTGTCAGTGATGCAAGGAAGAAAGCAGTTGAGAAACTTCAGAAGAGTCAAGAAAAATCAAGTTTTGTATTTAATTACTGGATGCAATCTTCAAACAATGTTAATATTGCAAGTTTTGTGGTTAGTCAAGAGATTGCTAAGACAGAAAAACCATATACAGATGGCAAATACATAAAAAGTTGTTTTATAAATGCATTCAAAGAGCTATTTAGAGATTTTAAGAACAGAGCAGATATTCTAAAAAAAATTAAAGTTAGCATTGTCTGCTAAAACAGTGAAAGATAGAACATTCAAAATGTCTTCAAATATAACCAACCAGCAAATCAAAGATCTTAAATTAGATTCAGTTTTATCAATAGCAGCTGACGAGTCTTGTGACATAAATGATACATGCAACTTTCACTTTTTGTATGATTTATTTCATCTACAGGTCCTAAAGAACTATTAGGATTATTGCCACTCAAAGGTCAAATATGTGGAGAGGATATAACAAATGCTGTAATTGAGTGCATGGAAAAACATCATATTCCACTAGATAAAATTGTCTCATTTTCAACAGATGAGGTGAAATGTATGACCAGTGTAAGAAACAGGTTTGTTGCTATTTTTAAAGTAAAAATTAATCATGAGATACTTACTTACCATTGCATCATTCATCAAGAAGCTCTTTGTGTGCAGACATTTCCAGAAGAAATTTGCAAAGTTATGGAATTGGTGATTAAGATTACCAACTCCATTATAGTTAAAGCTCTTAATCACCAACAATTTAAAGAATTTTTAGTTAAAATGGAGAGTAAGTACACAGATCTTCTGCTGCATAACAAGATACGTTGGTTATCAAGGGAAAACGTTTTGAAATGTTTTGCTTCCTTATTAACAGAAATTAAAGCATTTCTCCTTGAGAAGGGTGTTCACTATCTAGAACTAACAAATGATCAGTGGATCCAAAAATTTTATTTCATGGTAGATGTTACATCTCATCTAAATCAGCTTATTTATAAACTACAGGGTAAAGGAAACACAGTTTTTTTTATGTTAGAAGTTATTTTATTTGAAAACAAATTATCTCTTTTTGCTCAAGATTTTGAAAGAAATTTTGATTCACTTTCCAAGCCTGTTGAAACATCGCCAAGAAAATAATTCTGATATTGATATTTGCTATTTCAAAACAACACTTTTAAATATGAGGGAAGCTTTTCTCACTGGGTTTCAGGAATTCAGAAACAGCGAAGCAACGTTAGCCTTTGTTAAAAAACTTCTTAATTCTACTGTAACAGAATTAAATTTTTCTCCTTTTAATATTGACATTGGCAACTTTGAAATGCAATTGCTGGATTTAAAAAGCAAAGAATTGTGGAGCTCAAAACTTGAATGTCTTTGTGCTGATATAGAAATATTGGAGAAAAACAAATGTGAACATAGTTCAGAGCACAAGTGGTCTGCTTTGAAAGACCTGAAGAAGGAAGATAGGTTGATTTTTAACACCTGGAAGAGTATTCCTAACTCATATAATCAGCTGAAAAAACTAGCATTTGATGTTCTTTCTTTATCCAGGTCTACATATTCATGCAAACAATCATTTTCATTTTCTTTTCTTTTTTTTTTTTTTTTTTTTTTTTTTTTTTTTTTTTTTTTTAGAAAGGAGAGAGAGAGGAGAGAGAGAGAGAGAAAGGGGGAGGAGCAGGAAGCATCAACTCCCATATGTGCCTTGACCAGGCAAGCCCAGGGTTTCGAACCGGCGACCTCAGCATTTCCAGGTCGACGCTTTATCCACTGCGCCACCACAGGTCAGGCCAAACAATCATTTTCAAGCATGAACTTTATCAAGAATAAATTGAGAAGTCGCCTTATTAATGAGAACTGGAATTATGCCTAAAATTAAAAACAACAACATACAAACCTGACTTACCCAAACTTTCCAAGGAGACCATTGTTCACATTAGTGTTTGTCAGTCATTGTCATGATTTAACTTTATGGATACCTTAAAATATAATTTTATCAATAAATAATATTGTTATTAAGTATGATATCAAATTTTATTCAATGTACATATAGTTTAACTAAGACTTAAAACTTTAAGTAAAGTTTATTAAGTTAATTTTAGGGAGCATTGTGGAATAAAAGAAGATGTAGTGCCAAAGAATGAGAAAGGTATGTGAGATGGTTTGGACATATAGAGAGGATGAACAAACAGAGATAGATGAAACAAGTATACAAGATGAGTGTGGATGGGAGAGTTGGAAGGGGTCGACCTTAGCAAATGTACCTCAATCAGATTGAGGACATTTTTAGCTAAGGCCAGCTTAGGAGTATCCTAATTAAGTTAATAACAATGTACCTACCTATATAGTTTAAGTTTAAAAAATTTGGCTCTCAAAAGAAATTCCAATTGTTGTACTGTTGATATTTGGCTCTACTGACTAATGAGTTTGCCGACCACTGCACTAGATCAACAAGATTTAATTGATATCTTCAAAAACTTTCACCCCAAAAGAGCAAAATATAAATTATTTTCAAGTGCTTATGGTACATTCTCTAGGAGAGACCACATGTTAGGACACAAAACTAGTTTAAATAAATTTAAGAAGATTGAAATCATATCAGTCATCTTCTCTAACTACAATGGAATTAAACTAGAAATCAACTACAATAGAAAAACTGAAAAACATTGAAATATTTGGAGGCTAAAAACAGGTTGTGAAATAATGAATGTGTTAACGTCGAGATCAAAAAAGAAATAAAAAATTTTCTTGAAACAAATAAAAATGAACATACAACAACTCTAAATTTATAGGACACACACACAAAAAAAACAGTCCTGAGAGGGAAGTTCATAGCATAACAGGCATACCTCAAGTAGCAAGAAAAAGCTCAAACAATTTAACACTGCATATAAAAAAACTACAGAAAGAACAACAAATAAATTCTAGAGAAAGTGAAGAAACAAAATGATAAGGATTAGAGTGGAAATAAATGACATAAAGGCTAAAAAATAATAAAAAAGATCAATGAAACCAAGAGCTTGTTCTTTAAAAAGGTAAACTACATTGGCAAACCTTTAACCACAGTCATCAAAAATGAGAGAGAAGACTCAAATAAATAAAATAAAAATGAAAGTGGAGAATTAACAATTGACATCACAGAAATAAAAAAAAATTGTAAGAAAATATAATGAAAATCGATGCGCCAAAAATTGGACAACCTAGGTGAAATGGATAAATTCCTAGCGACATACAATCTTCCAAAACTCAATCTGAAAGAATCAGAAAACCTAAACAATCTGATTACAACAAATGAAACCAAAAGCATTACCAAAAAACTCCGAGCGAACAAAAGTCCTAGACCAGATGGCTTCACAGGTGAACTTCACCAAATATTATGGAAAAACTAACACCTATCTCTCTCAAGGTATTTGAAAAAATTCACAAGAAGGGAATACTTCCAAGCTCTTTTTATGAAGCAAGCATTATCCTCATTCCAAAACCAGGTAAAGGCACTACAAAGAAAGAAAACTATAGTTCAATATCCCTGATGAACATAGATGCTAAAATTCTCAAAAAAATATTAGCAAACTGGGTCCAACAATACATTTAAAAAGTCATATATCATGTTTAAGTGAGATTTATTTTAGAGAGACAAGGCTGGTACAACATTCACAAATTAATCAATGTGATTTATCACATAAACAAAAGTAAGGATAAAAATCACATATATATTATATTATATATAATTTATATATAATATATAATATAATATAAATTATATTAATAGATTATAAGTTATATTAATTATAATATAATATAATAAAATAATATTATAATAATATATGTTATAATTATAATAAAATATAAGTTATAGTAATAGATGCAGAAAAAATATTTGATAAAATCCAGCATCCATTTATGATCAAAACTCTCATCAAAGTTGGAATATAGGGAATATACCTTAACATAATAAAGGCCATATATGACAGACCCACAGCCAGCATCATACTCAATCGGCAAAAATTAAGAGTAATTCCCTTAAGATCAGGAACAAGGTAGGAGTGCCCCCTTTCACCACTCTTATTTAACATACATCTGGAAGTATGCCACAGCAATTAGACAAGAAGAAGAAAAAGCATCTGTATTGGAAAAGAAGAAGTAAAACTATCATTATTTGCTGATGACGTGGTACTATACATAGGAAATCCTAAAGTTTTAGTCAAAAACCTACCAGACCTAATAAAAGAATTCAGCAAGGTAAAAGGATATAAAATTAATATTGAGAAATCAGTGGCATTTTTATACATCAACAATAAACTCTCTGAAAGTGAAATTAAGAAAACAATCCCCTTCTTTATTGCAACAAAAAAATAAAGTACCTAGGAGTAAATTTAACTAAGGGGATAAAACAGCTGTACTCACAAAATTATAAGACATTAAAGAAAGAAATCAAAGAAGATACAAACAATTGGAAGCATATACTGTGTTCACGCACAGGAAGAATAAACTTCATTAAAATATCTATATTACCCAAAACAATCTATAAATTCAAGGCAATTCCTTTTCAAATACCAATGGCATACTTCAAAGGTATAGAAAAAATATTCCAAAAGTTCATATGGAACAAAAAAAGAACCCTAATAGCTTCAGCAATCTTGAAAATGAAAAATAAAGTGGGTTATATCACACTTCTTGATATCAAGTTATACTACAAGTCTATTATACTCAAAACAACTTGGTACTGGCATAAGAACAGGCATACAGATAAATGGAACAGAACAGAGACTGTGGAAATATACTCACACCTCTATGGTTAATTGATATTTGACCAAGGAGGTGAGAGCATACAGTGGAGTACAGACAATCTCTAACAAATAATGTTAGAAAAATCGAACAGGTATGTGCAAAGTAATGAAACTAGACCACCAACTTACACCATTCACGAGAATAAACTCAAAATAGATAAAAGACATAAATGTTAGTCGCAAAACCACAAACATCTTGGAAGAAAACATAGGCAGTAAACTCTCCTATATCTCTCATAGCAATATTTTTGCCAATTTATTACCATGGGCAAGTAAAGTAAAGGGCAAAATAAACAAATGGGACTATATCACACTAAAAAGCTTTTGCACAGCAATAGACACCATTAGCTAAATAAAAAGACAACCCACACAATGGGAGAACATATTCGCCAATACCTCTAATAAGCGGTTAGTAATCAAAATTTATAAAGAACTCCAAAAACTCAACACCAGAAAGGTAAACAATCCAATTAAAAAATGGGCAAAAGAACTGAATAGATACTTCCAAACAGGACATACAGATGGCCAATAGGAATACAAAAAAATGTTCAAAGTCATTAGTCATCTGAGAAGTGCAAATTAAAACCACAATGACATACCACCGCACACCTCTCAGAATGACACTCATTAACAAAACAACACAGAATAAGTGCTGGTTAGGATGTGGAGAAAAGGGAACACTCCTGTACTGCTGGTGGGAATGCTGACTTGTGCAGGCACTATATGAAACAGTGTGCAGTTTCCTCAAAATTTAAAAATTGAACTGCCTTTTGACCCAGCTATCCCACTTTTAGGAATATATCTTATGAATACCAAATCATTGGTTCCAAAGAAGATATGCACCCCCATGTTTATTGCAGCACTGTTTACAATAGCCAAGATCTGGAAACAGCCCAAGTGTCCATCGGTGGATGAGTGGATTAAAAATATTTGATACATATACACAATGCAATACTATGTGGCCATGAAAAAGAAGGAAATCTTGTCTCTTGTGATGGCATAGATAGACCTGATGTTTATTATGTTAAGTAAAATAAGCCAGGCAGAAACAGGAAAATATCATATGATCTCAGTTACATGTGAAATCTAATGAACAAAATAAACTGTGGAATGGAATAGAGGCAGAGGTTGGGTCACAGGGAGCAGAGGGACAGCTGTCAGAGGGAAGGGGGATGAGGGAATGGATCAGAGAAGGTGAAGGGATTAGTGAAATTATATATACATGACTCATAGATACAGGTAAGAAGAGTGAAAGTCTCAGAGGGAAGGGGGGAGAGTTAGGGGGAGGGGATAAATGGTGTGTAATGAGGGACATAGGGGTAGGCGGTGAAGGAATTTTATTCAGTGGGACATTTGAATCCATGTTATCACATTGAATTTAAATTAATAAAAATTAAAAATAAACTTAACTCTTACATCCAACCGGTGACTATTTATAATTAAGATTTCTTCAGCATCCTACTCTGTATCAGTTGAGGCCAAGCAAAAAAATAAACTTTAACTGCTGTATATCAGTAACAAAGCAGAATCTTCTCTCCCCACTATAGTAAAATAAGAGAAAGACAGTAAAATCACAAGATATACTAATTCATACTTTACATGTACAAATTAATCAATATAACACACAATATTAACAAAATAAAAGACAAAAATAATATGATTATATCAATGCAGAAAAAGCATTTGATGGTATACAGTATCCATTTATGATGAAAATACTAAAGTTGGCATGGAAAGAAAACACCTCAACATAATAAAGGCCATATATGACAAACCCATCAGCTAATATCACACTCAATGGTGGAAGACTAAAAGCTTTTCCTCTAAAATCAGGAAGAAGACAAGGCTGCCCACTCTCACCACTCTTATTCAACATAGTTCTGGATGTCTTAACCACAGGAATCTTGATCCTGTATATAAAAACCCCAAAATGTCCTGGCCAGATAACTTTGTTAGTTAGAGCATTGTCCCAAAGTACAAAGGTTACTGGTTCAATCCCCAGTCAAGACACATACAGGAATCCTTTGATATTCTTCTCTCTCTTCCTCTTCCTCTTACTAAAATCAATAAATTGAAAAAAAAATTAAAACCTTCAAGACTCTACTAGTAAAGGGGCAAGACACAAAATCATTGCGCAAATACTTATTGCATTCCTATATACTAACAATAAAATTTTAGAATTGCGCACCTGAAACCAATATAATTTTATTAACCAGTGTCACCCCAACAAATGTTTAAAAATTATATATATATATGTATATATGTATGTGTGTGTGTATATATATATATATATATATATAGAGAGAGAGAGAGAGAGAGAGAGAACTCAAACAACTCAATATGCTCTACCACTGAGCCAACCGGCCTAAACATTCTTTAAAATAATGTTGTCCCTGTTATATCAGAGGAAGAGTACATTTATTTTTCCGATATATCATTTAAAGTTAGCTTTTTGAAGGATCAATGAAAGATTGAAATTATAAAAGTGTATTTTTATTGAAAATTTTTACAAATTTTTATTAAGTTATTGAGTGAATTTGGTTAATAAAATTATATGTTTTAAGTGCATTATTTTATAATACATCATCTGTATATTGTATTGTGTGTTCATCTCCCAAGTCAAGTCTTTTCCATCACCGTTTATTCCTCCTTTTGTCAGCAGAATATGGACTCCTAAACAGCAGATTTGATAGTATCAAAAATAACTAGCAAACTGAAAGATAAATCTAAAGACACTATCAAGAGTGGCATCTTAATGGAATATATATGTGGACAAAAAAAAGACGGGGCCAAGAATTAAACCTAACAAGCTCAGATGAGCCCTGTACAATGGTCTTGAAAACACAGAGACCTGAAATAAACACTCAGGATGGTCTAAATCTAAGGTGTCCAACTTTTTTTCAATGACATGAAGGACAAAAATAAATTGAAGAAAATAATATCGTAAATATATTTTATTCATTGCAACAATAATACACTATAATATTATAAATGCATAATAAAAACATTTGTAATCCTTTATATGATAATTATGCTTACATGCCTATTAATTTTTAATAATAATTGTAAAAAAAGTACTCATTTAGTAAAACTAAATATCAAAAAACCCCACTAATTTGGAGTGATATTCGAGTGTATTTATCATTTTCTAATTTAAAAATGTCTGTTTTATGCAACTATTTAATCAAAATGTGTTATTAATAGATATGGTTTGAGGTTTGATTTCGACTTTAAAACTTGAATTCCTGAAAAATACTTGTAAATAAAATTATATGTATTTGGAAATTATTAAATAGATAACGAGTTAATAAAATGTGAATTGTGCTTACCTGTCTATAATTGAATATACACTGAGAAAGAAATAATCATGAGTCTACAATGTTGTACGTGCCATATTGTGTTTCAGTAAGAGAAGTAAACAAAGCCATTTGCGTGCTTGGTATATCGCATACTCTCTCAAGGTCTCCTGTGCATAGTGCATGCATCTCATAATTGCATCTCACCGCACTGTACTGATACTTGACAAATCGTCATGTCAAATACAAATACGTCACATCACACGCAATAGATTGACTCTGCATCAATTGAATACGGACATTTACAGATTATTCTTCCAATATCGAAAAGGAGAACAAGTAAGAGGTCACTTTTCAAGGGAGAACAGAACTTACAAAAGAAGGACTGTCCTCCCTAAAGGAGGATGATTGGTCACCTTATCTAAATCAAACTTTTCTAGCTAAAAGCAGTTTATGGTGAATAGTCATGATCTAGGGAGGTGTTCTTTCTCAACAAAGATCAATGCTTACCTTTACTTAAGCCTGTCTGTTGTCTTTTGCATCTACAATAATATATCTGATAAGATGTCTTTGGAATGTGAGGGTCAACTTTTTTTTTTCTTTCCATCAAGCCAGACATCCCTCCAGAGCAGGAGTCAACAGATCCTCTTATTGCTATTTTTATATGAACCATTAACTGTTAACTGAATTGTTCTTGCCTATGTAAAAGAAGTTTAAGCATATACACTTTTACTTTTTACCCAATTCCAGAGATTTTTCCACTTTTCCTTCTCATTCCTCCCTATTCTATCACTAATCAATTTCATGTAACTCCCTTATGGCTTCCCCTTTGATTCTAATGTACAAAATAAGTGGTGAAACTGCCATTTTCTGAAGCACTTTCTCAATTTTTTGAGACTTTGCTTCCCAGCAATTGTTGACAGTTTGGCTGAAATAAACTCATAAAAAATTCTTACAGGTTTGGAAGTTGTTTTATGTTGACATATAGGAGAGATTAAAAGACAGAGAGCATAGAATGAAAATATCTTATTATGTGTGTACTAAGAGTTTCCAAAGGAGAGAATAGAATAAATGAGAAAAAAAATCAATATTTAGAGAACATATGTATAAGTCTTAAACCGAATGTAAAGTAGGTTTCTATGAAAAAAAACAAAATGGTTACTAAGTACCTGTGTCTTGAATCTCTTTCCTAGGATAATTAAAGTAAATAATACCACTACATCTTGACTAATTATTGTCATTCTTTTCTGTATTGTGTATTATAAGTTTATCTCCAGTCAAAAAGGCTTTATTAGTCAATGTGGAAAAAGACCAACAATTGTTGGGCAAATAAGTTTGAAAATTTCTGTTATTTGATTTTGCTCACTTTTATTGTTAAAAATGGCTGCTGCCCAGATTTGTGATCTGTGAAACTGCTAATTATCTTCCTGCTTGGGAAGGGGCTTTGTTATGCTAATATGTGCTGGAGGAGGTGTTTTCACGCCAGAAAGTTTTAAGAAGAAGGAGAAAGGAGAGGAAGGAGACCATGTTTTTTCAGAGAAGCAGTTAAGATGGCAGGGTGCTGAAGGAGAAGCCAGTTTGTGCAGTATTTGTGCAGAGAGAAGGAGATGGGGAACCAGGGGGGACTGAGCTGGTGGGGGCCTTTGATTCTAGGAAAACCTGGATGTGTCAGTAGCTTTGTCAGCACTGAATTAGTAGGTTTTGGAGCCTTCTGTGTGTTTGTGTTTACTTGCCGGCCAGGTGCAAGGCATGGCCCACCAGTTTTCAACTCCTCTGTTTCTCTACCATCTGTCCAAATCTAATGGGAACCTGCGCCTGCCTGGCCATGGTAGTGATGGCCATGATTACTGGCCATATAACAACCTAATGTGCGAATGTACAATAGTTCATAGGAAACTAAAAATGTCTTTAAATGAAACAAATGTAAAGCCAACATTAAGAGGTGTGACAACACATTGCATTGACAAAAAAGTGTGTAAAAAGCACACTTATATACCATTGGTGGAGTTGTCTTTGAAGTCACATTTTATTTCATATAACAGGTTCAGTTTAAAGAATTTATCTTGAAAATACATTTACATTCTCAAAGATTTATGCACAAAGATATTTATTGCAAATTGTTGTAGTAGCAAAAAACCCAGAAACAATCAAAATGTTCATTAATAGGGGATCAGTTTTATAATTGTTCATTCATGGTGTGAAATACTATGAAGTTATTAAACAAAAAATAAGATATATCCACATCATTTGATGTGGTAGAAAACATGTTAAATTTTTTTCATCACTCCAATAAAAAGGATCAAAGTCTGTGTCACCACCAGTCCAAACTAAGCTGAGGTTTTGTAACTGCTTTAATAAATAGAATGCAGTACAAATGAAGATGCATGACTTCTGAGGCTAAGACATAAAAAAATTAGGCATTTTCTTTTAGTTTTTCTTAGGTCAATTGCTCTAGGAGCATTTAGTTGCCATGCATAAAGTCTGAACACCATAAAGCTACCAGAATGGGGGAAGGGGAGAAGAGGGAAGAGAAGGATGGAAAAAGAGAGACAAAGATGAAGGCAGATATGACTGAGGAGGAATCAGTCCTTGTCCACAGGTGTCATAAATATAAGTGAGATATAAAACTATTCCATTTCAAATCACCATTTGATTGCAAACATATGAAGGATCCTGAGTTAGAACTGCCTACCTGAATCTAGACAACCACAGATTCATGATCAAAATAATTGTTACAATTTTATTCTTATGCCTGAATAGATAACTGGAATAACTGATACAGAACACTTTCTGAAACAGAATTTTATGTGAAAAAATTAAGGTGCAAAACAGTGTGTACAGGAAACTACTTTTTCTATTTTTACAAAGGCATGCTCTTATGTGTTTAAAACATTGAAGTTGAATAAAATTGAATAAGAATACAGGAAAGTCTCCCGGTTGTGAACAAGGTAAGTTCTGTAGGCTTGTTTTTAAGTTAAATTTTTATGTAAGTTGGAGCCAGTACATTTACTTACTAAATGCAATTTAAACAGATGTCTGTCTTAACATACTATTTAGTTTTATCATTTTTATTTTATTTTTTTGTGTGTGTTTTCCCGAAGTTAGAAGTGGGGAGGCAGTCAGACAAACTCCTGCATGAGCCTGGCCAGGATCCACCCAACATGCCCACCAGGGAGTGATGCTCTGCCCATCTGGGGCCTTGCTCTGTTGTGGCCAGAGCCATTCTAGTGCCTGAAGCGGAGGCTATAGAGCCATACTCAGAGTTCGAGCCAACTTTGCTCAAATGGAGCCTTGGCTGCGGGAGGGGAAGAAAGAGACAGAGAGGAAGGAGAGGGGGAAGGGTGGAGAAGCAGATGGAGCTTCTCCTGTGCCCCCTGACTGGAAATTGAACCCAGGACTTCACACACTATGCCAACACTCTACAGTTGAGCCAACTGGCCAGGACTATTTGGTTTTTATCTTTACTTGTATAAATACTTAAATATTTTCAAACCTACAGAAACTATCTTGTTCGTAACCCCAGGGCTGACAGTAGTTGCTTACATCTTAGGAGAAAACTGGACACTGGAGAGAGTGAAAGAGAAGGAAACTTTTCACTGTATGCCACTTACTACTATTTAAAAATATTTAATCATATGCATGTGGCATTTAAAAATATTTTTTTTTACTTTTTCTTGTACCATTTATGTAGAAGAGGTAGAATTTGTTTAAGGACTAGAACTCGTGTTTCTAAAGCAAATATTCGATTATTTTCTTTAATAAAATATGTTAGTCCAGGGAGTCATTTTTGTGGCTACTAAAATGAAACTATTTATAATAACACTAGTTAGAAAGAGATATGCTGATCTTTTCTTAAATAGTAATTTTATATAAAAATAATTCACATATTTAGATACAACTCATATATTTATATGGTACAATTCAACTATTTTAACTATCTTAACAGTCATGTAACCATCATCACAATCAATTTTAGAATATTTTCATCAATCCTGCCCCAAAGCCTTCTCATTTATTTAACATAATGATTTCAAAATTCAACCATGTATTAGCATATATCAATACTTTATTTTAATTTTATTTAGAAAATTAATATGGTGACTAATAAGAGTACATAGGTTTCAGGTAAACGTTTCTACAGCATTTGAACTGTGGACTGTTGTATATCCATCACCCAAAGTCAAATCATTTCCATCACCTTATATTTGTCCCTCTTTACACCCTTTCCCCATTCCCTCTCCCACATCCTCATGCCCCCCTTCTCTTGGTAACCACTTCTCTTTTATCTATGTCCATGTGTCTCAGATTTTTTGGTTTTTGTTTTGTTTTTTCCCGAAGCTGGAAACGGGGAGGCAGTCAGACAGACTCCCGCATGCACCTGACCGGGATCCACCTGGCATGCCCACCAGGGGGCGATGCTCTGCCCATCTGGGGCGTTGCTCTGTTGTGACCAGAGCCATTCTAGCACCTGAGGCAGAGGCTATGGAGTCATCCTCAGCGCCCGGGCCAACCTTGCTCCAATGGAGCCTTGTCTGCAGGAGGGGAAGAGAGAGACAGAGAGGAAGGAGAGAGGGAGGGGTGGAGAAGCAGATGGGTGCTTCTCCTGTGTGCCCTGTCCTGGAATCAAACTGGGACTCCTGCACACCAGGCCGATGCTCTACCACTGAGCCAACCGGCCAGGGCCCATGTGTCTAAGTTTTATATCCCACCTGCATTTGAAATCATTTAGTTCTTAGTTTTTTTCTGATTTACTTATTTCACTCAGTATAATGTTCTCAAGGTCTATTCATATTGTCATAAATATCACTACGTCATCATTTTTTATGGCTGAGTTGTATTCCATTGTGATACGTTCTGTTACAGCAGACTGAAATGTCCAAGAAGCCAAGAGACACTCAGGAGAGTTGAAGAACCAGTTTATTATGCCAGCAGGCTTAGGAGTTAGCACTCCGAAAGTCTGAGCAGTGACTGGTGTTTTTTTTTTTGGTTTTTTTTTTTGAGGCTTTTTATAGTCACACGGTTACTGTGCAAGTGGTGGCTTTACAGAAAAAAGAGAAGAAAATAACAAAAGCAGAATTGCCAGAAATGGAACAGTCATGTCAGTAATACTAACAGCCATACCATTGTATTATATCAGTAACAGCTTTATCAGGAATGGTAATGTCCGCAATATATCACTAACAGCCATACCAGTTTCACCAGAAACCTCTGGAGAAGAAATAATGTTGATTTGAGGATTGCAATGTAACAGCCATATCACTCCCCACTTTGATACCCTCTAAAAACGTCTATGGCTCAGTGTTAGAGCATTGGCCTGGCATGTGCAGCAAGGCTCCATTGGAGCAAAGTTGGCCCAGGTGCTGAGGATGGCTTCATGGCCTTTGCCTCAGGCAGTAATAAAATGGCTCCGGTTGCAATGGAGCAAGGGCCTAGATAGGCAGAGCATTGCCCCCTGGTGGGCATGCCAGATGGATCCTGATTGGGAGCATGCGGGAGTCTTTCTCTCTGCCTCCTCGCTTCTCAATTCAGAAAAATATAAAAATTAATAATAATAATAATAAATGAAAATAAATAAATAAAAAAGTCTATAGAGCATAACTACACGTGTTTGGATCTGTGGGATCTGTGGGATCTCTGTGTCTTAATGGCTAAAAGCCTTGTAATACTAGAAATTGAGCAGTGGTTTTCCTGGCTACAGTAGTCTTGATGGGGTGGGTGATGGCATTAAAAATGCACAGTCTGAGAGTAACTGCTACCAAGATCATAATGTTTTATGACCAGTGAGGGGTAGTAACAAAAATGCCTAATTTCCTATGCCATTCTATCCCTAAGAGCTTCCTAACTCTGTTCTTTTGTAGACATGTTCTTTGAGTTCTTTACCTTTCCAGTTACTATTCTAGATTGACTGACATAATAACAACACTCTTCTTCTAAGAATGTGTAGGTCTCCCCTTGCAAGTCTGAAAACACTTGTTAGGACAGGAAAGCATAGAGGCACTCTGGCAGAATGAGGCTTACTAGGAAAAGTCTGAGTAAAATTTTATAAGGAGTTATTTTAACAGAAAGTTTCCAAAACAGTTTATAGTAACAACACATTCTACTATTAATATGTAAGGGGCTATTAATAATCATCTCTCTAGTCTACTCCAATCCACTGGACCACTTGGAGCTAGTCCTACACCCAGAAATAAAGTCAGGATCCTGACAATGGTCAGGAACAGCAGCTGGCAGGTTATTAGAGTCCTGGTTGTTCCTTGGGATCTGCTGGTTGGGACCTTCATCAAATTCTGGTAATATGCCATTTGTCCTTCACAGCCTCACCTGTTTTGACTTTGTGGGGCACTCTGAGTAGTCCAGGTCTCTGGCAAGTCTTCCAACTTGGCTCTTTTGACTCAGATATGGTGAATCCAGGGGGCCATACCTGCAATTTTAATGACAGTCTGAGTAGCCAAGATAAACTACACGTGGACCTGTCCAAATAGGGTGGAGTGGTTCTTTTTTTCCCCCAGTCTTTAACCCATACTATGTCTCCAGGCTGATAGGAGTGGATACAGTTCCCTAACGGGACTTGGGTCCTCTCTGAACATCCCAGGCTATTTTTTTTTTGGTTTGAAACTTATGTGGTATTTTTTTTATTAAATTTAATGCAGTGACATTGATAAATCAGGGTACATATGTTGAGAGAAAATATCTCTAGATTATTTTGACATTTGATTGTGCTGTATACCCCTCCCCCAAAGTTAAATTGTCTTCTGTCATCTTCTATCTGGTTTTCTTTGTGCCCCTCCCCTCCCCTAACCCCTCTCTCCTTCTTCATCCCCTCCCCCCTCCCCCAACCTCCCTCCCCTGTTGCCATCACATTCTTGTTCATGTCTCTGAGTCTCATTTTTATGTCCCTTCTATGTATGGATTCATCTTAGTTTTTTTTTTTTTTCTGATTTACTTATTTTGCTCCATATAATGTTGTCAAGGTCCATCCATGTTATTGTAAATGATCCGATGTCATCATTTCTTATGGCTGAGTAGTATTCCATAGTATATATGTACCAAAGCTTTTTAATCCACTCGTCCTCTGACGGACACTTGGGTTGTTTCCAGATCTTCACTATTGTGAACAATGCTGCCACAAACATGGGGGTGCATTTCTCCTTTTCGAGCCGTTCTATGGTGTCCTTGGGGTATATTCCTAAAAGTGGGATAGCTGGGTCAAAAGGCAGTTCGATTTTCAGATTTTTGAGGAATCTCCATACTGTTTTCCACAGAGGCTGCACCAGTCTGCATTCCCACCAGCAGTGCAGGAGGGTTCCCTTTTCTCCACATCCTCGCCAGCACTTATTCTGGGTTGTTTTGTTGATGAGCGCCATTCTGACTGGTGTGAGGTGATATCTCATTGTGGTTTTAATTTGCATTTCTCTAATGATTAGTGATGTTGAGCATTTTTTCATATGCCTATTGGCCATCTGTATGTCCTCTTTGGAGAAGTGTCTATTCATCTCTTTTGCCAATTTTTGGATTGGATTGTTTGTCTTCCTGGTGTTGAGTTTTACAAGTTCTTTATAAATTTTGGTTATTAACCCCTTATCAGACATATTGTCAAATATGTTCTCCCATTGTGTAGTTTGTCTTTTTATTCTGTTCTTATTGTCTTTAGCTGTGCAAAAGCTTTTTAGTTTGATATAGTCCCATTTGTTTATCCTGTCTTTTATTTCACTTCCCCGTGGAGATAAATCAGCAAATATATTGCTCCGAGAGATGTCGGAGAGCTTAATGCCTATGTTTTCTTCTAAGATGCTTATGGTTTCACGGCCTACATTTAAGTCTTTTATCCATTTTGAGTTTATTTTTGTGAGTGGTGTAAGCTGGTGATCTAGTTTCATTTTTTTGCAGGTAGCTGTCCAATTTTCCCAACACCATTTGTTAAAGAGGCTGTCTTTACTCCATTGTATTTCCTTACCTTCTTTGTCAAATATCAGTTGTCCATAGAACTGTGGGTTTATTTCTGGGTTCTCTGTTCTGTTCCACTGATCTATATGCCTGTTCTTATGCCAGTACCAGGCTGTTTTGAGTACAACGGCCTTGTAGTATAACTTGATATCAGGAAGTGTGATACCTCCCACTTTATTCTTCTTTTTTAAGATTGCTGAGGCTATTCGTGTCCTCTTTTGGTTCCATATAAATTTTTGGAATATGTGTTCTATATCTTTGAAGTATGTCATTGGTATTTTAATTGGTATTGCATTGAATTTATAGATTGCTTTGGGTAATATAGACATTTTAATGATGTTTATTCTTCCTAACCATGAGCACGGTATATGCTTCCACTTGTTTGTATCTTCCTTGATTTCTTTTATCAATGCTTTGTAATTTTCCTAGTAAAAGTCTTTAGTCTCCTTGGTTGAGTTTACTCCTAGGTACTTTATTTTTTTGGTTGTAATTGTGAAGGGGATTGTTTCCTTAATTTCTCTTTCTGACTGTTCATTGTTGGTGTATAAAAATGCTTCTGATTTCTGAGTATTGATTTTATATCCTGTCACTTTGCTGAATTTATTTATCAGGTTCAGTAGTTTTTTGACTGAGACTTTAAGGTTTTCTATATACAATATCATATCATCTGCAAATAATGATAGTTTTACTTCTTCTTTTCCAACTTGAATGCCTTTTATTTCTTCTTCTTGTCTGATTGCTGTGGCTAGGACTTCCAGGACTATGTTAAATAAGAGTGGTGAAAGGGGGCACCCCTGCCTTGTTCCTGATCTTAAGGGTATTGCTTTTAATTTTTTCCCATTGAGTATGATGTTGGCTGTGGGTTTCTCATAGATGGCTTTTATCATGTTGAGGTATGTTCCCTGTATTCCCACTTTGCTGAGAGTTTTGATCATGAATGGGTGCTGGATTTTATCAAATGCTTTTTCTGCATCTATTGAAATGATCGTATGGTTTTTCTCCTTCTATTTGTTTATGTGACGAATCACAATGATTGATTTACGAATATTGTACCAGCCTTGCCTCCCCAGAATAAATCCCACTTGATCGTGGTGTATGATTTTTTCCATATATTGTTGGATCCTGTTTGCTAATATTTTGTTGAGGATTTCAGCATCTATATTCATCAGAGATATTGGCCTATAATTTTCTTTCTTTGTGTTGTCTTTGCCTGGTTTTGGAATCAGAATTATGCTCGCCTCATAAAAGGAGCTTGGAAGTCTTCCTTCCTCTTCAATTTTTTGAAATAGTTTGAGAAGGATAGGAGTTAGTTCTTCTTTGAATATTTGGTAGAATTCCATTGTGAAGCCATCGGGCCCTGGACTTTTCTTTGTTGGGAGTTTTTTGATAACTGTTTCGATCTCCTTTGTTGTAATCGGTCTGTTTAGGTTTTCTGATTCTTCCAGATTGATTTTTGGAAGATTGTATGTTTCAAGGAATTTGTCCATTTCATCTAGGTTGCCTAGTTTTTTGGCATACAGTTCTTCATAGTATTTTCTTACAATATTTTGTATTTCTGTTGTGTCAGTTGTTATTTCTCGTCTCTCATTTCTAATTTTATTTATTTGAGTCCTCTCTCTCTTTTTCTTGGTGAGTCTACTTAAAGGTTCATCAATCTTGTTTATCTTTTCAAAGAACCAGCTCCTAGTTTCATTGATCCTCTGTATTGTTTCTTTAGCCTCTATGTCATTTATTTCTGCTCTGATCTTTATTATTTCCTTCCTTCTACTACTTTTGGGCTTTACTTGTTGTTCTTTTTCTAATTCTTTTAGATGCAGGGTTAAGTTGTTTATTTGAGCTTTTTCTAGCTTCTGAAAGTGTGCCTGTATTGCTATGAACTTCCCTCTCAGCACTGCTTTTGCTGTGTCCCATAAATTTTGAGTTGTTGTATGCTCATTGTCATTCGTTTCTAGGAATTTTTTTATTTCTTCTTTGATCTCATTCTTAATCCATTGATTATTTAACAACCTGCTAATTAGTTTCCATGTGTTTGAGAATTTTTGAGCTTTTCTGCTGTGATTCATTTCTAGTTTCATACCGTTGTGATCGGAGAAAGTGCTTGATATGATTTCAGTCTTCTTAAATTTGTTGAGAGCACTTTTGTGCCCTAACATGTGGTCTATCCTAGAGAATGTACCATGAGCACTTGAAAAGAATGTATATTCTGCTGCTTTAGGGTGAAAGGATCTGAAGATATCTATTAAATCGAGTTGATCTAGTGTTTCCAATAAGTCTGCTGTTTCTTTGTTAATTTTCTTTCTTGAGGATCTATCTAGTGATGTTAGTGG
Organism: Saccopteryx bilineata; assembly: GCF_036850765.1. Classification (NCBI taxonomy): domain Eukaryota; kingdom Metazoa; phylum Chordata; class Mammalia; order Chiroptera; family Emballonuridae; genus Saccopteryx; species Saccopteryx bilineata. The sequence continues at coordinate 13,500,182 of NC_089502.1, read as the reverse complement.
GGTATTGAAACTCCCTACTATTATAGTATTGCTGTTGATCTCGCCCTTTAAATCCATCAAAGTCTGCTTTATGTATTTGGGTGCTCCTATATTAGGTGCATAGATATTTATAATAGTTATATCTTCCTGTTGGATTACTCCCTTTATCATTATGTAGAGGCCTTCTTTATCTCTTACTATATCCTTTGTTTTAAAGTCCAATTTGTCTGAAATAAGTATTGCTACCCCAGCTTTTTTTTCATTTCCGTTTACATGAAATGTTTTTTTTCTATCCTTTTACCTTCAATCTGTGTGTGTCTTTTGTTCTAAGGTGTGTCTCTTGTAGACAACATTTGCATGGGTTCTGTTTTCTTATCCATGCAGCTACCCTATGCCTTTTGATTGGATCATTTAATCCATTTACATTTAAGGTTATTATTGATATGTAGTTGTTTATTGCCATTTTCTTCTTTAAAGGTGTGTTCCTTTTTTTGCTATATTCTTTTCCAACTTTGATCTGTTTACAACAGGCCCCTTAACATTTCTTGCAGCGTTGGTTTGGTTGTAATAAATTCCTTGAGTTGTTTTTTGTCTGGGAAGCTTTTTATTTCTTCTTCGATTTTAAACGATAGCCTTGCTGGATAAAGTAGTCTTGGTTGTAGGTTCTTGTTCTGCATTACTTTGAATATTTCTTGCCATTCCCTTCTGGCCTCAAGTGTTTCTGTTGAGAAGTCAGATGTCATCCTTATGGGGGCTCCTTTGTAGGTGATAACTTTTTTTTCTCTTGCAGCTTTTAATATTTTCTCTTTATCACTTAGCTTTGGTATTTTAATTATGATGTGTCTTGGTCTAGGTTTCTTTGGGTTTCTCTTTAATGGAGTTCTCTGTGCTTCTTGGACTTGTGAGAGTTTCTCTTGCATTAATTTAGGGAAGTTTTCAGTTATGATATGATTGAACGAAGTCTCTATCCCTTGTTCTTTTTCTTCTTCTTCAGGAACCCCTATGATGCGGATATTATTTCTCTTCATGTTGTCACAGAGCTCTCTGAGTGTTTCCTCTGACTTTTTGAGTCTCTCTTCTCTTTTCTTCTCTGCTTTCATGCCTTCATTCCAGTTGTCCTCCAACTCGCTGATTCGATCCTCAGCTGTATCCATCCTGTTTTTAATTCCTTCCATTGTGGTCTTTATTTCTGATATTGTATTTGTCATCTCTGACTGATTCTTTTTTAATATTTCAATATCCTTTTTTATACTTGCTATTTCTTTATTTAGGTTTTCAAACTGCCCCTCCATTGTTGTTCTAAGATCCCTAAGCATCCTTACAATCATTATTTTGAACTCCGCATCTGGAAGTTTGATTATTTCCATATCACTCAGCTCATCTCTCAAAGGTGTCTCTTGTGGTTTCATTTGGGTTGCACTCCTTTGTCTTCTCATAATGGTGTTTTATTTGTAGAGTTGTTTTTAGTCTAGGCTTGGTGTTGTCTGCCTCCAGTTTTCAGTTGCGTTATTTCTAGGTCTTCTTGGGTTGGTATCAGCTATTATTTGTAATCCACTTTTGGATTTGGGCAGCTTTGAAGTCTTGATTTGTTTGTTTTCTTAACAGTTGATAGTCTTGTTAACTGATCTCAGCAGGGGGCTTCCTTGAAACTGTAACCAGGAATGCTGTGGGTGTAACCTGAGACGCTGAAGGTCTCTTCCACCAACTAATCTCACTGGGGGCAGGGTTTTTTCTCAGCTTCAGTAGGGGGAGGTGTATCTCAGATCTCCATGGAGACCTGTGTTACTGCCCCTCCTCCCCACTTCTTGTTTTCAGCTGTGTCTTGTTGAGCTGATTGGAGCTGGATAGATGTCCGGAGATCTCTGATCCGGAAGCACTTCAGCTCTGTTTTGTGAAAGGTTCAGTCCCTTCCCCAGCTATGGCCACCTCCAACACGAATGAGTCAGCTTTTTTATTTCATTTCTTGCATACCTTAGCCCCTCACAGTCTGTCCCTCTCCTTGTCCTTTCCACTTGGGAGATAAGCTGGTCTTTTCAACCCACCTTGCTCCCTGGTTGCCAGGTAAGTGGCTGTGAGCAGTAGTTTATCCTCTTTTTCCTCTGTGAAATCCTCTCTGGGCTCTCAGCCTCACCCCTCCCCTTCCGTTCCTGTAAGCAGAGGAGATTCAGGCACTCCTTACCAGGATTATTGTGGCTTCCGCTTTGCTCCTTGGTTTTTGAGAGCTGTTCTTGCAGTTCAATGTTGGTTTTTCATGCTGATTTTTCCTAAATTGATTTGTATTCCAGTTTGGTGTTGAGAGCTGGGCATCTGTGCGTCCGCCTACTCCGCTGCCATCTTCAAAAGCCTCCCAGTCTATTTTATAGAATGTTTTTCCTAGCACCTGGAGTTGGGTTGAGATGCCTAATTCTCCTATCTGTTGAGGGTCTCCTTTCAGTTCATTAATGATGTGTGGGGGTCTCCCATATCAGATTTCAAAGAGGTATCCTCTGGATCCAAAAGTGCATTGGATCCACAACATAGTAAGGGATAGCATGTCTACCTAAGGGAAGCCTGTATCTTGGCAGAACTTAGCTAGTGTGGTCTTTAGGGCTCAATTTATATTGATACATTTTACTTTCCCTGAACTCTGAGGCCAGTAGTCTGTATGTAGTTTTTAGTTGATTTTTAATACTTCTGCTATTGCCTACACAATGGTTGTCTTGAAAACAGGCCCTCTTTGCTACTTGGTCAGCAAAACAGTTTCCCAAGCTTATTGGGTCAGTCCCTTTTTAATGTCCTTTGCAGTGAATGTCTGCTATTCTTTTTGGTTTCCAGACTGCTTCCAGTAGTTGAAGAATTTTTTTTCTTTGATTTTTATTTCTTTACCCCTGCCCATGAGTAGTCTTCTTTCCTTAACAATTGCCCCATGAACATGTAGGACTGTGAAGGCATATGTAGAGTCAGTGAAGATACTGACGTTCTTTCCCTCTGAATATCACAGTGTTTGTACTAGTGCCCATTGTTCTGCTCTTTGTGTGAACCAACCCTGTAGTAATGCTTCTGCCTCAACAACTCGGTCCTGGGTGGTCATTGCCTATCCAGCCTTCAGTTTCCCATTTTGGATAAAGCTACTCCTGTCTGTGAACAGTTCCAGTTCAGGTTCAGTGAGGGGGGTGTATGGCCAGTAGCCACAGCCACCATCACAGCAGCCTGGCCCATTCGGGTTCTCATTGGATTCGGACAGTTGGTAAAGAAACAACGGAGCTCAAAACTGATGGGCCATTATCTTTAATCCTAGCTTGCACCTGGCAGGCAAGTAAAACACACACAGTGGGCTCCAAAACCCACTCGCATTCAGTACTCACAAAGCTACTGCCTTATCCGAGTTTCCTAGAATCAAAGGTTTCTAGCTCACCAGGCTTATTCACCTCTGTTCCCCATCTCCTCCCTTATCCCAGATACAAACTCTGCACAAACTGGCATCTCACTCAGCACTCCGCCATCTTGGCTGCTTCTCCTGGCCTCTTCCACGTGGCCTTTCTCTGCTCTCTGCTCTCTAATGCTAATCTCAGGAACCAAGAGCACAAGCTCCTGTTCTGCCCCCATTTTATTGTGTAGAAATCAAAACCTTTAATCCAATATACAAAATAGGGAAGTCTCTAATTCAAAGTCACTTATCTGGGACATGATGGGATTGTACCACCCCACATCAAAAAAGGGTGGGAAAGGCTTAATCCCAAAACCAATGCTACAAGGATTCTGCCTGCCCACAGCCCACCCCCAACACATTAATATCACCTGGGCGACCACCTCCACATGGGCAGTGCCATCTTTAACAAAGTGAGCATAATATATTTTATCTGCCCAACAGGCGGTGTCTGTTAAATCAGGTCAGCTTGAGTAGACCTCATCCATGGTTTTCTCACAGTCATGATCTGGCAGCCTGGCCTCAGTGGGGAGGAACATGGCTGGGTTCAGTGTGCTTATGTTTCCAGTGTCACCCATGGATGTTCACACAGTAGTCCCTGATAGTGGGCCATTCTGGTGCTGGTAAGTCACCAATATCCCTGGCTATTGATTAGGGTTATCACCACATGTAGAACTTCCACAATGGATGTTCTAGCCTAAGGTGAGCTTGTCAGTTTCTCTGACTAGAATCATCATGGTGGCTGGTGCACAAAAGCAAGGGAGCCACCCAGTGGCCAATAGGTCAAGCTCTTTAGAAAAATAAGCCACTGCTTTCTGCCATGGCCCAACAGTTTGGGTGAGGACCCTTACTGCTACATGGCTTTTCTTGCAGATGAAGAGATTAAATTCATGATTTACATTTGGTGGTTCTAGTGCCAGGGCACTGTTGAGCAATCTTTTTATTTCTTGGTATGTCATATCCTGTTTTTTGCCCCAATCTAAGGGTTTTCTCTCTGGTCTGCTTATTGCCTCATCTAGGGGTTTTGCTTTTTTTCCTGAAAACCCTGGAATGTAGATGCGACAGAACCTTGCTACCCCTAGGAACTCTTGGAGCTTCTTTTTGTTGTCAGGTCTAGGGGTCAAGCAGATGGTTTGTCTCTTCTTGTGTCCTAGAGGGCATTGTCCTTCAGTGACGATGAACTTGAGATATTGGACCCAGGGCAGGCATATTTGGGTCTTTTTCTATGATACTCTATACTCTGTGTTGGTCAGCAACAGTAGTAGAATCCTTGTGCCTCTCCAGTAATCTTCTTGGGAGTTACTGGCTCGTAGGAGACCATCTACATAGGGCACAATTTATTTCCTCCCCAAGAAAATCCATGAAATAAGTGGCTAAATCTTCACTAAACAGGGTGGGTGAGTTCTTGAATCCTTGGGGCAGGCATGTACAGGTTAGCTGAACTTTCCTGCTCATGTGAAGTTCTTCCCATTCAAACACAAACAGAGGCTGGCTCTTTGGAGCCAATTGTAGGCAGAAAAAGGCAACTTTGAGGTCCAGGCAGGTGAACAAGCTCGCTTTGGGAAGAAGGAGACTCATGAGACTATAGGGTTTGGGCCACAGGATGTAAAGTAATAGCTGCCTCGTTGACTGCCCACAGATCCTGGACTCGCCAATACCCGCCTCCATTTGTTTTTTTGTTTTTGTTTGTTTGCTTGTTTGCTCTACTGGGTGTAGTGGTATGTTCCAGGGGGACTGGCATTCTACCAAAATCCCAGCTTCTTTGAGTCTTTTATATTTTGATTCAGGCTTCCCTGGGAACTAGGCATTGTCTCTGGCTTATCAGGATTTCCCCAGGCTTCAGGTAACTACGATGGGTGCATGATTCTTAGCTAGTCCAGACGGGGGTTCTTTTTGGCCCACACCAGTGGGAATTCTTCTAGGAGTTCAGGAAGATTTTTCTCATTTATCTCCTGTGTGTGGAGCTTCCATTCAGCCTCTCTAGGAACTGTTACAAACATTATCAGGGTCTCCTATGTTCCTAAAGTTAGGCTGGCAGGTTTTCAAGTAGTAAAAGTTATTTGGGGTCTGTTGGGCGGATAAAATGTATTATGCTCACTTTGTTAAAGATGCCATCGCCCAGGTGATATTAATGTGTGTTGAGAATCCTTGTAGCCTGGGGCTTGGTTTTGGGATTAAGCCTTTCCTACCCTTTTTGATGTAGGGCGGTACAATCCTATCATGCCTCGGAAAGTGACTTTGTATTAGAGACTTCCCTATTTTGTATATTGGATTAAAGGTTGTGAAGCTACACTATAAAATAGGGGCAGAACGGGAGCTGGGGCTCTCTGGGTTCTGGAGATTATCATTAGAGGGGACAGCAGAGAGCAGAGAAAGGCCATGTGGAGTAGGCCAGGAGAAGCAGCCAAGATGGCAGAGTGCTGAGTGAGATGCCAGTTTGTGTAGAGTTTGTATCTGGGATAAGGAAGGAGATGGGGAACTGAGGAGAGTAAGGCTGGTGAGCTGGAAACCTTTGATTCTAGGAAACTCGGATAGGTCAGTGGCTTTGTGAGCACTGAATGTGACTGGGTTTTGGAGCCCAGTGTGTATTTTTACTTGCCCGCTGGGTGCAAGCTAGAATTAAAGACTATGGCCCATCAGTTTTTGGCTCCACTGTTTCTTTACCGACTGCCCGAATCCAATGTGAACCTGCATGAGCCAGGCGGCTGTGATAGTGGCCCTGGCCGTGCCTTCTGGCTTTACAGGGTCCTAGCTTAGTTAGCAGGTTCCATCCTACAAGGGGAAGGGGACATTCAGGCAGATAAAGGAATTCATGAAAAACTTGATGTCCACCAAGTTAACATGTTCTAGACTTGCAGAAGGGGTGAGCAATTTTAGTGTCTGTGGTTCCAATTATGGTGGCTTCTTGCTCAGTAAAGGGTATGACCAGTGTGGTGACTACTGATTATTCTGTTTCCATGTCCACCGTAAAAGTAATTGGTTGGCCCCCTTCTGTCATATTGACTGTGGGCTCTTGGGGGCCTAATTTCATGTAGCCCAGTCTTACCTCATAAGAATCAACCCCAGCTAGCCCAATCAAGTCCTGGACCACTTGTTCTGATTGATACTTTTCTTTTCTTGACTGAGCGGCTTTGGCATCAGGGTTGAAGGCTGCTTTCTGGTTGGGGCATTCATTTTTCCAATGTCCAATCTCTTTTCAATGTGCACATTGACTGAGTTTCAGGAGCTTGCCTCCTTTTGAAGGGTGGGCTATGAGGACCTTGCACTGTCCTTTCTTATTAACTCAGAATCAAACCCATGGGACAGGGTCTGTGTTGTCTGTAACCAAGAATCTATATAGGGAAACTGATCTGGGTGGCTGGGATTACCCATCATGACCTGGTAAATTGCTCTGATAGTGACAATCTAGGGTTCCTTCTGAGGGCCATCCTACTTAAAGGTGGGCCATTCAAGTTCACAGAGGGTTCAGAATTTTCTGGGGGTCAACTTCAACTTCATGCCATAATTCTCAAAAATCATCCTTCTTAAAATTCCTAATAATGCAATCTAGTACAGCAGGTTTGGACTGACCACACCCCATGCCTAGTCTAAATATGAACTTCTAGTAACCCCTCCCATGTTTGGAGTCGCAAAACAAACAAAGGGTGGGAACCCCCTTTTCAGAGGCCACTTAGTTGCCTGCCTGGCCATGTCTCTCAAGAGACTTTAAGGCATGTATTGGCTAAGGTGCACTCGTATAAACCCTGGGCCTGATTATCTCCCAAAAGTGAGACAAGTTATCCTTATGCCTTATGATGTTACCACAGAATTGCAGATTAGGACTCAGACTCCATAGCTTGTGCCATGGAATCACAATCAGTCATTCACACAAACACTCATTCAGAATTTATAATAACAGTTACCCCCTTTCCTGATGAATCCCTATCTGGTGCCTCAATTGTGAGACCATGGGAGGTGATCAAGCTCTCCTTCCATCAGAAGATAGGCCTAACTAGATGACTGGTCCCAGGATCTTACTTTGTCTGGATGCAGGTCCCGAAAATATTAGTCCATCTTTCAATTGAGTCTGGTTGAGTCCAATTACTGTCTGGGAATGAGGGCCTCCAGGAAGAAGGTCCCATGCAAAATGTCAGGTGGCGCTACCTCGTTCACACGGAAAGCCCCCACCATCTGGTGGCTCTTGTTGCCGACCCTGTGGTACAAGGGGCCAATATGGTTGACTTCTGGTCAGGAAACCAAATGTTACTGCAGACTGGAATGTCCCAGAAGTCAAGCAACACTTGGAGAGTTGGAGAACCAGTTTATTAAACTGGCAGACTCAGAAGAGTTAACACTCCAAAAGTCTAAGTAGTGACTGGTGGTTTCTTGAGGCAAGAAGCAGGTGGGTGGGTTAACAGAGGAAAGAAGAGAGAGAGAGAGAGAGAGAGAGAGAGAGAGAGAGAGAGAGAGAGAGAAAGCAGAATTGCCAGAAACAGAACAGTCATGTAAGCAATACTAACAGCATTGTAACATCAATAACAGCCTTATCACGAATAGTCATGTCGGCAATATATCACTATCAGCCATACTATAGTGTTATACCAGAAACCTCTGGAGAAAAAAAAATGCCGATTTCAGGATTTCAATGTACCAGCCACATCTTTTTTTTCTTTTTTGACTAAAACAGTCAGACAGAGGGAGAGATAGGGACAGACAGACAGGAAGGGAGAGAGACGAGAAGCATCAATTCCTCATTTTGGCACCTTAGTTGGTCATTGATAGCTTTCTCATATGTGCCCTGACTGGAGGGATACAGTAGAGTAAGTAACCCCTTGCTCAAGCCAGCAACCTTGGGCTTCAAGCCAGTGACCCTGTGCTCAAGCTGGTAAGTGTGTGCTGAAGTGGTATGAGCCTGGCCTCAAGCCTGTGACCTCAGGGCTTGGAACCTGGGTTTTCATGTCTTAGCCTGATGCTTTATCCACTGTGCCACTGTCTGGTTGGGCAGTACCACATTTTTTTTTTATCCAATCTCTATGAAGGAACACTTTGGTTGTTTTCATGTCTTGGCTATTGTGAGTAATGCTGCAGTGCGCATAGGGGTGTAAGTGTCTTTACAGACCAACGTTATGAGTTTTTGGAGTAGATACCCAGTAGAGGGATTGCTGAGTCATATAGTAATTCTATTCTTAATTTTTTGAAGTACCATCATACTTTTTTCCATAATGGTTGTACAAATTTGCATTCTCACTAGCACTGAATGAGGGTTCCTTTTTCTTGACAGGCTCTCCAACACTAGTTATTATCTGTCTTGTTGATAATAGCCACTCTAACAGTGTGAGGTGATATCTCATTGTAGTTTTAATTCACATTTCTTGAATAGCTAGTGAAGATGAGCATCTTTTCATATACCTATTGGCAATTTGTATGGGCTTTTCGGACAAGTGTCTGTTCAGGTCCTCTCCCCATTTTTTTTTTTGCATGGATACATATATACATACATTTTGTATATTTTACTGTTGTAAAGAATGCACATCATAAATTTACAAATAATAAAATACTCAATATTCTTTCTTGTAAATTCAATATAGCAAATTGATTCTAATAGACTGCTTTTGTTGACATTTGCTGACCTGTTGGAGCTGGCTCCAAACTACGATAAACAACTCTCTTTCTGACACAAATTTGAATGGTATTTTTATTCATATTAATGATTAAGATGAATATAACAACAATGACATAATTTCGAACTCCACTCATTAGTAACATAAGCAACTTCATTACTAGGCAAGATAATATTTTTAAATTAATTTTAATGGGGTGACATTAATCAATCAGGGTACATAGGTTCAAAGAAAACATCTCCAGATTATTTTGACATTTGATTATGTTGCATACCCATCACTCAAAGTCATAGTCTTCTGTCACCTTCTATCTGGTTTTCTTTGGACCCCTCCTCTCTACCCACCTCTTCCCTTCCCCTCCCCACCCCCAGTTACTTTTTTTTATACTTAACATTATTTAAAAATCTTATTAATTTTAATTTATTGTGTTAACATAGATTCAAGTATCCCACTCAATATAACTCCCTCATCCCCCACTCCCATGTACCCCATTACACCTCCTTTGTCCCCGTCCCCCTAACTCCCTCCCCAATTCCCTCTGGGATTTGCTGTCCTGTTATCTGTATCTATATGTTATTTATATATCATTTGACTAATCTCTTCAGCTTCTCTGATCCTATCCCTTCATCCCCCTTCCCGCTGACACAGGGGTAGTCAACTTTTTTTATACCTACCGCCCACTTTTGTATCTCTGTTAGTAGTAAAATTTTGTAACTGCCCACCGATTCCACAGTAATAGTGATTTATAAAGTAGGGAAGTAACTTTACTTTATAAAATTTATAAAGCAGAGTTACAGCAAGTTAAAGCATATAATAATAATTACTTACCAGGTACTTTATGTTGGATTTTTGCTAAGTTTGGCAGAATAAATCTTTATAAAACAACTTACTGTAGTTAAATCTATCTTTTTATATATACTTTGATTGCTCTGCTACCGCCACCATGAAAGCTGGAACGCCCACTAGGGGGTGGTAGGGACCAGGTTGACTACCACTGCCTGACAGCTGTCCCTCTGCTCCCTGTGACCCCACTTTTGCCCCTATTTTGTTCCTCAGTTCACTTTGTTCATTCAATTCCACATGAAAGTGAGAACATATGATATTTGTCTTCTCTGCCTGACTTATTTCACTTAGCATAATAATCTTCTGGTCCATCTATGCCATCACAAAAGGTAAGATTTCCTTCTTTTTCATGGCCACATAGTATTGCATTATGTATATGTATTACAGTTTTTTAATCCACTCATCCACTGATGGACACTTCGGCTGTTTCCAGATCTTGGCTATTATAAACAATGCTGCAATAAACATAGTGGTGCATATCTTCTTTTGAATCAGTGATTTGGTATTCTTAGGATATATTCCTAAAAGTGAGATTGCTGGGTCAAAAGGCAGTTCCATTTTTAAATTTTTGAGGAGACTCCATACTGTTTTCTACAGTGCCTGCACAAGTCTGCATTCCCACCAGCAGTGCAGGAGGGTCCCTTTTTCTCCACACCATTGCCAGCACTTATTGTGTGTTGATTTGTTAATGAGTATCATTCTCACAAGAGTGAGGTGCTATTTCATTGTGGTTTTAATTTGCATTTCTCAGATAACAGGTGATGTTGAACATTTTTTTTTCATATGGCTGTTGGTCATTTGTATGTCCTCTTTGGAAAAGTATCTATTCTGTTTTTTTGTCCATTTCTTAATTGGATTCTTTACCTTTTTGGTGTTGACTTTTAGGAGTTCTTTATAAATTTTGGTTATTACCGGAAGTATTGTTAAATATGATCTCCCATTGTGTGAGTTGTCTTTTTATTTAGTTAAAAGTGTCTTTTGCTTTGCAAAAGCTTTTTAGTATAATATAGTCCCTTTTGTTTATTTTGTCCTTTATTTCACGTCCCCGTGGAGATAAATCGGCAAAAATATTGCTATGTGAGATATTGGAGAGATTACTGGCTATGTTTTCTTCCAAGATGTTTATGTTTTTGCTACTTATATGCAAGTCTTTTTATCAATTTTGAGTTTATTTTTGTAAATGGTATAAGTTGGTGGTCTAGTTTCATTATTTTATGCATACCTGTCCAATTTTCCCAACACCATTTATTAAAGAGATTGTCTTTACTCCACTATATGTATTCTCTCACCTCCTTTGTCAAATATCAATTGACCATAAAGGCATGGGTTTATTTCTGGGTCCTCTGTTGCATTCCACTGACTGCTATGCCTAGTCTTATGCTAGAACCAAGCTGGTTTTGTTTTGGTTTTGTATATTTCTGAAGTTAGCAGCAGGGAACAGTAAAACAGACAGACTCCCTCATGTGCCCCACAAGGATCCAGCTGGCATGCCCACCAGGGGCGATGCTCTGCCCATGTGTGCCATTTCTCCACTGCAACTGGAGCCATTCTAGCACCTGAGGTGAAGGCCATGGAGCCATCCTCAGTGCCTGGGACAACTTTGCTCCCATGGAGCTTTGGTTGCAGAAGGGGAAGAAAGAGAGAGAGAAAAAGGAGAGGGGCAAGGGTGGAGAAGCAGATGGGTGCTTCTTCTTTTTGCCCTGGCCGGGAATTAAACCAGGTCTTCCACATGCCAGGCCAATGCTCTAATACTGAACCAACTGGCCAGGGCCAGATCCAAGCTATTTTGATTACTTTGGCCTTGTAGTATAGCTTGATATCAGGAAGTGTGATAACTCCCATTTTATTCTTCATTTTCAAGATTGCTGAGGACATTCACGTTTTTGTTTTGTTTTGTTTTTTGGTTCCATATAAATTTTTGGAATATTTGTTTTATGTTTTGAAGTATTCCATTAGTATTTTAATAGGAATTGCACTGAATTTATAAATTGCTTTGGGTAATATAGATATTTTAATGATGTTTATTCTTCCTATTCATAAATACAGTATATGGTTCCACTTGTTCGTACTTTTCTTGATTTCTTTTCTCAATGTCTTATAATTTTCTGAGTACAACTCTTTTACCTTCTTGGTTAAATTTACTCCTAGGTACTTTATTTTTTGTTGCAATAGTGAAGGGCATTGTTTCCTTAATTTCTCTCTCAGACAGTTTATTTATTTATTCATTTATTTTTGTGAAACAGAAAGAGGGACAAATAGGGACAGACAGACAAGAAGGAGAGAGATGAGAAGCATCAGTTCTATTTGTGGCACCTTAGTTGTTCATTGTTTGTTTTCTCATATGTGCCTTGACTGTGGGGTAGAGCAGACAATGTGACCCTTTTCTAAAACCAGATGAGCCCACACTCATGCAGGAGACCTCAGTGTTTTGAACTTGGGGCATCCACATCTCAGTCCAATGCTCTATCCACTGTGATACCCCCTGGTCAGGACAGTTTATTGTTGCTATATGAAAATGCCCCTGATTTTTGAATATTAATTTTATATCTTGCCACCTTACTGAATTTATTTATAAATTTTGTATTTTTTTTGACTGAAACTTTAGGGTTTTCTATGTATAGTTTCATGTCATCAGCAAATAATGATATTTTTGATATTTTTACTTTTTTTCTCCAATTTGGATGCTGTACAGCCAGTAGCTGCAGCCACCATCACAGCCGCCTGGCTCTTGCAGGTCTCATTGAATTCGGACAGACAGTAAAGATACAGCGGAGTCACAGGATGGTGGGCCATTTTGTTTATTGGTGTTTCACCAAGACAGGGAAGCCACAAGAAAAGCCAAGGACAGGTTTTCTGCTTTTCCCATGGAGGGCAAGGGATCAGGGAGGAAAGAAAAAAGAAATCATCCTGCACCTCTCAGTGGTGGGGACAGAATCTTTCTTCCAGTAACATTAGCAAGACAATGAATGGCCCCTCCCAATCAGGAAGGCAACCCACAACCTCACAGGCCACTGTATCTGGTATTGCCTAGCCCCCAATGCAAACTATAAGTGAGCAAACATATACATAATATTTACAAACTTATTTGACCAACAGATGCCTTTTATTTCTTCTTCTTGTCTGATTGCTGTGGCTAAGAATTCCAAATGTATGTTGAATAAGAGTGGTAAAAGGGGGCGCTCCTCCCTTGTTCCTGATCTTAACGGAGTTGCTTTTAATTTTTGCCCATTGAGTATGATGTTGGCTGTGGCTTTGTCATAGATAGCCTTTACTATGTTGAGGTATGTTCCCTGTATTCCCACTTTGCTGAGAGTTTTGATCATAAATGCGTAGTGGACTTTATCAAATGCTTTTTCTGCATTTATTGATATAATCATATAATTTTTATCCTTCCTTTTGTTTATGTGATGACTCACATTGATTGATTTGCGAATATTGTACCAGCCTTACCTTCCCAGAATAAATCCCACTTGATCATGATGTATGACTTTTTTCATGTATTGCTGGATCCGGTTTGCTAAGAATTTGTTGAGAATTTTAGCATCAAAATTCATCAGGGATATTGGTCTATAATTTTCTTTCTTTGTAGTGTCTTTACCTGGTTTTGGAATGAGGATATTTGTCTCATAAAAAGAACTTGGAAGTCTTTCTTGCCCTTAAATTTTTTGAAATACCTTAATAAGGATAGGTGTTAGTTTTTCTTTGAATATTAGTAAAATTCACCAGTAAAGCTATCCGGTCCAGAACTTTTGTTTGCTGGGAGTTTTTTGATAAACTGTTTCAATTTCATTTTTTTGTAATCAGTCTGCTTAGGTTTTTTTTATTTTTCCAGATTGAGTTTTGAAAGATTGTATGTTTCTAGGAATTTATCCATTTCACTTAAGTTGTCCAATTTTTTGGCTTCTAGATCTTCATAGTATTTTACAATTTTTTATATTTCTGCAGTGTCAGTTGTTACTTTTCCACTTTCATTTCTAATTTTATATGTTTGAGTCCTCTTTCTTTTTTTCTTGATGAGTCTGGTTAAAGGTTTGTCAATCTTGTTTAAGTTTTCAAAGAACAAACTCTTGGTTTCATTGATGTTTTGTATTGTTTTTTTACCCTCTATGTCATTTATTTCCGAACTGAGATTTATTATTTCCTTCTTTATACTTTTTTTGGACTTCATTTGTTGTTCTCTTTCTAGTTCTTTTAGATGCAAGGATAAGTCATTTATTTGAGCTATTTTTTTTTTTTTTTTGCTTCTTAAGGTATGCCTGTAATTCTATAAACTTCATTCTCAAAATTGCTATTTCTGTGTCCCATAAATTTTGAGTTGTTGAATGGTCATTTTCATTTGTTTCAAGGAAATATTTTACTTTTTCCTTGATCTCATTGTTAACCCATTCACTATTTAATAACACGCTATTTAGCTTCAGGTATTTAAATGTTTTTCACTTTTTCTATTGCAATTGATTTCTAGTTTGTGATCAGAAAATATGCTTGATAAGATTTCAATTTTCTTAAATTTATTGAGGCTTTGTTTGTGACCTAGCATGTGGTCTATCCTAGAGAATGTACCATGAGCACTTGAAAAGAATGTTTATTCTGCTCCTTTGAGATGAAATGTTCTAAAGATATCAATTAGATCCAGTTGATCTAGTGTGTCATTTAAGGCCACTGTTTCTTTATTATTTTTCTTTCTGGAGGACCTATCCATTGAGGTTAGTAGGTTATTAAAATCCCCTACTATTATAGTATTGCTGTTGATCATGCCCTTTATGTCAATCAAAATCTACTTTATATATTTAGGTGCTCCTATATTAGGTGCATAGATATTTACAATGGCTATATCCTCCTGTTGGATTGCTCCCTTTATCATTATGTAGTGACCTTCTTTATCCCTTACTATAGACTTTGTTTTTAAGGCTATTTTGTCAGATATAAGTATTGCTACCTTAGCTTTTTTTTTTCATTTGATTTTGTTTGAAATACTTTTTTTCCATTCCTTCGCTTTCAGTCTATGTGTATATATTGTTCTGAAATGGGTCTCTCATAGACAGTATATGTATAGGCCCTGTTTTCTTATTCATGCATCTACCCTATGTCTTTTGATAGGAGCATTTAATCCAAAAATATTTAAGATGATTAGTGATATATACTTATTTATTGCTATTTTATTCTTTAAATTTACAATCTTCTTTTTCTAGATTTTTTTTCCTTGCTCTTTTTACAGTAGACCCTTTAACATTTCTTGCTGTACTAGTTTGGTTTCAATGAATTCATTGAGTTTTCTTTTCTTTTGTTTTTGTCTGGGAAGCTTTTTATTCCTCTTCAATTTTAAACAATAGCATTGCTTGATAAAGAATTATTGCTTTTAGGATCTTGTTTTATATCACTTTTAATATTTCTTGCAAATCTCTTTTGGCTCTAATTATTTCTGTTGAGAAATTGGATGTTAACCTTATGGTGGCTACTTGATAGGTAATTACCTGCTTTTGTTTTGCAGCTTTTAGTATTCTTTCTTCGTCTCTTAACATTGACACTTTAATTATGATATATTTTGGTGTAGGTCTCTTCGGATTCCTCTTTAATTAGACTCTCTGTGCTTCTTAAAATTGTGTTACTTTTTTCTTCATCAATTTAAGGAAATTTTTAGCTTTGATTTCCATAAACAGGAAATCTATCCCTTGTTCATTCTCTTCTCCTTCATAAACCCCTATGATGTGGATTTTGTTTTTTTTCATGTTTTCACAGAGGTCTCTTAGTGTTTCCTTAGGTGTTTTTTTTTTTTTGAGCCTTTTTTCTTTTTGCTACTCTGCTTTTGTGCTTTTGTTTATCTTCTCCTTTAAATTGCTGGTTTGATTCTCTGCTTCATTCAGCCTGCTGTTGATTTCTTCTAGTACAGTCTTCATTTGTGATATTGTATTTGCTATTTCTGACAGGTTCTTTTTTTATAATTTCAATGTCCTTTTTGATGCTTGAGTATTCTAAGAATCATTTTAAACTCTGCATCTGGTAATTTGGTTACTTCCATTTAATTTAGTTCCTTTTCTGAGGATATCTCTTGTTGATTCATTTGGGTAACAATTCTCTGATTGCCCATTTTGTCTAGGTATTAAGCAGAGCTGTCTGACTTTGACATTTTTGTGGTGTCTTTATGAGGAAGATGTGCTCAGTGGTACCTCAAAGTCACCAGTTTTTATTGTATTAGCAATGCTTCTTGAGGGTACTATTTTCCCTCGTGTTGTATATGGTTATTGAATGAAGTTTGTCCTTTTGTGGATAAGGTTATCCCTTTCAGCTGGCTAGCTGTAAGGATCAACCTTGATCATGTGTATTACACACACTGTGCAATTTCTGCTAGACTCCTCCTTTGGACATTCTTCTTGTATCCAGCTGAGACTAGAGTTGTTGCTGTCTGTCACCCACTACACTATCAATTGTGTTGGCTCTAGATCTTCTTGAGTTGGCATCAGCTCTTTATAACCTGCTGTGGGATACCCATCTTCAGATACTGCACTTTTTTCTATTTGTATCTGTGTTTTCTGTGCCTGAATAGTGTGGGAGATGCCAACCTGTGTATAAGGATAAGTTTTCTCCTTCTTTGACATGACAGAAGCTCCATAAATGTCCCAAGCCCCATAAGATCATTTCAGTTTTCAGCTGCTCTACCTTCTCTAACAGCTACCTGGTCTTCCCACAGAATCTTCTGTAGAAAATTGTAGTGTGGGCTCAGACTGGTTGCATGCTTGGTTGGTTAGGGCAGCTGATGTTGGGAATAGAATGTTAGTAGGACTTCCTAATTCAGTGGTCTCTTGGTCAAGAACTCAGTACAGGGAACGTGGCTTCTACTCCAGAGCCTGTCCTTCAACCATTGCTGGATACTCAATTTTTATTTCTTCCCAACAAGTTGAGCAGCAGTTTCAGATCGAGTGTGGCCAGTAGTCCCTTCTGCAGAAGTTTTTACAGCTTGAGAGATGCAGGTCACAGTGAGGAAGCCTAAAAAAGTCCTCTCCTGGAGCTGATTGTGGCCCTTAAAAAGTGGCAAAGCCCCTAAACCATATCCAATAATAAGCTCACAGGACCCACATTTTAAATGTCCATGCTCCAAGCCTCTTCCCTTTCCATTGTGGAATCTAGCCCAGCAGGGGAGGATATCCAATGACCAGTCCTGCTGACTATGAAACTCCACCCTATCCAATGCACACAATCCACTGTGCTGGTGCTGATCACAGAGAGTGGAACTCGCCTCAGCTGGGCCAGGCTGGAGCTCTTCCTTAGTACACCACTCTAGCAAGGATTGTTAAGTGCTGAACTGATGCTTTCCACAGTTGGTCACTGGATGTATCATCCCTGTTCTTCCCTGGCAAAAACCCAGTGCAGACCAGTGGGAGACACTACCCATAACTGGCCTTCATCAGCCTTCTTGGAGCTACAAACAATCCAGAGTTTTTGGCTGCCTCTTCTGGGCCCTGGTGCACATGGAAATACCAGCTTCACATCTAGGCTAGCTTTTACCCTCTCTGGGTCTGGGGGAAGGTCTGCTTAAAAGGCCAAGGTTCCCTGAGTCCCACCTCCAGCATCCTCTCTTTGCTGGCTGCTTGTTGGGCTTGGCTACTGAAAAAATCCTCTGATAAAATCTAGAGCCTGTGGCAATTCAGGAGTTAGGAGGGGTGTTGGGTGTGGATTCGCTCCTTGGCCCCAGATGTCAATCTGTCCAGACTTTTTTTTCACAGAACTCAGTAGTATGTGGCCCCAGGAGTCTAGTGGTTGTGGCTTCTGAGACCCAGAGGTATAGTCTGCCTGCATTTGGGACAGTTTCCATAGAATCTCCCATGAGTTTGAAGCACCAGTCTTAGATTCAGGAGTGTGTGGGGAAAAACTTCAGCCTCAACAGAACAGAAAACTGAGTCACTAATAAGCCTCCTGCTTTCCGGCTTCTCAGAAATGACATATCACCATGACTGGAATAGGAAACACACCCAAAGGCAGAGCAGTTGCTTTTCCCCAGGCTGGTGCAACTCTGAGTGGACTGCTCCACCCAAGAAAGATGGCGACTGTAGTATTAGAGAATGACTCAGCACAGGGTTTCAGGTGGCCATCCCCCACAGTGTCTCCCCCTGGGCCTCCAACTTTACTCTCTTTTCACACAACTTTAGTCTGCTCAGTTCTCTATCCACCAGAACCCCAGCCAAGTGGTTATGAAATAGATTTTCTGCACAGGCCCTTTAAAACAGAGCCTGCATCTGTGAAAACTCCTTCTCTTTCTCAGAGACAGAAACCCGTTTCTTTTCACCACCAAATGCTGTGTAAGTGTGTCTTTTAGGCTCTGGGGCTCTAGGTTGGGGCTCCAGATCTGGCTGAGGACCCACTCCTGTCAGGGAGGTCGTCCTCATAGTGAGAGGCCCTACAGACCCTCAGCTGCTGCTGGCTCAAGGGATCAGGACAGCCCTTTCTGCATCTTCGCCCTTCCTACCAATCTTGGTGTAGCTTCTTTTTGATCCTTGGTTAGAGACTCCTCTTTGTTTAGTCCAAACTTGGTTTTTCACGATTTTTGTTTGTAAATAAAGTTATAATCTAATTTGGTCCTGGGAGGTGGTAGTTGGAATGTCTGCCTAATCCGTCACCATCTTGGAATCTCCGGATAATCTCTCCTCATTTTTAATTGAATTATTTACTTGTTTGTTGCTGAGCTTTGTGAGTTCTTTATATATATATATTAATCAGAGCTGTTTACAAATATCATCTCCTATTTAGTTGGCTGCCTATTTGTTTTGTTTTCAGTTTCTTTTCTATGCAGAAGATTTTTACTTTGATTCAGTGCCATTCATTTTTTTTTCTTTACTTTTCTTGACTTTGGGACCAAAAGCTGGAAACGGGGAGAGACAGTCAGACAGACTCCCGCATGCGCCCGACCGGGATCCACCCGGCACACCCACCAGGGGCAACGCTCTGCCCACCAGGGGGCGATGCTCTGCCCCTCCGGGGCGTCGCTCTGCTGTGACCAGAGCCACTCTAGCGCCTGGGGCAGAGGCCAAGGAGCCATCCCCAGTGCCCGGGCCATCTTTGCTCCAATGGAGCTTGGCTGCGGGAGGGGAAGAGAGAGACAGAGAGGAAGGAGGGGGGTGGTGGAGAAGCAAATGGGCGCTTCTCCTATGTGCCCTGGCCGGGAATCGAACCCGGTCCCCTGCACGCCAGGCCGATGCTCTACCGCTGAGCCAACCAGCCAGGGCCAATATCATGCTGTTTTGATTATCATGGCTCTACAGGATAATTTAAACTGTTGTCCTTTTATTCTTTTGCATATAGTTTTCCAATTTTCCCTGCACCATTTATTGAAGAGGCTTTCTTTTCTCCATTGTGTGTTTTTGGCTCATTTGTCAAAGATGGTTTGTCTATATTTATTTCTGGGTTGTCAATTCCATTTCACTGGTCTGTATGTCTGTTTTTCTGCCAATACCATGCTGTTTTGATTATAATGGCTCTACAGGATAATTTCAAGTCAAGTAATGTGATATATCTGCTTTATTTTTTTTATCATAGGATTGCTTTGACTATGTCGGGTTTTTTATGGTGCCATACAAACCTGGTAATTTTTTGTTGTATTTCTTTATAAAATGACATGGTTATTTTGATGGGAATTGTATTAACTTTGTATACTACTTTGGGTAATTTAACCATGTCTTAATTTTTCAATCCATGAACATGTCATATTTTTTCATTTCATTGTGTCTTTTTAAATTTGATTAAATAAAGCTTTGTACTGTTAAGTATCTTGGTCCTTTACAACCTTTGCTAAGTTTATTCCTAGGTATCATATTTTCTTTTGCAATAGCACAAGAAATTGTTTTTTTGTTCATTTTCCAAAGTTTCATTTTTGACATAAAGATAAGCAATAGACTTTTGTATATTGATTTTGTATCCTGTGACTTTATTGATTTATTGTTTCTAACAGTTTTTTGGTAGAGTCTTTGGGGTTTTTTATATGCAGGATCATGCCATCTGCAGAAAGTGAGACCTTTATTTCTTATTCCCCAATACAAATACCTTTTATTTCTTTCTGTTGCCTAATCACTCTGGCTAAAATTTCCAGAACTATGTTGAATAAGAATGGAGAGAATGTACAGTCTTGTTTTGTACCTGATTTTAGAGGAAAAGCTTTCATTTTTTCTATCATTTAGTATGATATTAACTGATGGTTTGTCATATATGACCTTTATTATGTTGACATTCTTACCTTCTATTCTGATTTTATTGAGTGTTTCAAACATAAAGTGATGTTGTAGCTTATTGAATGCATTTTCTGCATATATTTATAAGATCACATGATTTTTGTTTCTTGTTTTGTTGATGGCTATATTATATTAGTCTATTTCTATATGTTGTAACATCCCTGTGCTCTTGGAATAAATCACACTTGATTATGATGTATTATCTTTTAATGTGTTTTGTATTCAATTTGCTCATATTTTGTTTAGAATTTTTGCATTTGTATTTATTAGAGATATTGGTCTATAGTTTTCTCTTTTTGTGTTGTTCTTCCCAGGCTTTAGTATGAGGGTTATGTTGGCCTCATAAAATGTGTTTGGGAGTATTGTTTCTTCCTCTATTTTTGGAAGGTCTTGAGAAGTATAGGTACCAAACCTTCTTTGAATGTTTGATTGAATTCATTAATGTAGCTATCTGGTCTTAAACTTTTGGCTTTTGGGAGGTTTTTGATAGTTGTTTCTAATTTCTCTTTGCTTATAGGCCTATTTAGGTTTTCCATTATTTTATGACTCAGTTTAAGAGGATTTTATAGGTCTAGGAATTTATTTCCTCTAGGTTTTTGAATTTGTTGGCATATATTATTTCATAATATTCTACTATGATCCTTTGTATATCTATGGTATCTGTGAGGTCTCTTCAAGTGGTGCCATTGTTTTACAAGTTTAATGCTGAGAAGTCCTGGTTTTTTTTCTGATGAGGTGTTACTATCTCAATAATATAGGTGGGCTGCAGTCTCATTGGTGGGTGGGGTGTGTTGTGAGGGATTTACAACTTCTGTTCTTGGCTTTGGTTTTTATGGGTTTACTGTTCTAACAATAGCAATCTCAGGTTTCTGGATGTTCTTTTGTATGTCTGAACAGACCTGGGGACCAGATGTGGAGCACCACTGTTCTTCAAGGGAAAGAGTGATTCTTGAAGGCTAGCTGTGGTATTTGTCCTTGCCAGTTTCTATACCAGTGAGGTGAGGAGGAGGGATCTGGGAGGCTGCAACTGCAATTTAGTTTTCCCTGTCTCTAGTGAATGCAGGCTGCAGGAAGACAGTGGAAACACTGCCCATGAACACACACTCTGGCTACTTTCTTTTTATCTCCCCCTCAGTCCCTCTATCTCACTGTTCCTTCCAGCAGAAGGAGATCCAGTCAGTCCAGGTTTCCCTCTCCATACTCTTTAAATAACATCAAAACAGTTTGACATTCCATTTTCCCCAAAGTTCAGTAGAGAAAAAGACAAAAACAAAAACAGTCACTCGGGGTTTGTCTCTTTTCAGGAATCCACTGTATATGCGTTTTATCTTTTGCCCCCCTTTCTAACCCATTCCACATTTAATTTATTTGGTGTATGGATCTTTCAGGCATGGCTGAGAGCCCAGATCAGGTATTTTTTGCTGCATTATAGTTGTTCAATTCTTTCAACTTTCAAGGGGAGAGATCAGGGGTATCTCTCACGTCACCATTACTCTGCTTCATCAGTACTTTATTTTTTATTGCCAAATAATAGCCCATAGTATGGATACACTACATTTTGTTTATTCAGTCATCTTTTGATGTATATTTAGGTCGTTGTCTTGTTATTGCAATTACCTCCATAAGCAGTGATGCTATAAACATTCATGTACAATTTAATGTTCAGACATATGTTTTGAATTATCTTGTATATATACCTAGGAGTAGAAATGCTGATTTATATGGTTTCTGTAAATCATTTTTTGACACTGTCAGACTGTTTTCCAAAGTGACTGAACCATTTTAAATATCCACTAGCAATATATAATAATTCCGAGATCTACACATTCTTGCCAAAGCTTGCTATTATATGTCTGTTTGATTATAATCTTCCTAGTGTGTGTAGAGTGATGTATTTTATATATTGTGGATATATTGTGGATATCTATATAATACCCATATCAGATTTATGATATGCTAAATTTTCTCCCATTCGAAAGTATGCTTTTCACTTTGTTAATGTGGTAAACAATACTGATTTTTAAAATGAATTTTAATGGTTTATTTGTTAGTTGTGCTTATTAAAACTTTGAGGTAAGAGAGAAGGAGGTTAAGAGTGCAGACTCTGGCCTGACCTGTGGTCTCGCTGGGGATAAAGCGTCAACCTGGAACACTGAGGTTGCCAGTTCAAAACCCTGCACTTGTTTGGTCAAGGCACATATGGGAGATGATGCTTCCTGATCCTCCCCCCCTTTCTCTCTCTCTCTCTCTCTCTCTCTCTCTCTCTCTCTCTCTCTTTCTGTGTTACTCTCTCTTTCTAAAATGAACAAATAAAAGCAATTGAAAAATGTTTTTTTTAAAGAGTGCAGACACTGAACTCACACATGTCTAAATTTCTATTTTGATTCATGATCTTTACAGACTCTTTCCTGATAAAAATTTAGAAACTAATATTGTTTAGGTCTCCATCCTTTTGCAATGTTCATTCAAACACAATCTTAATGGAAATGTTTATTATTCTTATCCAGTTATAATGACTTAATTGATAGCACCATTCACTGTTAAGGATGAGAATGTGACAGCTTTGGAGAAGTATCTGTTCATGTCCTCTTTGCATTTTTATATTGGCTTGTTTGCTTGTTTGTTGCTAGGTTTTGTGACTTCTTTATATATTTTGAGTATTAGCCCCTTATCTGAGCTGTTATTTGAAAATATCATCTCCCATTTAGTTGGCTATTTGTTTTGTTTACAGTTTCTTTTGCTGTACAGAAGCTTCTTAGTTTGATGTAGTCCCATTCATTTATCTTTGCCTTTACTTTTTTTGCCTTTGGAGTCAAATTCATAAAACGTTCTCTACTGCCATGGTCCATGGTTTAGTACCTATGTTTTCTTCTATGTAATTTATTGTTTCTTATCTTATATTTAGGTCTTTGATCCATTTTGAATTAATTTTTGTGCAAGGATACAAACTGTGATCGCATTTTATTTTTTTGCATGTGGCTTTCCAATTTTCCCAGCACCATTTATTGAAGAAGCTTTCTTTTCTTCATTGTGTGTTTTTGGCTCCTATATCAAAGATGATTTTACTATATATATGTGGTTTTATTTCCGGGCTCTCTGTTCTGTTTCATTAGTCTATGTGTTTATTTTTCTGCCAACGCCATGCTGTTTTAATTATTGTGGCTCTGTAGTATAGTTTTAACTCAGGTACTGTAAAGCCTCTAGCTTCGTTTTCTTTTTCTTTTTTTTTTTTCCTTAGGATTCCTTTGATTATTCAAGGTTTTTTTGTTTGTTTTTTTCTTTTCTTTTGTTTTGTTTTTTTTAGAGACAGAGGGAGAGTCAGAGAGAGGGATAGTTAGGGACAGACAGACAGGAACGGAGAAAGACGAGAAGCTACAATCATTAGTTTTTCGCTGCAACACCCTAGTTGTTCATTGATTGTTTTCTCATATGTGCCTTGACCATGGGCCCTCAGCAGACCAAGTTACCTCCTACTTCAGCCAGTGACCCTGTGTCTAAGCTGGTGAGCTCTGCTCAAACCAGATGAACCCTTGCTCAAGCCGGTGATCTCAGGGTCTCAAACCTGCATCCTCTGCATCCCAGTCCGATGCTCCATCCATTGTGCCACCGCCTGGTCAGGCTATTCAAGGTTTTTTATGATTTCATATAAACCTGATGATATTTTGTTCCATTTTTTAAAAAAATGACATTTAAATTTTGATGGGCATTGCATTAAATTTGTATAGTGCTTTGAGTAAAATGGCCATTTTAATTATATTTATTCTTCCTCTCCATGAATAAGGAATATTTTTCCATTTCATTGTCTTTTTCTATTTCCTTTGATAATATTTTGTAGTTTTCAGTATATAGGTCTTTTACATTCTTTGTTCTGTTTATTTCTAGATATTTTTCTTTTGTTGTTGTTATTGCAACTGTAAAAGGATTTTTTTTTTAGTTCTTTTTCCAAAGTTTCATTTTTGGCATATAAGAAAGCAATAGACTTATATATGTTAATTTTGTATCCTATGACCTTACTATATTGGTTTCTTGTTTCTAATAGCCTCTCTTTGAAGTCTTTGGGGTTTTCTATATACAGAATCATACCATCTGCAAAAAGTGAAACCTTTATTTTTTCTTTCCCAATATAAATGCTTTTTATTTATTTCTCTTCTCTGATTGCTCTGTCTAGAACTTCCAGCATTATGACAAATAGAAGTGGAGAGAGCGGTTAGCCTTGTCTTGTTCCTGATTTTAGAGGAAAAATTTTCAGTTTTTTACCATTTATTATGATGTTAGCTGATGGTTTGTCATAAATTGCCTTTATTATATTGAGGTATTTTTCTTCTATACACATTTTATTTAGCATTTTAAACATAAAAGGAATTTGTATTTAATCAAATGCCTTTTCTGCATCTATTGATAGGATCATATAGTTTTTGTCTCTGTTTTGTTTATATGGTATATTATGCTAATCGTCTTATGTATGTTGAACCATTCTTGTGTTTCTGGGATGAATCCCACTTGATCATGATGAATTTTTTTTTTTAATATTTTGTTGTATTCGATTTGCTAGCATTTTGTTTAGGATATCTGCATCTGTGTTTATTAGAGATATTGGTCTGTAGTTTTCTTTTTTTGTGTGTTGTCCTTATCAGGTTTTGGCATGAGGGTTATGTTAGCCTCATAAAATGTGTTCGGTAGTAGTGCTTCTTAAATTTTTTGAAAGACTTTGAGAAGGATAAGAACCAAATCATCTTTGAATGTTTGGTAGAATTCACTAGTATAGCCATCTGGCTGCGGACTTTTATTTTTGGAAAAGTTTCTATTTCCCAAAATAGTTGTTTCTATTTCCTCCCTGCTTATAGGTCTATTAAGGCTTTTTATTTTTATTTTTTGATTCACTCTAAGAAGATTGTATTGTTCAAGTAGTTTATCCATTTCTTCTACATTGTAGAATTTGGTAGCATATAGTTTTTCATAATATTCTTTGTATATGATAGCTGCAGTAATTTCTCCTCTTTCATGTTGTATTTTGTTTATATGAGTTCTTTCTCTTTTCTCCTTAGTGAGTCTTGTCAGGGGTTTGTCAATTTTGTTGATTTTTTCAAGGAACCAGCTCTTTGTTGTATTAAATTTTTCTGTAGTTTTTCTGTTCTTTATTTCATTTATTTCTGCCCTAATTTTTATTATTTTCTTTCTTCTGCTGGTTCTGTTTTGCCTTTGTTCTTCTTTCTCTAGTTCCTTAAGATGTGATGTTAGGTTGTTTACTTGGGCTCTCTCTTGTCTTTTTATATAAGCCTGTGATTATATGAACATTTTTCTTACTATTGCTTTTGCTTCATCCCAGGGATTCTGATATGTTGTGTTGTTATTTTGTTTGCCTGTATATATTTTTTTATTTCTTCTTTTATTTCTTCTTTGACCCAGTAATTTTCTAGTAGTATGTTGTTTAATTTCTATATTTTATGGGTGAGTTTATTTTTCTTTTGCAGTTGAACTTTAGTTTCAAAGCTTTATGGTCAGAGAATGTAGTTGGTATAATTTCAATCTTTCTGATTTTATTGTTAACTTTGTTGCCCAGCATATGGTCTATTCTTGAGAATTTTCCATGTGCACTGGAGAAAAATATATATTCTGGTGTTTTGGGATAAAATGTCCTGTAGATGTCTATTATGTCCATGTGTTCTAGTGTTTTGTTTAAGGCCAATATTTCTTTATTAATTTTCTGTTTGGATCAACAATCTAAGACCATTAATGTTGTATTGAGGTCTCCAAGTGTGATTATATTTTTTTAGGTTTATACTTTTAGATCAGTTAGTAGATGACTTATATATTTTTGTGTTCCCTGGTTTGATGCATATATATTAAGTATTATATCTTCTTGATTCAATGTCCTCTTTATCATTATGACATGTCTTTCTTTGTCTCTGGTTACATTTGTTATCTTGTAGTCACCATTGTCAGATATGAGTATGGCTACACCTGCTTTTCTTTGGATATTATTTGCTTGGAGAATCTTTTTCCAATCTTTCACTTTGAATCTATTTTTATTTTTGTAGCTTAGATGTGTCTCTTGATGGTAATATACTGTTGGGTTTTGCTTCTTGATCCAATATGCTACTCTGTGCTTTGTTATTGGTGAGTTCAATCCATTTACATTTAGTGTAATTATGGACATTTGAGAATTCCTATTGTCATTTTATATACTACTTACTGATAGCTTTGTGTCTTGTTTGGTTCTTCTTTGTTTTTCTGTCATTTATTAGGTTTTTTTTTTTTTTGGTGATATTCTATACTTCTATTTTCCCTTTCTTCTTTTTTAAGCTGTGTGTTTCAGTATTGGCCTTTTTAAGGGTGGTAACCATTACATTATTAAAAGAAAAATTATCGTATTCATTAGAGTCTATTATCTTATGAGTGCTTCTGCAATCCATCCTCCTTTGCTACTGCTGGTTTTTATCTTCCCTTTTATGTTATTGTCACAAATAATCCTTGTTTTTATTATAGTTTTGTTAAAATTTTTACTTGCAATTTTGACTTGTTCTGTTCTTTGTACCTGGTCAGATAACCCCCTTTAGTATATGTTGCAGTAATTGTTTTCTGGTGATAAATTCTTTCAGTTTCTTTATGTCTTTAAATGTTTTCATTTCCCCTTTATATTTGAAGGATAACTTTGATGGATATAGTAGTCTTGGGTGTAAGTTCCTCTCTTTCAGTACTTTAAATGTTGGGGTCCAATCTCTTCTCACTTGTAGAGTTTCTTTTTGGGCTAATAATACTCCTCTATACTTTCATTATAGTAAAAAGAAAAATTGGCTGCTCATCATCATTAGAATCAGTGCTTAGTCTCTGTCCTGCCTATATTTCTCCCTTTACTGTGCTCA
This sequence comes from Saccopteryx bilineata, assembly GCF_036850765.1. Classification (NCBI taxonomy): domain Eukaryota; kingdom Metazoa; phylum Chordata; class Mammalia; order Chiroptera; family Emballonuridae; genus Saccopteryx; species Saccopteryx bilineata. The sequence continues at coordinate 13,473,277 of NC_089502.1, read as the reverse complement.
GGATCCTCACCAACCTATTTTCCAAGCACCAAATGGTTAATCAACTCCAATGAAAGAATGTGTTACCAAATGGTATTGCATTATTATGTCACTAAAAAGACATACACATACAGACACATACATATGTATGTATGCATGTATTAAAAAGCAGAAGACTAAAAGGATATACAACAAACTGTTAGTAGTTGTCTCTAAGTGCTGATTTATACATTTTTCTTCTTAATATTTTCTAAATTTCTTAATAATGAGCATGATATTCTTTTATAATCAGGAAAAGGGTAATTTTAGATAATTCAGTTAGGTATTAGCATAAACTTGCATGTGTGGAAAAGGTGGAAATTTTTACAGAAGAGAAATAAATATTTTTGTTGTTTTGAATTGAGGTTATTATTTTAAGTAGAAACATTTCTAAAATTAAAGTGGAAGTCAGTAGGAACTTACTGAGTTTGAAATAGTCATTTTTCATTATCACTTTTCAAGAAATCATAAAGTAAAACTAATTTCTATTTTGTCTTTTAGTACTTAAAATTTGTCTTCTCTGGAACTCATATTTTATGCTCCATAAGAGAAAAGGCCATCTCTTCTATTTCCTTTGTTACTTCCCACCTCTCTCCCCATTCTCTTCTCTATATTGCCTAGAATAAATTTACACACACCATGTACAGTCAGAAAATATTTATTAGTATACTTGTTATTTTTATTTTTTACTAATTCTAACCTAGTCATGTTCTCAGAATTTTACAAACTGGATTTCATCTTTTCAGAAGTCTGGTGTCTGTCCCTACTGCTTCTCTTCAGTGTTCTGGGTCCCAGCACTATACTTGTACAGTGTGAGATGGACCACAGCTCATTCCAAGCTCCAAGATTTCTCACCTTGAAAGAACTTCAGGTTAATTCCAGCCAGTCTCACTTACCCATAGGTTTTGATAAACAGGCCATTCAATATCTAGGAGTGGGACATTCATTCCTCTTTGAATAGGATGGCCCTGACCAGGTGGCTGATAGAAGAAGTGTCAGTGCTCAGCCAAAGGAGTCCTCAAAATGTCTTTTCCTTGGACAATAACTAGGAACCACACAGCCAGCTGAATTCTGCTGCTCAGCCTTAGGGACTATAAGATCTTATCCCTGCTCCCAGCCAAACTACCCCTCCTCTACCTAATACCTGTGAATTTGCTCAGGCCCCCAGATTCAGACTGATGACTTGTTCTTGCCAAGCTCAGTGCAGTTTAAGACTATCTTAGCAGGATCGTTCAGTCAACAAGCCCAAGACCAGATGTTGTTCTGAGCACCACTTTCTAGAGCAGTGCCTGGAAGGAATACTCAGCCCAGTACAGCTAAAGAAGTTCTTTCCTCCAATGAAGTTGACTTCAGCAAATCCTGAGTGTGTGTGAGGTGGAAGTCGAGGATGTGGAGATTTGCCAAGAGCTCCTTGGAAACCAAGACTCAGCTTCTCTTGTAACTTTGAGTAGAAGATATAGAGAGGTTAGTAATTCTCTTTTAGAGCTGAGGGGACAGAGTTCCTGCCTTACCTTACAGAGACCTCCTTCCACCACCATCTGACATCCTCTCAATGGGAGGGACCTTGCTCTGTCTTGAAGGGTTAGCCTAGGCTCCACTGGTTTCAAACCTTGTTCTGAGTCCAAGTCCCTTTGATTGTCAACACCCCTAAGAGCTGTCACTGGGGAAGCAGAATTGAGATGGTAGTATCAAAGTCTGCATTAGATAGTCTATTCCATTAACTGAAAAATCAGGAATTACTATAAGACAATGAGGAAATTCTGTTTTTGAGAACCTGTTTGAGAAACAGCAGAACTAAATTGAGGTTCCATAGGCTAAATTTGATAGCCTCAAGACCCACTATAGTAAGGCCTAATGCTAATTTAGATGGGTCTTATGTCCGTTAAAAAACAAACAAACAAAAACAAAAAAAAACAATACTCTAAATTCTACAGTGACAACTGACTGGGCTCACTCAGTTTGAACAGATCTAGTGGAGTTTCCCTTGAACCTGAGAAATCACTGAAGTCTAAAATCTAATTATGCACTATGTAAGCTGGATAAATACCACTTAGAACACAGGCCTACAGCAGATCCAGATTAAACAAAACCTGATGATTTTATTTAATACCGAAAAAATACAGAATTGTAAAAACAAACATTCAGAAATTTATTGAGGATAATTAGGTCTGGGCACTATTCTAATGAATGTGCATGCTTCACCTCATTTAAATCTTTTTTGAGAGAGAGACATAGAGATAGAAAGAGAGACAGGACAGGAGAGGGATGAGTAGTATCAACTCATCTTTGAGTCACTTTAGTTGTTCACTAATTGTTATTCGTATGTGCCTTAACCAAGAGGCTCAAGACCAGCAGTGACCCCTTGCTCAAACCAATAACCTTGGCTTGAACCAGTGACCATAGAATTATGTCTATGGTCCTGCACTCAATCTGGAGAGCCCGTGCTCAAGCTGGCAACCTCAGGGTTTCTAACCTGGGACCTTAGCTTCCCAGGTCAATGCTCTATCTACTGTGCCACGACAGGTCAGACTCATTTAAATCTTATTATCCCTATTTTACAGGTAAAGAAATTGAGACATAAAGAAGTTAAGTAACTTGTCTAAAGTCAAATAATTAGGAAATAAGGGAGATGGGTTTCAAAGTCTGGCAGTCTGGTCCAGAGCTTATACTTAAACTACTATGCTATACTGCTCTGTAAAAAACAAACAAACCAAAAAACCCTCTCTCAGCAGAACTAACTTTGTGGACATATGATCAATGCAGTGGTATATGACCTTGAGATCAGAAGGGCTTTGTACTTGTGGTTTAATACCACTGTCTTAAATTTTTAATAATTTAAATTCATGCTTTAAATGTTGAATCCAAAATGTGATGGAACAATTGAATATGCACTGGAAGTTTGAAGTCTTTGATAACACAGTCCCATTTTCTAATTCCCTCCCACCTTCCTGGGAAAGAGCCTTGGCTGCTCACTCCTTGCCCCTTAGTATCTTAGTACACATTCTCTTTATCTTTTCTCACACAGTGACGGCTACAGGACTCTGTCATCAAAGGCCTGAGCATGAGCACAGGTCAGGTAGACGCGTCCTATAACATCTTAGGATCGTACATGCTGAAAGTCATCCTGATCTCAGTGCAATATTGCCATAGTTCATTAATCAAATGACTCAACAGAGCTTATTGCTTACTCTGATCCAAGTACTTAGTGCATATTGTTGAAGAGGTTGCAATAACCTTAGTAGTCACTTCTTAGCCTGGGTTGTGGCAGCTGGACCTCAGGAAAGGTATATGTCTGTCTCAACTTACTCACTCCTGATCAGGATACAGTGTATCTGTCTAAAAATTGGTGGACCCACAGTACATGCATTGTGTCACAGGGTGGATTCACTGGGCACCTACGAGAATGTGTACTTGCCTGGAAACTAGTTCTGTGCCTGAGAGGGAGTGACATGTTGAGAGAGATACTTTACTAAAAAATTATGTATATATATATGTATATATATATTTTTTAAATTTAATAATTTTATTTTTTAAATTGGGTGACATCAATAAATCAGGATACATATATTCAAAGATAACATGTCCAGGTTATCTTGTCGTTCAATTATATTGCATACACATCACCCAAAGTCAGATTGTCCTCTGTAAACTTCTATCTAGTTTTCTTTGTGCCCCTCCCCCTCCCTCTTTCCCTTTCCCTCTCCCCCCCCCCCCGTAACCAACACACTCTTATCAATGTCTCTTAGTTTCATTTTATGTCCCACCTACGTATGGAATAATGCAGTTCCTGGGTTTTTTTTATTTACTTATTTCACTTCGTATAATGTTATCAAGGTCCCACCATTTTGCTGTAAATGATCCGATGTCATCATTTCTTATGGCTGAGTAGTATTATACAGTGTATATGTGCCACATCTTTTTTATCCAGGCATCTATTGATGGGCTTTTTGGTTGTTTCCATGTACTGGCCACTGTGAACAATGCTGCAATGAACATGGGGCTGCATGTGTCTTTACATATCAATGTTTCTGAGTTTTGGGGGTATATACCTAGTAAAGGGATTGCTGGGTCATAAGGTAGTTCTATTTTCAGTTTTTGAGCAAGCACCATACTTTCTTCCATAATGGTTGTACTACTTTACATTCCCACCAACAGTGTATGAGGGTTCCTTTTTCTCCACAGCCTCTCCAACATTTGCTATCACCTGTCTTGTTAATAATAGCTAATCTAACAGGTGTGAGGTGGTATCTCATTGCAGTTTTGATTTGCATTTCTCTAATAACTAAAGTAGATGAGCATCTTTTCATATATCTGTTGGCCATTTGTATTTCTTCCTGGGAGAAGTGTCTGTTCATGTCCTCTTCCCACTTTTTTATTGAATTGTTTGTTTGTTGTTGAGTTTTATGAGTTCTTCGTATATTTTGGAAATTAGGCCCTATCTGAGCTGTTGTTTGAAAATATCACTTCCCATTTAGTTGGCTGTCTGTTTATTTTGTTATCAGTTTCTCTTGCTGAGCAAAAACTCCTTAGTCTGATGTAGTCCCATTCATTAATTTTTGCCTTCACTTCTCTTGCCTGTGGAGTCAAATTCATAAAATGCTCTCTAAAACCCAGGTCCATGAGTTTAGTACCTATGTCTTCTTCTACGTACTTTATTTTTTCAGGTCTTATGTTTAGATCTTTGATCCATTTTGAGTTAATTTTTGTACAGGGGGACAAACTGTAGTCCAGTTTCATTCTTTTGCATGTGGCTTTCCAGTTTTCCCAGCACCATTTATTGAAGAGGCTTTCTTTTCTCCATTGTGTGTTTTTGGCCCCTTTATAAAAAATTATTTGAATATATATATATATATATATATATATATATATATATATATATATATATGGTTTTATTTCTGGGTTTTCTATTCTGTTCCATTGGTCTGAGTGTCTATTTTTCTGCCAATACCATGCTGTTTTGATTTTCCTGGCCCTATAATATAGTTTGAAGTCAGGTATTGTAATGCCCCCAGCTTCACTCTTTTTTTTTTAGGATTGCTTTGGCTATTCGAGGTTTTCTATAGTTTCATATAAATCTGATGGTTTTTTGCTCCATTTCTTTAAAAAATGTCATTGGAATTTTGATGGGAATTGCATTAAATTTGTATATCGCTTTGGGTAATATGGCCATCTTGATTATATTTATTCTTCCTAACCAAGAACAAGGAATATTCTTCCATCTCATTATATCTTTTTCAATTTCCCTTAACAATGGTTTATAGTTTTCAATATATAAGTCCCTTACATTCCTTGTTATGTTTATTCCTAGGTATTTTATTTTTTTCTTGCAATTGTGAAGGGGATTATTCTTTTGAGTTCATTCTCAAATGTTTCATTGTTGGCATATAGAAAGGCTATTGACTTCTGTATGTTAATTTTATATCCTGCGACCTTACTGTATTGGCTTATTGTTTCTAGTAGTCTTTTTGTGGATTCTTTGGGGTTTTTGATGTATAGGATCATATCATCTGCAAAAAGTGATACCTTTACTTCTTCTTTTCCGATATGGATGACTTTTATTTCTTTGTCTTGTCTGATTGCTCTGGCTAGAAACTCTAGTACCACATTAAATAAGAGTGGAGAGAGTGGACAACCCTGTCTTGTTCCATGATTTAAGGGGGAAAGCCTTCAGTTTTGTGCCATTTAATATGATGTTAGCTGATGGTTTATCATATATGGCCTTTATCATATTGAGATATTTTCCTTCTATACTCATTTTGTTGAGAGTCTTAAACATAAAATTGTGTTGTATTTTATCGAAAGCCGTTTCTGCGACTATTGATAAGATCATGTGGTTTTTGTTCATTGTTTTGTTGATATGGTGTATTACGTTAACCATTTTACGTATGTTGAATCATCCTTGAGATTCTGGGATGAATCCCACTTGATCATGATGTATTATCTTTTTAATATGTTGTTGTATTTGATTTGCTAGTATTTTGTTTAGTATTTTAGCATCTGTATTCATTAGAGATATTGGTCTGTAGTTTTCTTTTTTTGTGTCATCTTTGTCTGGTTTTGGTATGAGGGTTATGTTGGCCTCATAAAATGTGTTTGAAAGTATTGCTTCTTCTTCAATTTTTTGGAAGACTTTGAGTAGAATAGGAACCAAGTCTTCTTTGAATGTTTGATAAAATTCGCTAGTATAGCTGTCAGGGCATGGACTTTTATTTTTGGAGAGGTTTTTAATGGTTTTTTCTATTTCTTCTCTACTGATAGGTCTGTTTAGGCTTTCTGCTTCTTCTTGACTCAGGTAGGAAGGTTGTATTGTTCTAGGAATTTATCCAGTTCTTCTAGATTGTTGAATTTAGTGGAATAAAGTTTTTCATAGTATTCCACAATAATTCTTTGTATATCTACAGTGTCTGTGGTGATTTCTCCTTTTTCATTTTGGATTTTATTTATATGAGTTCTTTCTCTTTTTTCCTTGGTGAGTCTTGCCAAGGGTTTGTCAATTTTGTTGATCTTTTCAAAGAACCAGCTCCTTGTACTATTAATTTTTTCTATAGTTTTTCTGTTCTCTATTTCATTTATTTCTGCTCTGATTTTTATTATCTCCTTTCTTCGGCTGGTTTTGGGTTTTCTTTGTTCTTCTTTTTCTAGTTCCTTAAGGTGTGAAGTTAAGTGGTTAACTTGGGCTCTCTCTTGTTTGTTCATATATGCCTGCAGTGATATGAACTCCCCTCTTATCACTGCTTTCGCTGCATCCCATAGATTCTGATATGTGGTATTGTCATTTTCATTAGTCTATATACATCTTTTGATCTCTGCACTTATTTCTTCTTTGATCCATTCATTTTTTAAAAGTATGTTGTTTAGTTTGCACATTTTTGTGGGTTTTTTTTTCTCTTTTTTTGCAGTTGAATTCTAGTTTCAAGGCTTTATGATCAGAAAATATGCTTGGTACAACTTCAATTTTTCTGAATTTGCTGATGTTGTTTTTGTGGCCCAACATATGGTCAATTCTTCAGAATGATCCATGTACACTGGAGAAAAATGTATACTCAGTCACTTTGGGATGAAATGTCCTGTAGATGTCTATCATATCCAGGTGCTCTAGTGTTTTGTTTCAGGCCACTATATCTTTGTTGATTCTCTGTTTGGATGACCGATCTAGAGCCGTCAGCGGTGTATTGAGGTCTCCAAGTATGATTGTATTTTTGTCAGTTTTTGTTTTAAGGTCAATAAGTAGCTGTCTTATATATTTTGGTGCTCCTTAATTTGGTGCATATATATTAAAAATTGTTGTGTCTTTTTGATTCAGTGTCCCCTTAGCCATTATGAAATGACCATTTTTGTCTCTGAGTACTTTTGCTGTCTTGTAGTCAGCATTATCAGATATGAGTATTGCTACGCCTGCTTTTTTTTGGATGTTATTTGCTTGGAGTATTGTTTTCCAGCCTTTCACTTTGAATTTGTTTTTATCCTTGTTACTTAGATGAGTTTCTTGTAGGCAGCATACAGTTGGATTTTCTTTTTTAATCCATTCTGCTACTCTTTGCCTTTTATTGATGAGTTTAATCCATTTACATTTAGTGTAATTATTGACACTTGTGAGTTCCCTATTGCCATTTTATAGATTGCTTTCTGTTAGTTTTGTGTCTTGTTTGATCCTTCTCTTTCATTTTTCTATTTTTTTTTTAATTTGGTTGTATTCCATACATCTTTCCTTTGTTGCTATCTTTTTTAAATCATGTGCTTCTGTAGTGGTTTTTCAATGGTGGTTACCTTTAAGTAATGAAAACGGTTCCTACCCTGTTCATTGTAGTGCACTATTTTGTGAGTACTTTTGCACTCCATCATCCTTTGCTACTGTTAATTTCCATCTTCTCCCTCCCTTTCTTTTTGTTTTTGTCACAGTTTAAATTTAAATTTAGTTTTATTGTGTTCTTCTTGGAGCTTTTACTTGTGGCTTTGTTTTTTTGTGTGTGTGTGTGTTTTATATCTGATTGGAGAACCCCCTTTAGTAATTCCTGGAGTGGGGATTTTCTGATGATAAATTCCCTCATCTTTTCTGTATCCGTTAATGTTTTTATTTCTCCTTCATATTTGAAGGATAGCTTTGATTGGTATAGTATTCATGGCTGAAAGTTCCTCTCTTTCAGGACTTTAAATATTGGGGTCCACTCTCTTCTAGCTTGTAGAGTTTCTGTTGAGAAATCGGATGATAATCTAATGGGCCTTCCTTTATATGTTGTATTCTTCTTTTCCCTGGCTGCCTTGAGAATTTTTTCTCTGCCGTTGGTTTGTGCCAATTTCATTATGATGTGCCTTGGAGATGGTTTGGTGGGGTTAAGAAAACTTGGTGTTCTGTTTGCTTCTTGAATTTGAGGCTTTAGTTCTTTCCACAGGCTATGGAAGTTTTCATCTATTATTTGTTTGAGTATGTTCTCCATTCCATTTTCTCTCTCTTCTCCCTCTGATACACCTATTATTCTTATGTTATTCTTTTTAATGGAGTCAGATAATTCCTGTAGGGCTATCTCACTTTTTTAAATTTTTGAGTCTCTTTCTTCTTCTTTCTATTGTGCCTCAAGTTGTTTGTCTTCTATTTCACTAATCCTACCTTCTATCTGGCCTGTTCTATTAGCTAAGCTTGTTACCTCATTTTTCACCTCGTGAATTAAGTTTTTCATCTCTGTTTGATTTGTTTTTATAGTTTCAATTTCCTTGGAAATATATTCTTTGTGTTCATTGAGTTGTTTTCTGAGCTCCCTAAACTGCCTTTCTTGTTTTCTTGTATATCTCTGAGTATTTTTAGGATTTCTATTTTAAATTCTCTGTCATTTAACTCCAAGGTTTCCAATATATTAAAATTTTTGTCCATAGACTTTTTTCTCATCTATCTGTGTTACCTCTCTTTCTTTTGTATCCATGATATTCAATTTTCTCTTCCTTAATAGCATCTGAGGGTGGTTTTATTGATAGTATTAATGAGATTTAATAAAGTATAAAAAGTTAAAAAAATAAAAATAACAAATCAAAAAGAATTTTTTTAAAATTAATAATTAAATAAAAAAACAAAATAAAAATTGAAAAAAAAAAGAAAATTATATCCCCCCCTTCTTTTTTCTCCTCTCCTCTCCTTTCTTTCTTGAGAAAATCTTGTGGTGAACTGTGAATTATATTGTACTAAATAGAACAAACAGTGCCTGTAATGGAGGGCCTGAATTGGGGAGAAGTAATAAAGGGGCAAAAAAGGGGGGTATGGACCTACAGAAAGCAAATAAGGAATAAATTTGGGTCAAGAATAAAATGATTTGCTTTTAGGTGTTGGTTGACTAAGAGTTATGATGAGAGAAATAACAGGGAAACAGGAAAATGGGGGGACAAATTAAAAAATTACTATTGTATTTAGTGGAACAAGAACTAGATAAAATGGAGAGCCAGGGATGAGAGCACTGCTAGTGAGTTAAAAAGGTGAAATAAAAAAACCCCAAAATGCCACAAACATAAGTTTGAGTCCCAGATAAGATAATTTGTTTGCTATTGAGGTTTGAATGAGAGGAGACATAAAGGAGAAAGGAAGAAACTAATATAGAGGGAGAGAGAAAGAGAGAGAGAGAAAAAAAGGGAACCACTAAAAGAAGAAAAAGAAAAAAGAGGAGAGAGAGAGTTAAGTGTTTTGGAGTGCAACCCTCATAGAGAGAAAGGAAGAAGAAAGAAAAAATAATGGGAGATGTTACACTTATGGGTAGTGTAGTTCAAGGAGAGGAGAGAGTAAGACTGGCAGAGAGTTAAACAACCAAGTTAGAGGAGGAAAAAAAATTAAGAATGAAGATAAGTGAAACAAACAAACAAATATAATAAAATGGGATAGGTTGTAAAGTCTGCGGATTATTCTTGATTTTGAGAGGTTAATCTTCTTGATTTTTCTTTTCTCTCCCTCTTCCTCGTCGGTGACTCTGTACCCCAGGTTCTGCCTCTTTGGCACGCTCAGGTAGAGATTTGCAGTTGATAAGTCTCTATGGCGATATCATCTATTGTGCTTCAGTCTCGTTGTCAGTCGTGGCTCATTAGTATTTATAGGCTCTGCCAGTGAGAGAGACTGTGTTCCTGGAGCCTCTCTGCAAGTCTTTCCTTCCTCAATTAGTAGCCTGATAATCCAGCTATGGGATTGCTGCTGCCTCTGCCTAGATAGTAAGAATCTCAAAGAGTTGGCAACTCCCCACTCTATTTTCACTCAGCACAGGGCTCTGGGTAAGGCTCAGAAAGTCAGAGCTGCTAGTATAATCAGGCGGGGCTTCTGCCCACTCAAAGACCTCTGGCTCTGCCACTCTGTCTGGTAACATGGGCGGGCGCCCACTCCTCAGGCGCTTGGAGGAAACTCTCGCTCACTATCTGCGTGAGCAGACCAGGATATCAGGCTGGCTGCCTCACCCTCTGAGTGAAAGCCCCGCCCACATGGAAAAGTTCCAGCATTGGAATTGGCTCTCGCTCCTTCCCCATGCGTGACTTTTTCAGGGTGCCAGGGCAGCCCAAGATTCCGCTTTTGGCCCACACAAAGGCCCCAGACTCTGCCCCTCTGTGGGGTAACAGAGGCTCCCACTCCTGAGGCACTTGTAGGAATCTCTTGCCCACTCTCCGTGCGCGCCAACCAGGATATCAGGCCAGCAGTCTCACACTCTGAGTGAAACCCCCACCCGCACAGAAAAGTTCCAGCATTGGAATTGCCTCTTCTTCCCTCCCTGTGTGCGGCTTTTTCAGGGTGCTGGGGCTGCCCGGAGATTCCACTTTTGGCCCACACAAAGGCCCCTGACTCTACCTCTCTGTGGGGTAACATGAGCGCCCACTGCTGAGGCACTCAGAGGAGTCTCTCACCCACTATCTGCGAGCACCGACCAGGAGATCGAGAAAAATACCTGCCCCGCTTGTCTTTCTTTATCTGGGTTTGGCGCAAGTGTTAGCTTGTATTGACTGGGTTGCCACAGGCAGAGTTTTTCCTTGACTTGGATCTCCATGCCAAAGCCTGGTTCGGCCGTTTGTGCCATGGCCTGGATCTATTCACCCCCTTTGCCCACCTTAGTTTCTATATTCTCAGTTCCCAGTGAAAGCAGCCCTGTTTAGGTTAGTGAGGAAGGTGGAGCATTTCTTACTCCCTATTTTTTTCGGTGTTTGATTATATATTTAGCCAATTTTTTACTCGACCATACCTTCAGGTGTATTGCAGAACATCTGGAGGCTCCAAGGATAGGTTTTTCTGTTTCTGGTTGAAGATCTTGTTGAGTTTTGGGGGAGATTTATTGGTATTGCTTCCTACCGCACCATTACTCTGCTATATATATCTTTATTATATGCGGCTCAAGTGTCTGTTTGTCGCTGATAGCTTATTGGTTGCCTGCATGACTGTACTAGCCAATGGGGTGAAGTTGCCATGGCATTCAAATAGTCCTGCCTTCTGGCATGCCACCTCACAAATTGAGGTTAAAGATTGGAGCAATTATTATGCTGTTAAGAAATCTTAACACCAGAAGGGATCTTTGCAATGGTACAAGACTAAAGGTTTTCCAATTGAAAAATAATGTCATAATAGCTAAGTCTTTGACTGGCTCCTCTAAAGGTGAAATACATGTCATTCCAAGAATTGATTTGGCTCCATCTCTAACAGGATTGCCGTTTCAATTGAGACGTAGACAATTTCCTGTAAAACTTGCCTTTGCTATGACCATCAATAAGTCTCAGTGCCAAACGCTTAAGCGTGTTGGCATTTTTTTACCTGAGCCTGCATTTGGACATGGTCAACTTTATGTTGCCTGTTCAAGAGTTCGTGAAAGAATGGACGTAAAATTAAAAATAATTGATGGTCCTCTGCAAGGCGAGCTTAAAAATGATGGTAAGATCTACACAAGAAATGTTGTGTACAAAGAGATCTTTGACATGTGAATTAACATTTTATTATTTAAATCACCTTTATTTATTGAGCTAGTGGTGGCTCTTAAGAAATGTAGTGCCAGTGGTTTCCTTCATTGCACTCTACTTTAAGCAATTAAGCAAGTAGAAGGGGGAAACCCTGTGGGACAGTAAGCAAAGGGGTGTCCTCGCCACCTGCCCTGGGTAATTCAGTTTGAATTAGCAGACACTTTTGCACAAATCATTTTAATTACAATTTATAATATCTAGAACAGAGGTCATTTTGTATGACTGCCAGGCTTTCTAGTCTTTAATGCCACTTTTTCTTGCTTTTTATATGAGACTTTACTTTTATATTTTTCATTGGGCCTATGAATTATACAGCCATTCCTGACTGTATATTACAAAAAAGGACTGTATATTACAAAAATATTTTGATATTCCCTTGAGATACACCACTTCCTGCATAGAAATGATGAAAGCTGATGGGGTGGTAACTGTCTCTTAGTTCTATTGGGACTGTTTAGAGGATAGCAAACACTTTCCATCAAAGACATAAACACTAAGTCAGTATTTACAGTTAAACCTGATGAGGGCCATTTTTTCTCACCCTTCCAGCTGTGTTAAGTATCACATCATGAGAGGAGCTTAAGAGAATGTATTAACAAATTATATTCTGGGAGTATAATTTAAGAGACCTGATTCTAAATCTGCCTCTGGCACTGATTAGCTGAATGCTGTTTAGAATGTCATACTCCTTTCGGTGACCCTCTTTCCTCATGTGTGAAAAAATCAGTTTTGATTAACTAGTGTTTTCAGACTGTCATGTTTCTAGAAAAATGCTTTAATGAGGGAGAGGTTTCTGCTAGGCAATGGAGCTATAGATGCCTCATACTTTTTTTCACCCATACCTGTTCCATGTTTATTTTTTTATATTTTTGTTATGCATTAAAATTTATTTAAATATATAAATATTAAAAATTTTAAACCCATCATTATGACCTTTATGGACCATTCTACTTCTAACTTCTGATTCTGATAGTATTTAAACTTGAATCTTACAAAGAGGGTAATGTTCATCCCAAAAAGAAATCTTCCATGACGAATTACCATAGAAGAACAGGAATCTAGGGAGGGTAAGGAGGTAAGGAGTCATAAGGCATAATCCTGGGTGGTATAGAGCTGAAAGATAAGAAAAATTTAAAAAAGGTTCAGGATTTCTACTGTGGGTTGAGATAAGAAACATCATCAAAACCAGGAAATTCAGCTAGAAGTTTGTGCCCAGGAGTAAGACTTTTCTCCATTACACAATAAGATATAACTATGCCTGGTGGACAGAATGGACTAAATAAAGAAAAAGGTTAGTTATGAGTACATTTTAATTCTGCTATTTTTTTTTTACCTTTTATCAATTTCTACAACCTATGCTAGACCTAGGGTGGAAGATGAGAAGAGTAACCAAATATGGCACCATTTTCCCAAAGGATTCCAGTATAATTAGCAAAATAGAAATTCTTAAAAAAAAGAAAAAAACTGGAGTATTTTATAAGGCCAAGTGTCATAGTACTACAATAAATGTACAAAGTACAAAGATAAAACTTTATGAATACTCACTTCCATCAGTAAAAACTCTCTGAAAAAGAAGATGGGATTTAAGTTTAGACTTTAAAAAAATCAATAGGACTTGGAGAGACAGGACATGGAGAGCTTTGCATTCCACATTTAGGAGTTTGAAATTGATCTTATTTGCACAGAGAGACATGAAAAGTTTTAAGCAGTGTGCAGGGTAGAAGAAGGATGATCTGATCGGATTTAAATTAAAACCACTGTGCTTGTTATGTGAAAAGTGGATTTAATAGGATTAAGGGTAGATTCAGAGAGAAGGAATACAAGATCATTTTGATAATCCAGGCCAAAAATAAATAATAAATATATAAATAAAGAGTGCAATGGTCTAGTAGGACAGTGGTTCTCAAACTCTTTGAAGTCGGGGCACATTTAAAATCCTACAAATAATTGTAGGCGTACTATACACAAATTTCTGAGAAATATGTTATAATAATTAAGTCAAATATTAAAGAAAAAATATAAAGCCCAAGTGTGCTTTTATAGTAATTAAACAAAATAAATATGACAAAATTAAATTTATTCTGACATTAAAAAACATTTTTATGTTACATTTTTTGTTACACTTTTTAGAATTTGTAAAAAAGAGAGGTTAAAAATTTTAAAAATGACAAAAAAGTTATCTTTATAGATAGATAGATAGATAGATAGATAGATACATTCTTAGTAAGATTTAGTAAATTTGGCAGGTCCTGGTTTGAATGTGTGAAGTTTTTTCATTTTTTTCTTTATGAGAAACATGAGCCTGATGTGTCCTAGCAATTTCTTCAATATTTGGGCATATATTTGGAAGGCAAACTCTCATTTCCTTGTCAATACATTGAAGAATTCCTCTCTTTTTTACTTTTAATTGTGTTGAGGGTAGAAAATCCTAATTCACATAAGTAGAATGTTTAAAATTGTAGTAAAATGTTCGAGGCTTTTTTAGATATTGCCATATATTCTTCTTTTATAGAAATCGAAAAGGCTTCAAGAGACAATTTCTTATGTTTAATTATCAATCCACGATCAGTGGATATAGCTGCCAGTTCTTCTTCTTCTGTTAATGTTGAACCAAAATCACTTGAAGCTTCCATGAACGAGTTGCTAATCCAATCGTATTGTGCAGTGTTAAGTGATGGAAAATAAGAACCCAATTTTTCTTCTAAACTTATTAAATATTCAACTATTATTGGAAGTGTTTCATTTATGCAAGTGTTATTTACCAATAGAAACATTACCAAATTACCTTCAACAGGTTTTCTTTTCCAAATATGTAGTTTTCTCTGAAACACTTTCATTTTGTCAGAGGATGGGAGAATATTTTCTTCTTTTCCTTGCATGCTAGTCTTCAAAATATTTAACTGCTTAAATATATCAGACAAATACCGTAACCTGGCAATCCAAAATTCGCACCAAAGGAGGTTGCAAAATGTAATATTGCATCTCTTCAAAAAATGCAAGAAGTTCTTGTCGTGGCTCCTGTACACGGGTAAGTACTTTTCCCCTTGACAACTACCTCATCTCAGTGATCTCAGTGTATAAAAGCAGCTGTCTGTGTTGTGAATCCATATTGATACAAAGCTTTTTGACAGGTCTTGTTTTAATACAGTTTACCATCTGAACAACTTGATCTAAAACTTCTCTTAATTTTTCTCCCAATGTTTTTGCCATCAAGGCCTCCCCATGAAGAAAGCAGTAAGTTGCGATAACATTCTTATTTTGATTTTTTTACAAAAGATGTAAGACCCTTAACACAGCCTACCATGGAAGGGGCGCCATCTGCACAAATGCCTACACATGACTTCTATGTTAACTGCCATTTATCACAATAGTTATTCAAAATGTTAAAAAACGTCTTCAACTTTTGTAAACACACCTCATTCTTTGCAGAAAGGAAACTGATTTACTATTTTATCTTTATTAATAAAACGGATGAATGCTAAGAGTTGTGTCATGTTGGTAATGTCTGTTGACTCATTAACTTGCAATGCAAAAGTTGAATACTGAAGCTTATTACTACATACATTTTTCTCAATATAAGAGGACATTTCTATAATACGCTTGTGAACTGTAGATTCCAGACAGAGGAATCTTGCTTATTTTCATTGCTGCTTCATTTCCTAGCATTGTCATGACGATTTTTTTTTTGCATGCAGGCAAAATAAGTGACTTACCTAAAGTATGGGCTTTTATTTTTTTTACTATCAGTTCTGAGACTTGATAAGAAGAGATTTGAGCTTTATCAGAAACAGTCATTATATTTTTAAAAGAATTTGCCACTTTTGTTTGCTGTTCAATTTCTTGAAAAATATTACAGATTTATCTTGTAAATTAGAGTGTATAGTTTTAAAATGTTTACTCAATTTACTAGGAAGCAATAATTCATTTGCTATTTTACACCGCACCCACATACTAAACATAGCAGTGAAGGATGACCTTCACTTCCAGTCCAAATGAAACCAAAGCTTAAATAACTTTCATTATATTTATAAATAAGCTGCAATTTTGCTTTCTTACCTGCACTTAACTTTTGTTCACTTCCAGAATCATATTCTTCAATATCACACTTCTTTTTGAGAAATCTATGCATTTTATTTGGGTGTATTTATCTAAAAATAATATAATGATGTGTTAATAATAAGATAATAATGAATATTAACAGAAAGAGTGGTGTATCCATAATGAAATAGCATAATAGAGTAACTATATTTATTTTTATATCTGGGCACATTCCGTGAACCAGCGCAGCTAGTAATTCCAGGTCCTGAGTGGGAATGGTGTGGAATTAAGAAAATACGGGGTCAGGAGGGCCCTGTAATTGCTGCTGGCAAGAACAAAGCCGCCCAAAAATTGCATCTTGCTTTATTTATAGGGCAAAGTGAGGCCATTAGCAAATCTTTACTTTACACCAAGCAAAGGATAAAAGAAACTTGCCTCCAGTCTTTCTGGGGAACATAGAGGGGTAGTGTAAACAATCCAGCACCACAGCTTAATAGCCTTTTGCAACCTAATCAGGCAGGTGAGGTGGGGGTTTGGGCAGACTGTCAGTTTACAGCCAATTCCCCACACCTCTGTCCCTCAAAAATCTAAACTCCAAAAACCCTGTTGGTTTTTGGTCCCCAACAAGCACATATTTCTCTGGAATACCATAGGGTGCACCTGGAAATTTTCTAGGGCGCATGCTTTGAGAACCACTGGTAATGACAGTGGTAGAGAAGAAGGAACCTGATTCAAGAGGCATTTGGAAGAAGGGGATTTGGGAGGGGGAATTGACAGGATTTGGTAATTGATTGAATGTAGGAAGTTGAAGGGGAAGGATGTATCAAGAAATGACTCAGGTTTGGGGCTTAACAAAATGGGTGGTATCATTTACTTAGAGAAAAAGGGAAAAGGAGGAGCAAGTTTAGAAGACTTCAGTTTTTAAAGGTTAAATCTGAAGAGACTGAGGAACTTCCAATTGATCATTTCAGCTGGCAGGTGGATATAAGGATTTGGGGCTCTAAGAGAATTGGTTTTCACACGGCTACCAAGTAAACCACACTCCCTCACAACTGGCATTTAGAAGTCCTTATCTGAGGGCTAGTAAGGCTACACAGTTTCTTGGAACAAAGACAGAAGAAAAATTGTTCTTGGAACCTGTCGGTCAAATAAGTTTGTAAAATATGACTTTTATGTTTGCTAACTTATAGTTGCATTTGGGAGCTGGTCAGCACCAGGTATATGTGGTCTGTGAAATTGAAAATTACCTTCATGCAAAATAAATAAATAAATAAATAAATAAATAAATAAATAAATAAATAAATAAAAACGGCATGAAAAAGGTAAAATAATCATTTTCAAAGCGCACAAATCCACAACACTCTCCAAACCTTTCCCTCATGTACTTTCTCACTTTAAATGCTTTCCTAAATACTATCACTATTTTCCAGGCTTAATGTTTAGATGGTGACGATGTGAGAAAAAAAGGAAGTAAGTAAAATTAAGAAAGTAAGAGGGAACACAGATAAAGAAGAAAGCAAAGGCACAAGATGAAAGGCACGTAATATTTGTTGAAGGAATGAATGAGGGAGGGAGAAAGAAAATAAGTGGTATCAAAAGATATTCTTTATCAATATAGAATTAAAAACTCAAGAAATTTGGGATAATGAATTCCATTTCACTCTCCTTCATTTTTCCAAATCAAGTCCAAGAAATATGAGGTAATAATAGGGTAAACATGTCAACTTATTTCATCATTGCAGACACTCCTCTTTCCATATTTGTGACATTATTTCTGAAACAGTAGAAGTTACCACCACTTACTATTTTTCTTGATCACTGATCACTAAATAGTTTTCTGGATCTTGATCATCTCTTCATTGGTAGTTGCAGAATCAGAACATCGTTAAATGGCTATCAGAAACTGAACATAAGTCTGAAGGTATCATTTTGATCCTGTGAAAGAGCACTAAAAGGATTCATGAAGCTCTTGGCTGATCATCACCTGACTCATTCTTCTAACTATTCCTAGGACAAAGGTAAAGCAACTGTGCAATACTAGTGGTGAATTTCACAAGAACTTGTTGGTCAGATAAGTTTAATCAAAAGACCAGGTCATAAAAGGGTTAGAGTCAGGTGACACTGAAGCTAGCTGCTGAACTCTGTCTCTGACTCCTTTTTTTGGTATTTTTTCCAAAGTTAGAAGTGGGGAGGCAGTCAGACAGACTCCCTCATGTGCCCAATCAGGATCCACATAGGATGCCCACCAGGGGGCGATGCTCTGCCCATTTGGGACATTGCTCCTTTGTGGCCATTCTAGCACCTGAGGCAAAGGCCATGGAGCCATCCTCAGCACCTGGACCAACTTTGCTCCAATGGAGCCTTGGATGCAGGAGGGGAATAGAGAGACAGAGAGGAAAGAGAGAGGGAGGGGTGGAGAACCAGATGGGTGCTTCTCTGGTGTGCCCTGACTGGGAATCAAACCTGGGACTTCCACATGCTGGACCGAAGGTCTACCACTGAGCCAACCGGCCAGGGCCTCTGACACTTTTAGTATTAGATATATCACAAGATCTCTAGTGTTTGACTTGCTGTCTCACACAAATGCCTGAGTCCTGCCATGAAAAAAGCACCAGAGAAGAAAAAGGATAAATTTATGCAGATCCATCTTCATTTATAGAATCTTAACTACATCAGAGTCCTTATGGTTTACTGGATGGCCATCAGTGAGTGATATCTAGAATTTCTCCATCTTATAAGTGGTTGGACTAGGATATCTCTGGAGTTTCTCCCAACTTTGATGCAAAAGAAACCATGTTTGTTTCAATTCACCAGAAAACACAGGCTTTTTGTTTAGTGTAGTAGTTAATATGTCTGATTCTGAAGCTATCTGAACCTATTTGAACCCTGGTTTAGAAGGTCACTGCTTCTGTGACTTGGGACTTAACCTACCTAAGCTTTACTTTACTAATCTGTAAAAGAAGGACATGTATATGAACTATGTCATCAAACAATACTGAAGATTAAATAAAATAATCTAAGTAAATCACTTGGTACATATTAGGTGCTCACTGAATGCTACTTTTTTCATGACCACTCCTACTTATGCATTTACTACTTTTCTCTCCATTTCTCCAAATGGGAGCAGAGATATTGTATGTGTACATTACTATAATTTTAAATCAATAGAACGAAACTTTAAAAAGACTGGCTGACGTATAATCTCTGTACTTCACTACTTAACCATCTTTCAGACACACACACACATAGCCATTTGGCCACAGCAGGTGAAAAAATAGTCTTTAACTTACAAGAGTAAATCATTTCTTAGTGCTCCAAACTGTTGGGAGCTCAGCACAGCAGCCCACCCAGGGGCACATTCAACAATTTATACTAATAAATGGGGATATTGGAAGAGAAAATAATGGGCTGAATAGAGATAATAGAAATAATATTTTCAGAGACAAAAGAGACAAGTTCTACTCCTAGCACTAATTTGTATTGTCTTTCAGTGAAAAGTTCACTTAACCTCTTTGAGCCCCATATATTCTCATCTCATAAACAGAAAAAACAATACCCACTAAACCTCTCTTTTAGGGTTGGCATAAGGATCAAATAAGATAATGAATGTGAACACACTTTATAAACTCTGGAGGGTGATACAACACACATGTAATGAATCCCTATTATTATTCCATCATCTAAGGTAAGAGAAAGAGTAGAAATGCGTCAATATGATCATTTCTGTTGTCTATTTCAGCTCCTGCTTATAGAGCTGCACTCTGTGCCCTCCCACACACCCCCTACACACACATCATCTGCTCTTCCTCTCCACCGTAGAAGTCTCAACTTTTGAAGTTTAAAACAAATAGCTCTTGGCTGTTCACATATTTTGAATCATTTAAAAACATGTTTTAATGTTAGTTTTATGTTCTTGTACAATTTTTAAAATTTCTCATTTTAAGATAACTCTATTCCTTGACATCTGCATACATCTCATGTATTTAATAAATTAGTTGAATGGATAAGTGATTTTCTATTAGTCTTTAAAAGATGATGAAATCTTCACCTGACCAGGCGGTGGCACAGTGGATAGAGCGTTGGACTAGGATGCGGAAGACCCATGTTCAAGACCCCGAGATCGCCAGCTTGAGTGCGGGCTCATCTGGTTTGAGCAAAAGCTCACCAGCTTGGACCCAAGGTCACTGGCTTGAGGAAGGGGTTACTCAGTCTGCTGAAGTCCCACGGTCAAGGCACATATGAGAAGGCAATCAATGAACAACGAAGGTGTCACAACAAAAAACTGATGATTGATGCTTCTCATCTCTCTCTGTTCCTGTCTGTCCGTATCTATTCCTCTCTCTTACTCTGTCTCTGATTCTGTAAAAAGAAAAAAAGATGATGAAATCTTTTATACTTAAAATTAGAATAAGATTTAGTTGCTTTTTTCCCCCAAAGAAAATAAATATTCAAAATTAAGACTTTATAAAGGAATAATTTGATACATCCAATCCATACATGGCACTGCATTAACTATACTCCTCACAAAAATTAGGAAATATTTTATTGCTTCATATTCATTTTGAAATATCTCCTAATTTTTGTGAGCAGTATAATCTCAATATAGCAGCCAGAATTGGTGTATTATTAATGTGGATAATATGTTTAGGGTATTTATTTATTGAAAATAATCAAGCACTCTTTCTATTTGTTGAAGTAGTAATTTTTCATGTTTAAAAGATGAATTCATGCATTTATCCCTAAATGTATGTAAATTTATACTACTGGTACTTTAAATATATTTTTAGTTACCACTCTTTTTAATTATTTATTTAGTTCTCTGGGACTCTTTCAAAAATAGCTTAACACTTAGGATTTAAATAAAGGTTCACTTATTTATTTGTTCAATAGAATTTCTTGAGTGTTTAATAAATGCAGTGTTTTTAAAGATCATGTGCTCCAATCTACTCATGTCTTGATAAAGAAACAGAAATCCAATGTGATTAAGTTAGGAATTACTTTATTATGAAATGTTCTTAGAATTCTTATTTGTGTTTATTAAAAAAAACTGTAACAGACTTGTGTGTACTAAAGTAATTAAGGTACATGATTATTGTAATTTAAAAGTTGTACATGATAAGGCATGTTTTTTTTTTTTTACTGTATGTTTTTACTGAATTACCTGTAACTCATCTCAAGTCAAACATGAACAAAATTAAGTTAAATATAGCATGTGACATCACATTCTCTTAGAATTTGTTTTATCTATTTTATTTTATTTAATACAGTCTGCATTTTTGTTTGTTATCATTGATAAAATAGACAAATAAAATATGACCTGCAAAACAAACAAACAAAAAACAAAGGGGTGAAGTGATTTGTCTAAGACCTCATGATAAATTAGTGGCAGAGCTGGTGTTTGAACACAGATCTCCTGACTTAATTTGGTGACCTTTTCATATCATTATCTTTATATCCCCTTAATTTATTTTCTGAAGTTATTGTGGGTTAGACTTTCACTTTTGCTATACACATTCTTCTAATAACAGATGAAATGTCATCCTCTGTCACTATATTTGAGCTATATGGTCTTTTTCACCCTTAGTTACTTCATCAATAACATAGAGCAGCTAGACTAAGTAGTTTCTGAGGCTTTTTCCAGTTCTCAGTTTTAATTTCCCATCGCTCTGTGAGTCAAATTGTACACAGATCATTGGTTGTTCTCAATATGTGATGAAGGGAAGCGGAAAGCAAATTTCTGTAGTTCAATGAGTCTAGGTTATACAAACCACTCTACCCTATCTGCTCTTTCAGCCCCACATGTTAGTAATGTCATATTGGTGTTTGACCTTTGTGTAAGGCACTAAGAACCACTGAGGCAAAAACATGAGATGATTCCCGGCCAGGGCACACAGGAGAAGTGCTCATCTGCTTCCCCACCCCTCCCCCTCCCCTTCCTCTCTGTCTCTCTCTTCCCCTCCCGCAGCCAAGGCTCCACTGGAGCAAAATTGGCCTGGGTGATGAGGATGGCTCTATGATCTCTGCCTCAGGGGCTAGAATGGCCCTGGTTGCAACAGAGCAACACCCCATATGGGTAGAGCATTGCCCCCTGGTGGGCATGCTGGGTGGATCCTGGTCAGGCACATGTGGGAGTCTGTCTGACTGCCTCCCCATTTCCAACTTCAGAAAATTTTTTAAAAAATGAGAGAAATGTGTTCCAAACTTCTTAACTACTTTATGGCAGAAAAGCTTAGTCAAAGATTTGGTCAAAATACCCAGGTTATGTCATATCTCAACTCTATGATCTTGGACAAAATGCTCAACACATTTGTCATCAATTCTTTTATCTAAAGTAAAAATAATACTACTTAATTTGAATGTTTTGCAAATTAAATAAGAAAATTATATAAAGTGCTTAACATATATTTAGTCACTTATTAAATGTTGCTTTTGTTTCTCTTTGAAAGTCTATTTTTAAATTTTAAGGTTCCATATATATAAATGTCCAAAATACATAAATGTGTAGGGACAGAAAGTAGATTAGTTGTTACCAGTGTCTTGAGGAGCAGTATAGGAATGATAGGTATGGGTTGTTTTTTGTTTGTTTGTTTTTGGATTAGCTATTGATTTAATTTAAATTTCTGGACTTACACTTTTTAAAATGAATTTATTGGGGTCACATTTGTTAATAAAATCATAAAATTCTATAGGTTTCAGGTGTACAATTCTATAATACATTATTTGTATATTATATTATGTTCATCAAACAAGTCAAATCTCCTTCCATTTCCATTTAGCCTTTCAACTCCTTTTTTCCTCTGGCAATTACTCAGGTATTATCTGTATCTATGAGGCAATTTTTTTTTGCTTAATCCCTTCACCATTTTCACCCAGCATTGCAATACCCCCTCTTTCTGACAGCTGTCCATCTCTTCTGTATCTTTAAGTCTGTTTCTATTTTGTTCCTCAGTTTATTGGGTTTATTAGATTTTACACATAAGTGAAATCATATGGTACTTGCCTTTCTCTGACTGGCTTCACTTACACAATACTCTCCAGGTCTATCCATGCTGTCTTAAAGGGTAAGAATTCCTTTCTATATAGTCAAGTAGTATTCCATTTTTTCAAGATACCACAGCATTTTTATCCACTTCATCTACTGACAACACTTTGGTTGCTTTCAAATTTTAGCTATTGTTAATAACGTTGTGATGAACATAAATGTGCATATAATCATTTGAATTAGTGTTTTAGATTTCTTTGGATATTTGCCCTGAAGTGGAATAGCTGAGCACGCTTTTGATATTCCCATATGTTTACAAGTTTTTCACTGCTTCTTTTCTTTCTTTCTTTCTTTCTTTCTTTCTTTCTTTCTTTCTTTCTTTCTTCTTTCTTTCTTTCTTTCTTTCTCTCTCTCTCTCTCTCTCTCTCTTTCTTTCTTTATGTGATGAAAATGTTCTAAAATTGAATATGGTAAAAGTAGTACAATTCTTAATATACTAATATTATTGAATGCAGGAAGAGATAAAGGAAAAAAAAAACTCGTAAAAACAGACAACTTCTTGGTTATCACAAGAGGGTCAAAGGGTGGGGGGATATAGAAGAGGGTAAAAGGGGGATAAAAGGTAATGAAAGGAGATTTGATTTGCAGTAGTGAACACACAATATAATATACGGATGATGTATTAAAAATATTAAGTCCTTCCTGGTTGCTCAGTGGATAGAGCATCAGCCCAGTATATGGACTTCCTCGACAGGGCACACAGAAAAATGACCATCTACTTCTCTTCTCTTTCCTCTCATTTTTCTCTCCCTCTTCACCTCCCACAGCTAGTGGCTCTACTAGTTTGAGTGTTGGACCCAGGTGCTGAGGATAGCTCAGTTGGTCTGAACGCATCAGCCTCAGGCATTAAAAAATAGTTTGGTTGATTCAAGCATCAGCCCAGATGAAGGTTGCTGGTTGGATCCTGGTTGGAATGCATGTGGGAGTCTGTGTCACTATCTCCCTTCCTTTCACTTAAAAATAATTATTCAATGTGTGCCTATCCCTAGAAGTGAATTCTACGGTATGTAAATTGTTTCTCAATAAATCTGTTTCCAAAACAAGGTAATTCTGATAAATATTGGCAAAAACAAATTT
The DNA here is from genome assembly GCF_036850765.1 of Saccopteryx bilineata. Lineage (NCBI taxonomy): Eukaryota > Metazoa > Chordata > Mammalia > Chiroptera > Emballonuridae > Saccopteryx > Saccopteryx bilineata. The sequence goes on along the minus strand of NC_089502.1, from coordinate 13,449,144 downwards.
GTTATAGATCAATCATCTTGGCTAAATCTAAATTCTCTACTTAGCCTCAGGGAAGAGTCTTGGTTAGCATTGGATGAGATCATCAACTTAAAATTAGCTTGAAAAATTTAACAATGAAAATATAAATGTATTTGAAAGAAATAATAAAATTATAATTATATAAATAGATATATTAATAATGAAAAGAGATATGTTACTGCCAACTGGCAATGTTAAAAAATATAACAAAGATGAGACTCTTTAAGGTAATATGTAGATTTAGTACAATATAGTTAATATTCTACAAGATATTTTTAAAAATCTACAGTATACTTTACAAACCATAACAAATTTATAGTGAAATTCAATTTAAAGCATAAGAACACAAAAATACTAAACAATACTATTTTATGTAATGATGGTGGATAATTTCTCATTTTTTAAACCTTACTACAAAGTCATACATATTAAAAAATTAAAACATTTAGCATCAGTTAAAAGCAAAGATTGATCAATGAATAGCATATTTCAGAGAAAAAAGATTCAATCTCATAAAAGATCTCCAGTTGGCTAACTAGAACACACACATACACGAGTACTAACCGATCAATATTATTGGAAAAACTAAATACATAACAAGAAAAGTGAATATGAATCTCACTTCATATGCTTCAATAAATTCCAGATAGATCAAATAGTTATTTATAAAAATCCAAATTCTGAGACTAAGGAAAAAAGAGAATAGCATTGTTTATCTAGCTATTGTAATTATTGAAAAAATGGAAAGTATCATCAAGGCCAAGATAATGTGTTCAAATATATGACTAAAAGTCTGTGTCACTATACTGTAATAAAATAAAGATCAAAATGCAACAACCAAAATGGAAAATATATGCAATTGAGCAGAACTTTTAAAATACACTAGTTAGAACATATAAATAAATAATAAAATACATGAGATCAACATATGAAGTTCACTAGATGAATAGTCAAAGAAATAGAGTATGCATAGTAAGGAACATACTAAGTATATAATCACATAACAAAACATATTATGACCTCATCATAATACAATTTAAAACACAGTTTTTCCCAGCTTCTAAGTATGTACATAATTAAGATTATTGTCAGGAAATGGGTCACCATGTAAATTACTGATGAAATTTTTGCAATAAACTATGATAGTGTTTATCTGCTTTTTGTCTGGGTAATTCCATTTTCAGGATATGATCATCTGTAAATCACCATTTTATAAGTTTAGGGGGATTTTATTATGTGTAAGATGCAATCCCTGCCCTCAAGTAATGTATAATAAAGTAAGGAAAACAACTGTATATATAACATGTTCTATCATGGAAATAAAGACAAAGAGCTAGAGGAACAGATGTTATTCCATGTAGGTGGACCAGGGTAGGGGTAGAAAGAAAAAAGGTATTATGGAGGAGATAGCATTGGCTATGGACCTTGAAAGGTTAGTAGAGTTTTGTACAAGATGGGAGTGGTTAAAAGACATTCCATGAAATGATTCCAAATGGTCAATAACTGGGGAATGGCCAAACATAAGCTTGGATAATACCAGGTTGAATGGCTATACAATCATTAGAAACAAACAAAAGAAATATATTTGTGATATAACCATAAGCCACACAAAACCATGACTGTACTTTTAAAAAGTCAGATTAGCATTCAGTGTGCTGGATATCAAAAATATTTGTTTCAGTTAAGTGGCTCATGTTTCAAAAGTTTAAAAAGTCAACAACTATATAAATATGAGTGTTAAGGCAAACCAATGATCATTTGTTCTGATCTTAATCTGGGATCCTAATCAAAGTCGGGAGGGTGGTGAACACTGGGTTCCCACAATGTCTTCAGAAAAGTAAGAGTAGGAGTTGTCTCTTTCACTTTCACATCTTCTATGAACACAAGTCATTCACTTTATATGCCTTCACTTTGTCTTCCCCTTACATCTTAACCCACTAAATCCTCTTGTTTTTCACTGAAAAAAAAATCCCTAGTCTCCAAAATCCCTGAGTAATGGGACATGAGTTAGAAAGACTCAGAACATCTGTCTTGTTTTACTAATTCTACTGACAGGGGGGAAAAAAGCCCCCAGGATTGGGAACCTTAGTTTACATAAGCTTGGAATTCATCAGCGCTGATTTCTGCCTCGTATATTCTTACCCAAATTTATTGTGTGTTTCCTCTGCAGATGTAAAATTGAACTATGGAAAGCAATTTAGAATTACTCAAAAAAACAACAAAACTTGTCTTTCTGCCTGAAGTTTTTCAAGTTGTAGATCCTAAACAGATTTTATTGTATAACCAAAATCAGTGGCTCTTGAAAGGGCCCGCACTATGGTTTGCTCCCTTTTATTGCAAATACAGGGATTTCAACAAAATGCACACTTCCACTAACCTTACTTACAATGTCTAATTTTTATCAAGGATCCCTTCAGCATCTCACTCATCTTTTCCAATTGTTTCTTTCGGAAGAACTGAGCCTTTTAGCTTCTTGGACTTCTATCCATATAAATAGCCACCTGTGGGTCAACTGTGTGGTATCTACACAAGCAATGTACATCATATAATACAGAATAATTCTCCCCTGAGAGAATCTGAGTCTATTTAAAAGACTTCTATGTAAATAGACCCCCTTTCCTTAATCATATCATATATTTGTGAAAATATTAAAAAAATTCATGCGATTATTTTTATTATCCAAATCCCACTCAAATCTGTTACTATACTTTTATTTTTCTAATACCCCTGTGAAATTAGTAAGCTGTTGCTGGTACACACTTAATGTATCTGGGATGAATAAGACCAGGCCCTATCTTTAGACCCCAATCAGAAAGAACAATGGGCAAATTGTCTGAAAAGATGACCTCTGGCCTCAGCTCTGCCACTAACTAGCCATCCAAGCTTTAGGTAATAACTTTCCCTTTCTGTCCCTCAGTATTCTTTTTATTTTATTTTTTCTTTAATTATTCATTTTAGAGAGGTATAAGAGAAAGGGGGATGCAGAGAGAGAGAGAGAGAGAGAGAGAGAGAGAGAGAGAAAGGGGGGAGAAGCAGGAAGCATCAACTCCCATATGTGCCTTGACCAGGCAAGCCCAGGGTTTTTAACCAGCGACCTCAGCATTTCAGGTTGATGCTTTATCCACTGTGCTACCACAAGAAGTTAGGCTGTCCCTCAGTATTCTTATCTGTAAAACAAGTTATTGGACTGGACAGTTTACAGGTTTTTACCATGCTAAGATTCAATGAGTTTAGGTTCACAGCCATGTTTCAGAGGCAGCACACTGTGCACAAAATATAGTATCATAAAATTGAAATACATTGGCTTAACAAACTTCAGGCTGAATCTTAAATTTTCCACTACTGGTGTGCCATTCACCTAGTTGACCTCTCTGAGCCTTACTGCCTTTGACTATAAAAACAAGGTAGTAATAATAAACTCATGTGGTTTCTGTTATAATTAAAAAAGAAAACATAGGTAAATAACATGGCACATAATAGCTTCCCAGTAAATGGTAACCATTATTAGCTGTCACACAGGTTAACACACTGTAAATTTCTCTTTAGAACATATTTGTATATTACTCGTTTATAAACATTTATCTTTCTAGCTTTCAAAAAAATGTGTAAATGGTAGACTGATTATATCTAGTACATAAGTTATAAATAAAATAAAATAAAATAAACATATCTTCTCTACTTTCCCAGTTAGAGAATAAATTAGCAATTGTATAATTACTATATCAGCAACCTTATTTTATATATAAAAAAACTGAAATTATATGACTAGTCCAAAGTCATAAAGTGAGTTAATGACAGAACTAAATCTAGAACCCAGGTCATCCTATCCCCAGGTCAGTAAGCTTTACATACTCAATTAATAATCTTTAGATTGTTAACAGTTTGTGGTGTCATGTAATAACAACAACAATAATAATAATAATTTTTGTTCTTTCTATTGCCTAGCTAATGTAGGCAAAATGAACAAAACAGACTATAGAAGAATATCTAGCCAAATCATCTGAGAGTAAGGCCTACTATGACAAAAAATTTAATCAGCATCTTTGTGTTCCATTCAAATATCTAAGGATCTCAGGACATAAAATGTTTTAAAAATTCTATTATGAAAGGAAGAGATAAAAACAAACAAGGGAGAAAAACAACTTAGGCAAAATAAATTTCAGATAGATGAGAACTTTAAAAATCATCCTGATCATCAGAAATTAGAAAATAGATTATATCATTAAATAAAGAACAGTGTACTATAAAAATAAACATTAAGTAAAATCTCATAGACACAGATAGCAGTATGGTGATTACCAGAGGTAAAGGGAGATGGAGGGAGGTAGAAGAGGGTAAATTGGGGATAAATGGTGATGGAAGGAGACTTGACTTTGGGCTGTGAACACACAAGACAATGTACTGATGATGTACTAGAGAATTGTACACCTGAAACCTCTATAATTTTATTAACCAATCTCACCCTTCAAAATTCAATATAAATTTAAAAAAATAATGGATATTTTAAGTGACAACAGAAATAAAACTTCAATAGTAGTAGTGGAAAATGATGGTGAGAAATTCTCACAAAAATTAACCAAAAAAATAAAGCTAAAGAAAATAAGAAAAAAATTTAGAATGTTGAACCAGTAGGCCCAACGTAAGAATGCAAAGACACATGCACCCTTATGTTTATCACAGCATTATTCATGGTGTCCAAGATATAGAAACAACCAGTGTCCCTGCATAGAAGATTCGATAAAGAAGATGTGGTACATATACACAATGGAATACTACTCAGCCATAAGAAATGATAATATAGTGCCTTTCAAGACAAGATGGATGGACCTTAAGAACATTATACTAAGTGAAATAAGTAAATCAGAAAAAGTTATGAATTATATAATTTCACACATAAGTAGGATATAAAATTGAGACTCATCAACATAGATAAAAGTACAGTGGTTACTCAAGGAGAGAAGTAAAGAGTGACAAATATATATGGTGAAAAAAAATGATTTAACTTTGGGTTATGGGCACACAATGCAATTGACTGTTTAAATGTTATAGATCTGTTTATCTGAAACCTATGTATTTTTACTGTCCAATGTTAATTTCTGAATAAAAATATTATAAATAAAAAAATAATAACTTCACACATACAGATTCAAACAAATACATACACCTATACACCTACAAAATGAATTATAGGTTTTCCTGAAGGAGGACAGAGAAAATGGAGGATTAGAAATAATAATTAAAAAATTAAGAAAGAATCCCAGGATTAATAAATAGTTTCCAGATTTGAATGGACATTTGAGTACTCAGAAAGATTAATGAAATTAAACACACACTAAGGCATGACATATTGAAATGTAAGTACACTGAAAACCAAGAAAATATTATATATTTGAAGGGCAGACTAGAGTAGGAAAGCAAAGGTGAGTAAATTCCAGAACTACTGTATCCAATTGATAAAACTCTTCCTATTTTACTCTAAAAGGACATCAAGTGTCCAAAGGCTTTTCTTTACCTCCACTGTACCATCTTAGCACAACACACTATTCTGTTTCTCGTGGAGTACTAGAATACCTTGTAACTGGGTTCTCTATTTAACTCTGGTCCTTTATAGCCAATTCTCTAAACCAGTGGTCCCAACCCCTGGGCCGCGGACTGGTATCGGTATGTGGGCCATTTGGTACCGGTCTGCAGAGAAAGAATAAATAATTTACATTATTTCCATTTTATTTATATTTAAGTCTGAATGATGTTTTATTTTTTTTAAATCACTAGATTCCCTCTGTTACATCCGTCTAAGACTCACTCTTGACGCTTGTCTCAGTCACGTGAAACATTTATCCATCCCACCCTAAACGTCAGTCCGTGAAAATATTTTCTGGCATTAAACCAGTCCGTGGCCCAAAAAAGATTGAGGGCCACTGCTCTAAACAACAGCCAGAAGCATCTTTGCAACATGAAAACCAGACCCTTTTCCTTCCTTTTTTAATCCGCTCAATGGTTTTTCACTGTATTCGGAATTAAATCCAAACTTTTCACCATAGTATTTAGAACACCCCATAAAGTGGCCTTGAATATCATTTGACATCATCATCATCTGTCTCTCTTACTATTTCCAGCCACACTGATTTTTACTATGTTCTATATATATGAGCAGTATATATTCAACTTAGGGTTTTGCAGTAGTATTTACTTATAATTCTCTAGCTTCTTTTCATCAATCATCACTTAAGTCTCAGCTCATTTGTCACTTCCTCAGAGAAAAATTCCCTAATCATCTTCTCTAAAGTAGTCACTGATTCAACACTTTTCTTTTTTTTTTTTTTTAAATAAATTTTTATTAATGGTAATGGGATGACATTAATAAATCAGGGTACATATATTCAAAGAAAACATGTCTAGGTTATTTTGTCATTAAATTATGTTGCGTACCCCTCGCCCAAAGTCAGATTGTCCACCGCCACCCTCTATCTAGTTCTCTGTGCCCCTCCCCCTCCCCCTAACTCTCTCCCTCCCTCCCTCCCATGTCCTCCCTCCCCCCACCCCTGGTAACCACCACACTCTTGTCCATGTCTCTTAGTCTCATTTTTATGTTCCACCAATGTATGGAATCATGTAGTTCTTGTCTTTTTCTGATTTACTTATTTCACTCCTTATAATGTTATCAAGATCCCACCATTTTGCTGTAAATGATCTGATGTCATCATTTCTTATGGCTGAGTAGTATTCCATAGTGTATATGTGCCACATCTTCTTTATCCAATCTTCTATTGAAGGGCTTTTTGGTTGTTTCCATGTCTTGGCCACTGTGAACAGTGCTGCAATGAACATGGGGCTACATGTGTCTTCACGTATCAATGTTTCTGAGGTTTTGGGGTATATACCCAGTAGAGGAATTGCTGGGTCATAAGGTAGTTCTATTTGCAGTTTTTTGAGGAACCACCATACTTTCCTCCATAATGGTTGTACTAGTTTACAGTCCCACCAACAGTGAATGAGGGTTCCTTTTTCTCCACAGCCTCTCCAACATTTGCTATTACCCGTCTTGTTGATAATAGCTAATCTAACAGGGGTGAGGTGGTATCTCATTGTAGTTTTGATTTGCATTTCTCTAATAACTAATGAAGCTGAGCATCTTTTCATATATCTGTTGGCCATTTGTATCTCTTCCTGGGAGAAGTGTCTGTTCATGTCCTCTTCCCATTTTTTTATGGGATTGTTTGTTTGTTTGTTGTTGAGTTTTATGAGTTCTTTGTATATTTTGGATATTAGGCCCTTATCTGAGCTGTTGTTTGAAAATATCACTTCCCATTTAGTTGGCTGTCTGTTTATTTTGATATCAGTTTCTCTTGCTGAGCAAAAACTTTTTATTCTGATGTAGTCCCATTCATTTATCTTTGCCTTCACTTCTCTTGCCATTGGAGTCAAGTTCATAAAATGTTCTTTAAAACCCAGGTCCATGATTTTAGTACCTATGTCTTCTTCTATGTACTTTATTGTTTCAGGTCTTATATTTAGGTCTTTGATCCATTTTGAATTAATTTTAGTACACGGGGACAGGCTGTAGTCGAGTTTCATTCTTTTGCATGTGGCTTTCCAGTTTTCCCAACATCATTTGTTGAAGAGGCTTTCTTTTCTCCATTGTGTGTTGTTGGCCCCTTTATCAAAGATTATTTGACCATATATATGTGGTTTTATTTCTGGGCTTTCTATTCTGTTCCATTGGTCTGAGTGTCTATTTTTCTGCCAATACCATGCTGTTTTGATTATCGTGGCCCTATAATATAGTTTAAAGTCAGGTATTGTAATGCCCCCAGCTTCATTCTTTTTCCTTAGGATTGTTTTGGCTATTCGGGGTTTTTTATAGTTCCATATAAATCTGATGATTTTTTGTTCCATTTCTTTAAAAAATCTCATAGGGATTTTGATGGGAATTGCATTAAATTTGTATATTGCTTTGGGTAATATGGCCATTTTGATTATATTTATTCTTCCTATCCAAGAACAAGGAATATTTTTCCATCTCATTGTATCTTTTTCGATTTCCCTTAACAATGCTTTGTAATTTTCATTATATACGTCCTTTACATTCTTTATGTTTATTCCTAGGTATTTTATTTTTTTTGTTGAAATCGTAAAGGGGATTATGTTTTTTGAGTTCGTTTTCTAATATTTTATTGTTGGCATATAGAAAGGCTATGGACTTTTGTATGTTAATTTTGTATCCTGCGACCTTACTGTATTGGTTTATTGTTTCTAATAATCTTTTTGTGGAGTCCTTCGGGTTTTCGATGTATAGGATCATATCATCTGCAAAAAGTGATAGCTTTACTTCTTCTTTTCCGATATGGATGCCTTTTATTTCTTTGTCTTGTCTGATTGCTCTGGCCAGAACTTCTAGCACCACGTTAAATAAGAGTGGAGAGAGTGGACAACCCTGTCTTGTTCCTGATTTAAGGTAGAAAGTCCTCAGTTTTATGCCGTTTAATAGGATGTTGGCTGATGGTTTATCATATATGGCCTTTATCATGTTGAGATATTTTCCTTCTATACCCATTTTGGTGAGTGTCTTAAACATAAAATTGTGTTGTATTTTATCAAAAGCCTTTTCTGCATCTATTGATAAGATCATGTGGTTTTTGTTCTTTGTTTTGTTGATATGGTGTATTACGTTAACCGTTTTGCGTATGTTGAACCATCCTTGAGATTCTGGGATGAATCCCACTTGATCATGATGTATTATTTTTTTAATATGTTGTTGTATTCGGTTTGCCAGTATTTTGTTTAGTATTTTAGCATCTGTATTCATTAGAGATATTGGTCTGTAGTTTTCTTTCTTTGTGCCATCCTTGCCTGGTTTTGGTATGAGGGTTATGTTGGCCTCATAAAATGTGTTTGGAAGTATTGCTTCTTCTTCAATTTTTTGGAAGACTTTGAGTAGAATAGGAACCAAGTCTTCTTTGAATGTTTGATAGAATTCACTAGTATAACCGTCTGGGCCTGGACTTTTATTTTTGGGGAGGTTTTTAATAGTTTTTTCTATTTCTTCCCTGCTGATTGGTCTGTTTAGGCTTTCTGCTTCTTCATGACTCAGTCTAGGAAGGTTGTATTGTTCTAGGAATTTATCCATTTCTTCTAGATTGTTGTATTTGGTGGCATATAATTTTTCATAGTATTCTACAATAATTCTTTGTATATCTATGATGTCTGTGGTGATCTCTCCTCTTTCATTTTGGATTTTATTTATTTGAGTCCTGTGTCTTTTTTCCTTGGTGAGTCTTGCCAAGGGTTTGTCAATTTTGTTGATCTTTTCAAAGAACCAGCTCCTTGTTTTATTGATTTTTTCTATAGTTTTTCTGTTCTCTATTTCATTTATTTCTGCTCTGATTTTTATTATCTCCTTTCTTCGGCTGGTTTTGGGTTGTCTTTGTTCTTCATTTTCTAGTTCCTTAAGGTGTGAACTTAAGTGGTTTACTTCAGCTCTCTCTTGTTTGTTCATATATGCCTGAAGTGATATGAACTTTCCTCTTATTACTGCTTTTGCTGCATCCCAGAGATTCTGATATGTCGTATTTTCATTTTCATTTGTCTGTATATATCTTTTGATCTCTGCGCTTATTTCTTCTTTGACCCATTCATTTTTTAGAAGTATGTTGTTTAGTTTCCACATTTTTGTGGGTTTTTCCCCCTCTTTTTTGCAGTTGAATTCTAGTTTCAAGGCTTTATGATCAGAAAATATGCTTGGTACAATTTCAATTTTTCTAAATTTGCTGATATTGTTTTTGTGGCCCAACATATGGTCAATTCTTGAGAATGTTCCATGTACACTAGAGAAAAATGTATACTCTGTCGCTTTGGGATGAAGTGTCCTGTAGAAGTCTATCATATCCAGGTGTTCTAGTATTTCGTTTAAGGCCACTATATCTTTATTGATTCTTTGTTTGGATGACCGATCTAGAGCCGTCAGTGGTGTATTGAAGTCTCCAAGTATGATTGTATTTTTGTTAGTTTTTGTTTTAAGGTCAATAAGTAGCTGTCTTATATATTTTGGTGCTCCTTGGTTTGGTGCATACATATTAAGGATTGTTATGTCTTCTTGATTCAACTTCCCCTTAATCATTATGAAATGACCATTTTTGTCTCTGAGTACTTTTTCTGTCTTGTAGTCAGCATTATTAGATATGAGTATTGCTACACCTGCTTTTTTTGGGGTGTTGTTTGCTTGGAGTATTGTTTTCCAGCCTTTCACTTTGAATTTGTTTTTATCCTTGTTGCTTAGATGTGTTTCTTGTAGGCAGCATATAGTTGGATTTTCTTTTTTAATCCATTCTGCTACTCTGTGTCTTTTTATTGGTAAGTTTAATCCATTTACATTTAGTGTAATTATTGACACTTGTGGGTTCCCTACTGCCATTTTATAAATTGCTTTCTGTTAGATTTGTATCTAGTTTGATTCTTCTCTTTTGTTTTTCTATCATTTGTTTTTGTTTGTTTGTGTTCCATACTTCTTTCCTCTGTTGCTACCTTTTTTAAGTCAAGTGTTTTTGTGGTGGTTTTTTCAAGGGTGGTTACCATTAAGTAATGAAAAAGGTACCTACCATATTCATTGTAGTACCCTATCTTATAAGTATTTTTGCACTTCATCGTCCTTTGCTACTGTTAATCTCCATCCTCTTCCCCCTTTTTTTCCTTTGTTGTCACAGTTTAAGTTTGGTTGTATTGTGTTCTTGGTGGAGCTGTTACTTGTGGTGTTGTTTTCTTTTGTTCTTTGAATCTGGTTGGAAAACCCCCTTTAGTATTTCCTGGAGTGGGGGCTTTCTGTTGATAAATTCTCTCATCTTTTCTGTATTTGTGAATGTTTTTATATCTCCTTCATACTTGAAGGATAGCTTTGATGGGTATATTATTCTTGGCTGAAAGTTCCTCTCTTTCAGGGCTTTAAATATTGGGGTCCACTCTCTTCTAGCTTGTAGAGTTTTTGCTGAGAAATCTGATGATAATCTAATAGGCCTTCCTTTATATGTTGTACTCTTCTTTTCCCTGGCTGCCTTGAGAATTTTTTCTTTGTCATTGGTTTGTGTCATCTTTATTATGATGTGCCTTGGAGTGGGTTTGTTGGGGTTAAGAAAACTTGGTGTTCTGTTTGCTTCTTGAATTTGAGGCTTTAGTTCTTTCCACAGGCTTGGGAAGTTCTCGTCTATTATTTGTTTGAGTATATTCTCCATTCCATTTTCTTTCTCTTCTCCCTCTGATATACCTATTATTCTTATGTTATTCTTTCTGATGGAGTCAGACAGTTCCTGTAGGGCTTTCTCGTTTTTTATTATTTTTGAGTTTTTTCTTCTTCTCTCTGTTGTGCCTCAAGTTGTTTGTCTTCTATTTCACTAACCCTATCTTCTATCTGGGCTGTTCTGTTAGCTAAGCTTGTTACCTCGTTTTTCAGCTCGTGAATTGAGTTTTTCATTTCTGTTTGATTTGTTTTAATAGTTTCAATTTCCTTGGTAATATATTCTTTGTGTTCATTGAGTTGTTTTCTGATCTCTCTATATTGCCTTTCTGTGTTTTCTTGTATATCTCTGAGTATTTTTAAGATTTCTATTTTAAATTCTCTGTAATTTATCTCCAAGGCTTCCAATATGTTAAGTCTTTTCTCCATAGGTTTTTCCACATCTATTTGTGTTACCTCTCTTTCTTTCGTATCCATAATATTCGATTTCCTCTTTCTTATTGGCATCTGAGGGTGGTCTTGTTGATAGCACTAATTAGAATTAATAAAGAGTAAAAAGTAAAAAAAAAAAAAGGTAAAACACCCCACAAAAAAAAAACAGTAATAATTTATTATTTCCCCCTTTTTTCTTTCTGCTCTTTCCCTCCTCTCCCCTCCTCAGGGAAATATCGTGCCTATAATGGAGGGCCTGATTTGGGGTGAAGAGTTCAAGGGGCAAAAAAAATGGAGTAGGGACCTACTAAATGCAATAAAATAAAAAAATAAAAAATAAATAAAATAAAAGGAAGAAAATTTTAGACAAGCATAAGATGATTTGCTTGTAAGTGATGGTCAACTAAGAGATATAATGAGAGGGATAAGAGGGAACCAGAAAAAAGGACCAAAAAAAGAATAATGAAGAAGAAAAAAATAAAAATAATAAGTAAAAATCTGTTGTATTAAGTGGAGCAAAGACTAAATACAATGGATACCTTGGGTTGGGAGGACCCAAAATGCCACAAAAATAAACAAACAAGAAAAAAACAAAAACATAAGCAAAAAAGAAAAAGCCAAAAAAAGCCTTGAGTCCCAAATTAACTAATTTGTTCGTGATTGAGGATTAAATGGGAGGAAAGTAAAACGAGAAAAGAAAAAACGAATAGAAAGGAAAAAATAAGAAAAAGAGAAAAACGAAAGAAGAAATAAAAAAAGGAAGAGAAAAAAACAATAAAGCAAAACAAAAGAGGAGAGAGTGAGAGTTAAGTGTTTTAGAGTATAACCTTAAAGGAGGGTGAGGATGAAGAAGAGAAATAAAATGTAACACTCATGGGTAGTGTAGTTCAAGAAAAGGGAAGCATAAGATGGGCAGAGAATAGAAGGACCTAGGTGGAGGAAATAAAGGCAATAAGATAGAAGAAACAAACAACAACAACAAAAAATTAGTGGAACAAGTTGTAAAGTCTGTGGATTTTTCTTGATTTTGAGAGGTTAACTTCTTCTTTTTTGTTTTCTCTCCCTCTTCCTGGTCGGTGACTCTGTATCCCGGGCTCTGCCCCTGTGTCACACTTAGGTAGGGATTTGCAGTTGATGGGATTCTATGTCAATGTCATATAATTGGCTTTAGTCTTGCTGGTAGTCAAGGCTTGTTGGCATTTGCAGGGTCCAACGATGAGAGAGTTTGCTTTCCTGGATTCTCTCTCCTAGTCCCCCCTTCCTGAATTAGCAGCCTGGTGATCCAGCTATAAGGCTGCAACTGCTTCTGCCTGTGGGGAGTAAGAGGCTCAAAGAGCTGGGAAATCCCCACTCTATCCCCACTCAGTGCAAGGCTTTGGGAAAGGCTCTGGCAGTCAGGGCCTCCAGTGTAATCAGGCATGGGTGGGAGTCAATTGTTGTCAAGGTGACTGTTCAGCGCCTAGCATTCAGTTGGACCTCAACCCAGGCTTTCCACACTTTGTAGCCTGTTTTGGCTGGGAAGAAGAGGCACTAGTCTCTGCTTGCGACTAGTGTAGTATAGATCTTATTATCTGCCAAGTCCTTCTTGTTAGCGTTTATCCCTGAATATGGAGGCTCTATCAATCAGAAGTTGCCCCTGCCCCTTTAGCAAGAGGCACTAAAAAATATCACGCCTCTTGTCTTGGGTCGCTGAACTGAGAGAGATCTTATCAATTAGAACCGAGGGTGCGCAGATTTCATGGGTTAAGCTAATTTCAGTGATTGGGTCGCAGCTGTGCTCCCGAAGATATTTTAGGCTGCCTGCGTGCGCCCCTCCCCCAAGGCTTGATTGTTAGCTTGAATGGCTGGGTGAGGTGCCCTGCCCACGGAGAGAATCTCCCAAGTAGGGAAGACCACCCTGGTGCCTCTCCCGCTCGCCCTGCCACTGGCGGCTGGGGCACACCGGGTGCAGGGTAATGGGGCACCCTGGGTGTGCATGCCAGTAGGGCGCTCTGGGCACGTGGAATGCCCAGGGCACGCGTGCGAATGGGGTGCTCCGGGCACCGGCGGCTGGCGACTCTCACTCGCAGTGCACAGGCCCCTGGGAACGTTAGCGGTGCTCACTCTGCAACCGGACCGGGCGCGCGCCAGCGGTTGCTCGCCGCTCTGTAGTGTGGGCGTTGCTCGCTCTGCAACCGGACCGCGCGCGTGCCCGCGGCTGCTCGCCGCTCCCGAGTGTGGGCGGTGCTCACTCTGCAACCATACCGGGTGCGCGCCAGCGGCTGCTCGCCGCTCCAGAGTGTGGGCGGTGCTCGCTCTGCAACCGGACCGGGCACGCGCCCGCGGCTGCTCGCGGCTCCCGAGTGTGGGCTGACTCACCACATGCGCACTCCCTCGTGGCTTGAATGAAGGTCCCTGCGGTAGCTTCCTCCACACCCTCGTCTCTCAGATTCAAGTGTTAACAGTCCTTTCGCTTTCAGTTTGTGTGGAACTCCAGAATGCTCCGAGGATAAATTTTTCTGTTTCTAGTTGATAAATTTGTTGTGATTTAGGGGAGATCTGTCGGACGCGCTGCTCATGGCGCCATTTCCGTGACGTCACTCCGATTCAACACTTTTCTATTTCATTTTATTTGTAATAGTAATTAATAGCTAAAATTATGTTTTTAAATTTGTTTCTCTACATACTTACTATCTTCTCCCACTAAAATATAAGCACTAGGTGGACAAAAAAATATAATTGTCTTACTTATTTATCACTGTAACTCAGCACCAATAACGCATCCTTGAAAGCCATAAATGTTCAGTAAATATTGTCTGAATTAATTTACTAATGGATTAATCATCAAGAGTTTATAATCCTTGAGTTAGAGAAAATGGCTGCAGAGTAGGATACAGTCTGCAGAAATTACACTCACCAGTTCCCAGCCTGAAACCTGATTTATACCGAAATTATATTGTAGTCAACCTGAATAACCAACTGAAGGTTAGCTAAACCAAAATGCTCTAACGAAGGATTTTCAGAAAAAGCCATATAGAGACTGTTGAAAAAGGCAGAGACACAGAAAGAGTTAGTCTCCACACTGAGGTGTGGCAGCTGAAAAGCAGAAGGTATATCTCAGCTGCAAAACTCCCTATACCCTGGAACATGGGGTCTTAACCCCATACAGGAATCTCCAACTCAGAGCAATAGATGGGAAGAGGAGCCTGCATAACATCTGGTGGTGAAAATTAGTGGAGATTCAGTCTACCTGAGAGACCCAGGACACACTATCTCAGGGAAAAGGACATCTATTGTTTCAGCACAAGCCTGGCAAATGTACTACCTCATCTCCAACTGCTGATGAAGCCACTCTACCATACTTGGGTTGCAGAAAGGTTGCTGGCTGCACCGAATAGTAATTTTACAGGCCCTATTTTCCTTAGAAGGCCTTTAATGACTAAATTGTGTGACCTTGGAAAGAGGGCTAGTCTCCCCTACCTTGAGCACAGAGCTGATGCCCTTCCCCTCTCCTGTTGAAGCACTTAGCCAGCCCCGGCCTGTTGAGTTCAGTCATGCAGGGTGCCCAGAGGGCTATGTAGAGCTGGGACTTTCAGGCCATGTCTCCTGGGGAAACTTTTGTCTAGAAATCCAATGGGTGGGTACTGGGATGTGTGGCTAAATCTTTTGGAGAGTCTCTTTCTATATGTCACACAACCTGAGATCTGTGCTACCCTGTAAAGGTGAAGAAGTATCTGTCCCCTTCTAGTCTTGTGGGCACCACCTACAAAGGGAGGCCATTGAGTTAGGCCTTGCCAAGCCCCAGATATCTAGTCTCACTAGGCTTAGTTTCATTGAGGGAAGGCAAAGTGACTAAATGCCTGTACAATCAAAATGTGAGTCCCTCAAAGGCTACTGTCTGGGAACAATAAAATGTGTTTTGCCTGGCTGGGAAATGGCACAGTGGATAGAGCATCAGACTGGGACTCAGAAGACCCAGGTTCAAAACCCCAGGTTGCCAGCTTGAGCAAGAGATTATCTGGTTTGAGCAAGCCTCAGCAGCCAGCGGGCTTGAGAAAGGGGTCACTTGGTCTGCTATAGTCCCCTGGTCAAGGCACATATGAGAAAGCAATCAATGAACAACTAATGTGCTGCAATGAAGAATTAATGCTTCTCACTCATTTCTCTCCCTTGTTTTCTGTCTGTTTGTCCCTCTTTGTCCCTCTCTCTGTCTCTGTCACACACATACACACACATAAAAAGTGTATCCCTCCTTTGGGCTAGGTTGGCATGACTCCCAATAGGATCCTCTTTTGATCAGTCTTCTTGAACCCAGGGTGGCGGAACTTGCTTCTGCAGAGGGAAGAGCTGGCTATCCCTAACCTAAACCTGCAGCAGTCCCTTTCAGGGTATCTAGAGTTGAAGACTCTGGCAGAAACTGAATAATTTGACTCTATAAGAAGGTCCACTTTCTCCTCATTGAGAACCTCACTCTGCAATCCACAAGTAGGGGTCTAGCATTGTCCTGACAATCCGGTTGCCTTGCACTACTGATCTCACAACTTGTAGAAAGGCTTTGTTGCCAATCTGGGCCAACACTTTAGTCTTTGTAAAGCTATGAGGGAAGAACAGGGAACCTCAGGGGGGACACTAAATAACAGGTAAAGGCAAACATCAAGAGGCCTTGGTCATTTTACAGATCTGTTCTAGCTCTAACTGGAGTAAGCCAAACTTTATACACAGATTGACACCTCTCACACACACCCAGGTCTAGCAGACACAGCAAAATACAGTCCATAGCATAGTAGCTCCAGACAGGTTACCCAAGCCTGGTTACACACCATAAATGACATTGGCCTGTAGCTAAATCTTGTCCAGGTAGGCCCAAAACCCACAAAAATAATAGTAGGCTTCAGACCACTCCAAAGCTCAACCCAACTAGACACACAAGTGACAGTTACAAAAAAGGATTCTTGCAGGCACCAGACCCTGCTGGAACAACTATGCATATGAAGTCAGTCCCTGAACAATATCTTGTACACAGTGATAAAGGTTACCTTTATAGTCAGCCAGCCTGAAGGGGTAAATCCTCCAATGAAAAAGCCAACAACATTTAAGACTCAACTACGAAATGAAGCTGTACACAACCCACAAGAACCATTGTAGAACATGGCGCTCAGGTGATTTGGAAGAGTGTGCTATTAAACCAAACAAGGTACCTTCTTTATAAAATTAACACAGGTTTTGGAGTCACATAAGATTTACCTACCACAGAGAGACAAAATGAAGAGACAAATATGTCCCAAATGAAAGAACAAGATAAATACTCAGAAAAAGAATGAAATTAAATGGAAGCAACCAAAATACCAGATGCAAAGTTTAAAACAATGGTTATATGGATACTCAAAAGCATTAGAGGAATATTGGATAATCTCAATGAGATCTTAAACAAAAAGATAGTAACCTGAACAGGTGGTGGCACAGTGGATAGAGTGTTGGACTGGGAGGTGGAGGATGCATATTTGTAGCCCTGAGGTCAATGGATTGAGTACAAAATTATCTGGCTTGAGCATGGGATCATAGACATGACCTCGAGATCGCTGCCTTGAGCCCAGAGGTCACTGATTTGAAGCCCAAGGTCACTGGCTTGAAGTCCAAGGTCGCTGACTTCAATCCAAGGTTGCTGGTTTGATCAAGGGGTCACTCACTCTCCTGTAGCCTCCCATTCAAGGTACATATGAGAAAGCAATCAATGGACAACTAAAATGCCACAAGAAATAATTGATGTTTCTCATATCTCTCCCTTCCTGTCTTTCTGTTCCTATCTGTTCCTTTCTCTGTATCTGTCACACAAAAAAGAAAAAGAAAACTCAAAAAGATAGTAAGCATTAAAGAGGGCACAGCAACCATAAAAAAGAATGAATTACAAATGAAGTAAACAGAATCTGAAATAAAGAATAAACAAAAAAGAATCAACAGCAGGTTAGATGAAACAGGATCAAATCAATGATTTTGAGGACAAGATAAACAACAAGCACCCAAGCAGAGCATCAGTAAAGAAAGATAATTTTTAAAAACTGAGTTAAAGTTTAAGCAACCTCTGGGACAACATCAAGCTTAACAACATTCACATTGAAGTGGTACCACAAGGAGAAGAGAGTGAACAGAAGTTAAAAAGTGTATTTGAACAAATAGTGGCTGAAAATGCCTAACCTGGTGAAATAAAATGTCATACAAGCTCAGGAAGCACAGAAAGTCCCAATCACGACTCAAGATCGTGATTGAATATTAATACATATTCTAATTAAAATGACAAAGGTTAAAGACAAAAATATAATCTTAAAACTGCAAAAGAGAGATGGATACCTACAATGGAGTTCCCATAAGGCTGCCAGTTAATCTGTCAACAGAACCAGTTCAGTCAAGAGGAGATTGGCAGGAAATAAAAGTAATCAAATGCAAAGACCTGCAATCAAGATTCTTCTAACTGGCAAGGCTATCATTTAAAATTGAAAGCATTGCTGGGGTGAAGGAGGTAGAGGAAGCTATGGTGGGATAAATGATGATGGATTAAGACTTAACTTAGTGACGTGAACATAAAATATGGTATAAAGAGATGTGTTGTAGAATTGGGCACCTGAAACCTGTATAATTATGTTAACCACTGTCACTCCCAATAAAATAAAATAAAAATTGAAGGGAAATAAGAGATACAAACTTCCACTTATAAAATAAAAAAGCCATGGAAATGTTGTGTGCAGCACAAGAAATACAGCCAATAATATTGTAATAATTTTACATAGTGACAAATTGTTACTATATATATGGTGGGAACTACATTCTAAAGTATATAAATGCAGAATCATTATGTTGTACACCTAAGGCTAATATAATATTGTATGACAATTAACTTTAATTAATATTTTTTAAAATTAAAATAACATATATTTGAAAGCATTGCTAGGAGGAGGTGGATAAGGGTAAGTGGAGGGTTAAATGGTAATGACAAAGACCTTACCTGTGGGGGGTGATCAAACAATATAATGTGCAGAGATATGTTGTAGAATGGACACCTAAAATATTTCTAATTATGTTAATAGGTGTCCACAAATATGCAACCAAATATAGAATTGAAGGCAAAATGAAAAGCTTGCCAGATGAAAAAAAAATGACCTAAAGTAGGTTGTTACCACCAAACTGTATTTAAATAAATGGTTTGCTTTAAGAAGAAGGACCAGAGAGAGAGGAACATAGTACAAAGAATAAAATGTCAGTGAATATGTACATATTAATAATAACCTTTGATGAAAATAGGTAAAATACTCCAAAAGACATAGGGTAGCTGAATGGTTAAGAGAGCATGACCAATAGATAGGCTATCTACAAGAGACTCATCTCAGAAAAAAAGATAAACACCAACTGAAAGTGAAGGAATTAAAAAAATATTTTATGCAAATGGAAGTGAAAAAAGAAGTTGGGGAAGCAACACTTATATCTGACAAAATAGACTTGAAAACAAAATAGAAAGAAGGTCACTACATTATAATAAAAGGATCAATTTAACAAAAGTATACAATCCATGTAAACATATATGCACACACCATAGGATCACCTAAGAATTTAAAAAAAAATCTTGGTGGACATTAAGGGAAAGATTGATAGCAATATATTCATAATAGGGAATTTTAACACCTCACTATTATCAGTAAATAATTTTTTCAGAGGAAAAATCAACAAGGTAACATCAATCTTAAATAACACATTAAATCAGATTATTTTAAACCATAGTACCAAAACATTTCATCCCAAAGCAGCAGAATACACATTCTTCTCAAGTGGATATGAAATATTTTCAAAGATAGACCATGTATTAGGACACAAAATAAATCTTAATTAAATTTAAGATTGAAATCATATCAAGCATGTTTTCACACCACAGTAGTAGGAAATTAGAAATTACTTACAATAAAAAATAAAGCATTCAAACACATGAAAGCTAAATAACAGGTTATTAAACAATAAATGAGTTTAAAATGAAATCAAGGATGAAATTAAAAGTTTCCTGGAAACCAAAAAAATGAACACATAAAAACCAAAAATCTATAAAACATAGAAAAAACAGTCTTAAGAGGAAAGTTCATAGCATAAAAGACCCACATCAAGAATAAAACAAAAATCTCAAACAAACAATATAAACCTAAACTTAAAAGAATTAGAGACCCTGACCAGTTGGTTCAGTGTGTGGATGTTTTGGGTTTGATTCCCAGTCAGGGCACACAGGAGAGGCAACCATCTGCTTCACCACACTTTCCCTCCTCTTTTTCTCTTTCTTCCCTCACAGAGCCATGGCTCAGTTGGTTTGAGCACATCAGCTCTGGGAGATGAGAATGGCTTTGTGGAACTTCTCCTCAGGCACTAGAAATAGCTCAGTTGTGAGTATGTCCCCATATGGGCAAAGCATCAGCCTCAAATGAGGTTACTGCCAGGTGGAGTCCAGTTGGGGCACATGCAGCAGTCTGTCTCTGTATCTTTGCCCTTCTCACTTGAAAGAAAAGAAAAGAAAAGAAAAGGAAAGGAAAGAAAAAAAGAAACATAAAAAGAAAAAAAAAGAACTAGAAAAATACCCAAAAAATCCTAGAGTAAGTAGAAGAAAGGAAATAATAAAAATCAGTGAAAAAAATAATATGGAGACTAAAAAATCCATACAAAAATCAATGAAATCAACAGAAGTTTTTTGTTTTGTTTTGCTTTTTTATTAAGTGAGAGGAAAGGAGGCAGAGATAGACTTCCACATGCTCCCCAACTGAGATCCATCTGTCAATCCCCCCATGGAGTGATGCTTTGCCCATCTGGAGCCACTGCTCTGTTGCTCAGCAACTGAGCCATTTTAGTGCCTGAGGGGAGGCCATGGAGCCATCTTCAGTGCCCGGGGCCAACTTGCTCAAACCATTTGAGCGATGGCTGCTGTAGGGGAAGAGAGAGTGAGAGAGATTGAGAGAGAGTGAGAGAGAGAGAGGAAAGAGAAAGAAAGAAAAGGAGGAGGGATGGAGAAGCAAATGGTCGCTTCTCCTGTGTGCCCTGACCAGGAATTGAACGCAGGACTTTCACATGACCGGCCAACACTCTACCTCTGAGCTAACTGGCCCAGGGCCAATAGAAGTTTTTTTGAAGATATCAGTAGGATTGACAAGCCTTTTATCACATATGTCAAGGAAGAAAGAGAAAGGACTCAAATAAATAAAATAAAAAATGAAAGAGAAGTAGTAACTGACATCACAAAAATGCAAAGGATTATATGAAAATACTATATACAACTGTATGCCAGCAAATTGGACAACCTGTGTAAAATAGATAAATTTCTAGAAACATACAATCATACAAATCTGAATCAAGAAGAATCAGAAAACCTGAATAGGGAGATTACAACTAATAAAATTAAAGCAGTAATAAAAAAATCTCCCAACAAACAAAAGCCCTGGAACATATGGCTTTATAGTGAAATTTTACCAAACATTCAGAGAAGCACTAATACCTACTCTTAAACTATTTCAGAAATTTCAAGAGAAGGGAACACTGCCAAGCTATTTTCACAAGGTAAGAATTATCTTAATTCTGAAACCAGATAAAGACACTCCAATATATACCCCAGTATTTCTAATTAACATAGATACTAAAATCTCTAACAAAGTATTAGCAAACCAGATTAGGCAAAACATTAAAAATATTATACACCATTGTGAAGAGAGATTTATTCCAGGGATGCAAAGTAGATACAATATTTGTAAATTAATAAAAATGATATATCACATAAACAAAATGAAGTATAAAAATATCTTGATTATATTATTAGATGCAATAAAACTTGGCATTTGATAAAATGCAGCAACATTTATGATAAAATCTCTCAGTGAAGTAGGAATAGAGGGAATATAAGGCTATATATGACAAATCTACAGTTACCATCAGATTCAATGGACAAACAATAATCGTGTTTCCCTTAAGATCAGGAACCAGGAAGGGATTCCACTTTCATTACCTTTATTTAACATAGTACTGGAAGTCCTATCAACAGCAATCAGAGAAGAAAAAGAAATAAAATGTATACAAATTAGAAAGGAGGAAGTGAAAATGTCATTATTTATGGATGACATGCTATTGCACATAGAAAACCCTAAAGACTCACCAAAAAACAGCTAGATATAATAAATGAATTCAGCAAAGTATTAGTATACATAATTAATATTCAGAAATCAGTGGCAACTTTATACACCAATAATGAACTATCAGAAAAAGAAATAAATAAAACAACCCTGTACAGTATTAAAACAAAACAATAATATAAGGTACCTACAAATAAATTTGACCAAAAAGATGAAACACCTGTACTCAGAAACTTCTAAGACATTGAAGAATGAAACTAAGGAATGTACAAATAAATGAAAGCATAAACTACGTTCATGGATAGGAAGAATTTACATAATTAAAATATCTATACTACTCATAGCAACCTATAGATTCAGTCCAATTCTTATTGAAATACCAATGGCATACAGATCTAGAACAAATATTCCAAAATTTTATATGGAACCCAAAAAGAATATGAATAATCTCGGCTTTCTTTCAAAAGTTAAAAAAAAGTCTCTGGCCAGTTGGCTCAATGGTAAATCATTTGTCCAGCATGTACATGTTCTGGGTTTGATTCCCAGTCAGGGCACACAGGAGAAGCAACCATCTGTTTTACCCATTCCCCTTCATCCTCTCTTTCTCTCTCCCCCTCTTGTAGCCATGACTCAATTGGTTTGAATACATTGGCCCTGGGCACTGAGGATGGCTTCGTGAAGCCTCAGTCTCAGGTGTAAAAATGGCTTGGTTACCAAGCATGGACCCAAATGGTTAGAGCATAGGTCCTTGATTGGGGTTGCTGGGTGTATCTCATTTAGGGCATATGTAGGAGTCTATCTCTCTATCTCCCTTCCTCTCACTTGGAAAAGAAAAGAAAAGGTAAACAAAGTTGAAGGTATCAATCTACCTGATATCAAACAGTACTACAAAGTCATTATATTCAAACAGCCTGGTAATGACATAAGAAAAGCATATAGATCAATGAAGTAGAACAGGGAACCTAGGAATAAACCTACACCTTATGATCAATTAATAATTGAAAAAAGAGCCCTGGCCAGATAGCTTGGTTGGCTAGAGAAGCATTCCAAAATGCCAAGATTGTGGGTTCTATCCATGGTCAGAGCACGTACAAGGACAGATTAATGTTTCTGTTTCTGTTTCTGTCTCTCTCTCCCCTCTTCTTTCTAAAATCAATAATAATAATAATAATAATAATAATTGAAAATAAAGCAAGAGCATACAATGCTTTAAAGACAGTCTCTTCAGGAAATTGAATTGGGCCTCACCAGGCGGTGGCACAATGGATGGAGCATCAGACTGGGATGTGGAGGACCCGGGTTTGAGACCCTGAGGTCACCAGCTTGAGTGTGAGCTCATCTGGTTTGAGCAAGGCTCACCAGCTTGAGCCCAAGGTTGCTGGCTTGAGCAAGGTGTTACTTGGTCTGCTGTAGCCCCCTGGTCAAGGCACATATGAGAAATCAATCAATGAACAACTAAGGAGCCACAATGAAGAATTCATGTTTCTTGTCTCTCTCCCTTCCTGTCTGTCTGTCCCTATCTATCCTTCTCTTTGATTCTCTCTGTCTCTGCCAAGAAAAGAAAGAAAGAAAGAAAGAATAAAAAGAAATAGAATTGGGAAAATTGGACAAGTACATGCAAAAAAATAAAACTAGACCATCAACTTACACCATACACAAGAAAAATTTCAATACATATAAATGACTTAAATGTAAGTCACGAAGCCATAAAAATCCTAGAAGAAAATCTAGGTAGTAAATTCTAAGACACTTTTCATTGCAATATTTTTGCTGATTTATCTTCTAGGGTTAGGGAAAGACAAGAAAAATAAACAAAATTTGACTACATTAATTCCTGAAGCTTTTGCATAGCAAAACAAACACAAAAACTTTCAAAAATAGAGGCAGCACAATTTATGGAAAAAAATATTTGCCAATGATACATCTGATATGGGGTTAATTTCTTAAATATATAAAAAAACTTATACAACTGAACACTGGGAAGACAAACAATTCAATTTAAAAGTGGCAAAAGACCTGAATAGACTTTTTCCCAAAGAAGATATTAATGTGCCAAGAGACACACACAAATATTCTCAATGTCAGTATTCATCAGAGAGATGCAAA
Source organism: Saccopteryx bilineata (assembly GCF_036850765.1). Taxonomy (NCBI): domain Eukaryota; kingdom Metazoa; phylum Chordata; class Mammalia; order Chiroptera; family Emballonuridae; genus Saccopteryx; species Saccopteryx bilineata. The sequence continues at coordinate 13,425,246 of NC_089502.1, read as the reverse complement.
TTAAAATCATAATGAGATATCACCTCAGACCTATCAGAATGACTGTCATCAATTAATCAACAATCAAGAAGTGTCTGTGAGGGTGAGGAGAAAAGACAAGCACTTTTGTTGAGAATGCAGATTGGTGCAACTACTGTGGAAAGCAGTATGAAATTTTCTCAAAAAATTAAAAATAGAACTGCCTTATGACTCAGCATTTCCACTTTTGGGACTATAGCTGAAGAAACCCAATTGAAAGAGTATACGCACCTTTAGGTTCATTGCAGTGATATTTACAACACCCAAGATTTGGAAGCAGCCCAAGGGCCCATATAGTAAATGAGTGGATATAAAGTCATAGTATATTTACACAATGGAATAATATTCAGCCATAAAAAATAACGAAATCTTACCTATTATGACATTATGGATGGACCTGAAGAATATTATGTTAAGTGAGATAAACTAGTCAGAGAAAAACAAGTACCATATGATTTTACTCATATGTGAAGTCTAATAAACAAAACAAACCAACAAACAAAATAAAACAGACTTACAGATATAGAGAACAGACTGACAGTGTCAGTGGAGATGAGGTTTGGGGGGCTGCATGAAAAAGGTAAAAGAATTAAGCAAAGAAAAAAACCTCATAGACACAGACAACAGTATGGGGATTACAAGAGAGAAAAGGGGTAGGTCGAGGTAGAAGAGATACAGCAGAGATAAATGTAATAGTAGAAGAATTGGCTTGGGCTGGTAAACAAAGTGCAATTTAAAGATGATATATTATAGAATTGTACACCTAAAACATGCATAATATTATTAACCAATAACACCTGTTAATACTAAATGAAAAAAATTAAGTCCTTGTATAAATATACAGTACTTAATATCCTCAGAATAGAAGAAAATGATGACTATTTTTTTGCCATGAGAATTTATTTTATTTTATTTTTTATTGAACTTATTGTGGTGAGATTGGTTCGCAGAAGCATACGGTTTTCAAGTTCATAACTCAATAAAAATCATATGCACACTGCATCCGGCTCCCTATGTCCCAAGCAAAGTTTCTTTCTTTCCTAATGTTTCTCCTTTTTGCCCACCTCCAGCTACCCTCCACACCCTTTACTTCCAGCTATCACACCTAGCCTCACCTAGTGGTGGTGCAGTGGATAGAGTGTTGAAAAAGGGACCCCAGTTGGGCTCGCAGGCTTGCTTAAGAGATCCATGCTCTGAATGGACTAAATGTGGTAAGGGTTGAGAAGGCACACTCATGTTCAGCTTCAAAGAGAAGAGAGACCCAGACTGTCTAGGTTTTTGTCTTCTGGGCTCCTGAGAAAAGATCAGACCACCTGTGATTGCATTTGCTGGGACTCCAAAGAGGGGAGAAGCCTGAAGCAACTGAGTTTTCTCTTGTCAAGAGGAACAGTGAGATTGAGGGGAAGCGGGGTAGATACTAATCCAAAGTGATAGCTGAACAAAGGGTCAGGGCAAGTATTCCTTCAGTCTGCAAACATCCTACATTGTCACACAGACAGAGAAAAATAAAGTGCAGCCCCCAAGCCTCTCATATACTACATTCTTCACCTTGCAAGTTAAGGAGAGTGGCAGAGACATACCTTACAGTTAGTTCTTTAGAGCCACTCTCTCCACAGAAAAATGGAAGTGCTCTATGTCTGGTCCCTTAGCCTACTGAGGGTGAGGAAGGAGTGACCAGAAGCCTGAGATATCTATTGGTAAAGCCGTAAGCCTTCACAAAATTCCACATGCATCATTGTGACTGCAAGCCCACTTATATCATTGCAACAGCAATGTCTCAGTGGAGGTTATGGACATAGACAAGAGTGCAGTGGTTACCGGGGGAGAGGAAAGGGCGAGAAAGAGGGGTATGGGAGAAAGGGAAGGTGTATAAAGAGGGATAACTCTAAGGTGATGGTAAATTATTTGACTTTATGTGATGAGTATACAACATAATTTACTGTTTAAATGATTTGGAGATGTTTGCCCAAATTTATGTACTCTTGTTGACTAATGTCACCCTATTAAATTTAATTTTCTAAATAAAAATAAATAGGCCTGACCTGTGGTGATGCAGTGGATAAAGTGTCAACCTGTAATGCTGAGGTCACCAGTTCAAAACCCTGGGCTTGCCCGGTCAAGGCCCATATGGGAGTTGAAGCTTCCTGCTCCTCCCTCCCTTCTCTCTCTCTCTTCCTCTCTCTCTCTCTCTCTCCTCTAAAATGAATAAATAAATAAAAATAATTTAAATAAAAATAAAGAAAGAAAGAAAAATTTTAAAAAAACAAGAAAAATAAGCATTAGAAAAAAGCATTAGAAAAAAAAGAACAAAGGCAACCCAAAGTCCGACAAAGAAGGAAATTGTAAAAATTAGAGCTAAATGAAATAGAAAACAAAAAATCTATAGAAAGAAATAGAACAAAGAGCTGGTTTTTTTAATAGGTCAATAAAATGGACAACCCACTGGCTAGACTCACTAAGTAAAAAAAGAGAAAAGACTCATAAACAAAATCCAAAATTGAAGTGGAAAAATTACCACAGACATCCAAGATATACAAAACATCATAGTAGATAGAATACTATGGAAGATTATTTACCACCAAACTCAACAACCTAGTAGATATGGATAAGTTCCTAGAACTACATAATCTTCTTATATTGAATCATGAAGTAGAAAACTTAAATGTACTGATAAGCAGTGAGGAAATAAAAACAACTATCAAAACTTTCCCAAAAATTAAAATCCAGAACTATATGGTTATAGTAGTGAATTCTGCCAAACATTCAAAAAAGATTCAGTAGTTATCCTTCTCATAAATTTTCAAAAATATAGAAGAAAAAGCAATATTTCCTAACACATTTTATTTTCTTTTTTTTCATTTTAATTAATTTATTAAATTTAATGCAGTGACATTGATGAATCAGGGTACATATGTTGAGAGAAAATATCTCTAGATTATTTTGACATTCGATTTTGCTGTATAACACTCCCCCAAAGTTAAATTGTCTTCTGTCACCTTCTACCTGGTTTTCTTTGTGCCCTTCCCCTCCCCCAACCCCTCTCTCCTTCTTCACCCCAACCCCCTCCACCCAACCCGCACCCCACACCCCTGTTGCCATCACATTCTTGTTCATGTCTCTGAGTCTCATTTTTATGTCCCTTCTATGTATGGATTCATGTAGTACTTAGTTTTTTTTTTCTGATTTACTTATTTCACTCCGTATAATGTTATCAAGGTCCATCCATGTTATTGTAAAGGATCCAATGTCATCATTTCTTATGGCTGAGTAGTACTCCATAGTATATATGTACCAAAGCTTTTTAATCCACTCGTCCTCTGATGGACACTTGGGTTGTTTCCAGATCTTCGCTATTGTGAACAATGCTGCCACAAACATGCCGGTGCATTTCTCCTTTTCGAGCCGTTCTATGGTGTCCTTGGGGTATATTCCTAAAAGTGGGATAGCTGGGTCAAAAGGCAGTTCGATTTTCAGTTTTTTGAGGAATCTCCATATTGTTTTCCACAGAGGCTGCACCAGTCTGCATTCCCACCAACAGTGCAGGAGGGTTCCCTTTTCTCCACATCCTCGCCAGCACTTATTCTGTGTTGTTTTGTTGATAAGCGCCATTCTGACTGGTGTGAGGTGATATCTCATTGTGGTTTTAATTTGCATTTCTCTAATGATTAGTGATGTTGAGCATTTTTTCATATGCCTATTGGCCATCTGTATGTCCTCTTTGGAGAAGTGTCTATTCATCTCTTTTGCCAATTTTTGGATTGGATTGTTTGTCTTCCTGGTGTTGAGATTTATGAGTTCTTTATAAATTTTGGTTATTAACCCCTTATCAGACGTATTGTCAAATATATTCTCCCATTGTGTAGTTTGTCTTTTTATTCTGTTCTTGTTGTCTTTAGCTGTGCAAAAGCTTTTTAGTTTGATATAGTCCCATCTGTTTATCCTGTCTTTTATTTCACTTCCCCGTGGAGATAAATCAGCAAATATATTGCTCTGAGAGATGTCGGAGAGCTTAATGCCTATGTTTTCTTCTAAGATGCTTATGGTTTCACGGCCTACATTTAAGTCTTTTATCCATTTTGAGTTTATTTTTGTGAGTGGTGTAAGCTGGTGATCTAGTTTCATTTTTTTGCAGGTAGCTGTCCAATTTTCCCAACACCATTTGTTAAAGAGGCTGTCTTTACTCCATTGTATTTCCTTGCCTCCTTGGTCAAATATCAGTTGTCCATAGAACTGTGGGTTTATTTCTGGGTTCTCTGTTCTGTTCCATTGATCTATATGCCTGTTCTTATACCAGTACCAGGCTGTTTTGAGTACAATGGCCTTGTAGTATAACTTGATATCAGGAAGTGTGATACCTCCCACTTTATTCTTCTTTTTTAAGATTGCTGAGGCTATTCGTGTCCTCTTTTGGTTCCATATAAATTTTTGGAATATGTGTTCTATATCTTTGAAGTATGTCATTGGTATTTTAATTGGTATTGCATTGAATTTATAGATTGCTTTGGGTAATATAGACATATTAATGATGTTTATTCTTCCTAATCATGAGCACGGTATATGCTTCCACTTGTTTGTATCTTCCTTGATTTCTTTTATCAATGCTTTGTAATTTTCCGAGTACAAGTCTTTAGTCTCCTTGGTTAAGTTTATTCCTAGGTACTTTAATTTTTTGGTTGTAATTGTGAAGGGGATTGTTTCCTTAATTTCTCTTTCTGACTGTTCATTGTTGGTGTATAAAAATGCCTCTGATTTCTGAGTATTGATTTTATATCCTGCCACTTTGCTGAATTCATTTATCAGGTCCAGTAGCTTTTTGACTGAGGATTTAGGGTTTTCTATATACAATATCATATCATCTGCAAATAATGATAGTTTTACTTCTTCTTTTCCCACTTGAATTCCTTTTATTTCTTCTTCTTGTCTGATAGCTGTGGCTAGGACTTCCAGGACCATGTTAAATAAGAGTGGTGAAAGGGGGCACCCCTGCCTTGTTCCTGATCTTAAGGGTATTGCTTTTAATTTTTTCCCATTGAGTATGATGTTGGCTGTGGTTTTCTCATAGATGGCTTTTATCATGTTGAGGTATGTTCCCTGTATTCCCACTTTGCTGAGAGTTTTGATCATGAATGGGTGCTGGATTTTATCAAATGCTTTTTCTGCATCTATTGAAATTATCATATGGTTTTTCTCCTTCCTTTCATTTATGTGATGAATCACATTGATTGATTTACGAATATTGTACCAGCCTTGCCTCCCCAGAATAAATCCCACTTGATCATGGTGTATGTTTTTTCCATATATTGTTGGATCCAGTTTGTTAATATTTTGTTGAGGATTTTAGCATCTATATTCATCAGAGATATTGGCCTATAATTTTCTTTCTTTGTGTTGTCTTTGCCTGGTTTTGGAATCAGAATTATGCTCACCTCATAAAAGGAGCTTGGAAGTCTTCCTTCCTCTTGAATTTTTTGAAATAGTTTGAGAAGGATAGGAGTTAGTTTTTCTTTGAATATTTGGTAGAATTCTGTTGTGAAGCCATCGGGCCCTGGACTTTTCTTTGTCGGGAGTTTTTTGATAACTGTTTCGATCTCCTTTGTTGTAATCGGTCTGTTTAGGTTTTCTGATTCTTCCAGATTGATTTTTGGAAGATTGTATGTTTCAAGGAATTTGTCCATTTCATCTAGGTTGTCTAGTTTTTTGGCATACAGTTCTTCATAGTATTTTCTTATAATATTTTGTATTTCTGTTATGTCAGTTGTTATTTCTCCTCTCTCATTTCTAATTTTATTTATTTGAGTCCTCTCTCTCTTTTTCTTGGTGAGTCTTGTTAAAGGTTCATCAATCTTGTTTACCTTTTCAAAGAACCAGCTCCTAGTTTCATTGATCCTCTGTATTATTTCTTTAGCCTCTATGTCATTTATTTCTGCTCTGATCTTTATTATTTCCTTCCTTCTGCTACATTTGGGCTTTACTTGCTGTTCTTTTTCTAATTCTCTTAGATGCAGGGTTAAGTTGTTTATTTGAGCTTTTTCTAGCTTCTGAAAGTGTGCCTGTAGTGCTATGAACTTCCCTCTCAGCACTGCTTTCGCTGTGTCCCATAAATTTTGAGTTGTTGTATGCTCATTGTCATTCGTTTCTAGGAATTTTTTCTTATTTCTTCTTTGATCTCATTCTTAATCCGTTCATTATTTAACAACCTGCTATTTAGTTTCCATGTGTTTGAGAATTTTTGAGCTTTTCTGCTGTGATTCATTTCTAGTTTCATGCCGTTGTGATCGGAGAAAGTGCTTGATACGATTTCAGTCTTCTTAAATTTGTTGAGAGCACTTCTGTGCCCTAACATGTGGTCTATCCTAGAGAATGTACCATGAGCACTTGAAAAGAATGTATATTCTGCTGCTTTAGGGTGAAAGGTTCTGAAGATATCTATTAAATCGAGTTGATCTAGTGTTTCCAATAAGTCTGCTGTTTCTTTGTTAATTTTCTTTCTTGAGGATCTATCTAGTGATGTTAGTGGGGTATTGAAATCCCCTACTATTATAGTATTGCTGTTGATCTCGCCCTTTAAATCCATCAAAGTCTATTTTATATACTTGGGTGCTCCTATATTAGGTGCATGGATATTTATAATAGTTATATCTTCCTGTTGGATTACTCCCTTTATCATTATGTAGTGGCCTTCTTTATCTCTTACTATATCCTTTGTTTTAAAGTCCAATTTGTCTGATATAAGTTTTGCTACCCCAGCTTTTTTTTTCTTTTCGTTTGCATGAAACGTTTTTTTCCATCCTTTTACCTTCAATCTATGTGTGTCTTTTGTTCGAAGGTGTGTCTCTTGTAGACAACATATGTACTGGTCCTGTTTTCTTATCCACGCAGCTACCTTATGTCTTTTGATTGGATCATTTAATCCATTTACATTTAAGGTTATTATTGATATGTAGTTGTTTATTGCCATTTTCTTCTGTAAAGGTTTATTCCTTTTTTTTTTTTTTTTGCTGTATTCTTTTCCCACTTTGATCTGTTTACACCAGGCCCCTTTATATTTCCTGCAGCATTGGTTTGGTTGTAATGAATTCCTTGAGTTGTTTTTTGTCTGGGAAGCTTTTTATTTCTCCTTCGATTTTAAACGATATCCTTGCTGGATAAAGTAGTCTTGGTTGTAGGTTCTTGTTCTGCATTACTTTGAATATTTCTTGCCATTCCCTTCTGGCCTCAAGAGTTTCTGTTGAGAAGTCAGATGTCATCCTTATGGGGGCTCCTTTGTATGTGATAACTTTTTTTTCTCTTGCAGCTTTTAATATTTTCTCTTTATCACTTAGCTTTGGTATTTTAATTATGATGTGTCTTGGTGTAGGTTTCTTTGGGTTTCTCTTTAATGGAGACTTCTGTGCTTCTTGGATTTGTGAGAGTTTCTCTTGCATTAATTTAGGGAAGTTTTCAGCTATGATATGATTGAACAAAGTCTCTATCCCTTGTTCTTTTTCTTCTTCAGGAACCTCTATGATGCGGATGTTATTTCTCTTCATGTTGTCACAGAGCTCTCTAAGAGTTTTCTCTGACTTTTTGAGTCTTTTTTCTCTTTTCTTCTCTGCTTTCATGCCTTCATTCCAGTTGTCCTTTAACTCGCTGATTCGATCCTTTGCTCTATCTATCTTGTTTTTAATACCTTCCATTGTGGTCTTTATTTCTGATATTGTATTTGTCGTCTCCAACTGATTCTTTTTTATACTTGCTATTTCTTTATTTAGGTTTTCAAACTGCCCCTCCATTGTTGTTCTAAGATCCCTAAGCATCCTTACAGTCATTATTTTGAACTCTGCATCTGGAAGTTTGATTATCTCCATATCACTCAGTTCATCTCTCGAAGGTGTCTCTTGTGGTTTCATTTGGATTGCACTCCTTTGTCTTCTCATCCTCTTTTTTTGTTTTATTTGTAGAGTTGGTTGAGTCTAGGCTTGGTGTTGTCTGCCTCCAGTTTTCAGTTGTGTTATTTCTAGGTCTTCTTGGGTTGGTATCAGCTGTTATCTGTAATCTACTTTCGGATTTGGGCAGCTTTGAAGACTTGATTTGTCTGTTTTCTTAACAGGTGATAGTCTTGTTTACTGATCTCAGCAGGGGGCTTCCTTGAAACTGTATCCAGGAATGCAGTGGGTGTAACCTGAGACTCTGAAGGCCTCTTTAGCCAGCTAGACTCACTGCAGGCAGAGTGTTTTCTCAGCTTCAGTAGGGGGAGGTGTATCTCATATCTCCATGGAGACCTGAGTTACTGCCCCTTCTCCCCACTTCTTGTTTTCAGCTGTGTCTTGTAGCACTGATTGGAGCTGGAGAGATGTCTGGAGGTCTCTGATCCGGAAGCATTCCAGCTCTGTTTTGTGAAAGGTTCAGTCCCTCCCCCAGCTATGGCCGCCTCCAACACGAATGAGTCAGCCCTTTTAGCTCCTCTCCTGCATTCCTTATCCCCTCACAGTCTGTCCCTCTCCCTTTCCTCTCTACCTAGGAGATAAGCTGGTCCTTTCAACACACTTCACTCCTTGGTCGCCAGGCAAGTGGCTGTGAGCAGTAGTTTCTGTTCCCCTCCCTTGGAGATCCTCTCTGGGCTCTCAGCCCCACCCCCCTCCGTTCCGGCAAGCAGAGGAGGTTCAGGGGCTCTGTACCAGGACTCCTGTGATTTCCTCTTTGCTCCTTGGTTTTTGAGAGCCATTCTTGCAGTTCAGAGTTGGTTTTTCATGCTGATTTTTACTAAATTGATTTGTATTCCAGTTTTGTGGTGAGAGCTGGGCGTCTGTATATCCGCCTACTCTGCTGCCATCTTTTTTCTCCTAACACATTTTATTAAACTGAGATAGCTTTGACATAAAAAACCTAACAAGGACAATGTAAAACAAAACAAAACAAACAAACAGAAAAAACCTACAGACCAATATTTCTAATAAATACAGAAGCAGAAAATCATAAACATAGTACTAGTAAACTGAGTAAAACAAAACATTAAAGAAATAATACATTACAATCAAGTGGAATTCTTCCCTGGATCACAAGAATTGTTCAACACTTGTAAATTGATCAACATATTACACACATTAACAAAACAATGGACAAAAATTATATGATCTTATCAATAGATGCAGAAAAGGCCTTCAATAAGATTGAACATCCATTTATGTTGAAAACACTCAATATGGGTATAGAAGGAAAGTACCTCAACATAATAAAGGCCGTATATGACAAACTATCAACTAATATCATACTAAATGGGGAAAATGAAGACTTTTTCACTAAAATTAAGAACAAGACAATGCTGCCCACTTGTTCTACTCCTTATTCAATATAGTTTTTGAAGTTTTTGCCAGAGCACTCAGGCAAGAGAATGGAATAAAAAGCACCCATATCTGGAAAGATTAAATAAAGGTATCACTACTGGAGATGACATGACCCTGTATATAAAAAACCCAGACTCCACTGAAAAATTGTTAGAAACAATAACACTAGGGATCAATTTTTTTTTCTTTTTTTGTTGCATGAGGTTTTAGAACTGTTTCTATATATTTCTGTATTGTTGATTCCAAATCTGAAATCTGTTTTTTGGTGCATGCTCTATTTTTTATGCAATTTTAATTTATTTTTGTTACAGTTAATGGCATGCATTGGTTTTTAAATTGGAGTTAAAGGGCAATGACTCTTGGATTGAACATAACCACAAGGCAATTAATGTTTTACAAACATCACTTTTACATAATTGTTGTTGTTTTTAAATTAAAAAATTATTATCTGATAAAAACACCCTCTTATTTTGTTTTAAGATTAAATCATGGCTTCTTTGAGTAGGCGTAAATAAAAGAATAGTCCTGACACCTTCTGTTCTATATGTGGCTGTTACACACTTCAACATCAAAGGCACAATATTTCAACATTTGTGACATATGTATATATTGCCTATTTTCAAGTTCCCCTTGGCGATCAAGACAAGAATTGGACTCCTCATATTGTGTGTCATAACAGTGAGGAAATGCTTCATGACTAGACAAAAAAAAACCCACAAAGGAATGCCTTTTGGTATTCCCATGGTTTGGCATGAACCTAAGGACCACAGCAGTGACTGTTATTTCTGTCTGATCCATACAAAGGGCATCGGCAAGAAAAAATGGCATATGATCGCATATGCTAATATTCCTTCAGGAATACGACCTATCCCATACTCTGAGACACTGCCGGTTCCAATCTTCAATGGTTTTATTTTTTCTAAGGATGAAGAAAGTAAGCATAGTGATCAAGTGTATTTTGATAAGATACATGAGGAAATGGTTATAGAATCTGAAGGGTCTTCTTCTGATGCCAAGCAATCATTGACCCCTCAGCAGTTTCGCCAACCTGAATTGAATGACTTAGTAAGAGATCTGGGCCTATCAAAGAAAGCAGCTGAGTTATTAACCTCCAGGATTCAAGAAAGGAATGTACTTCACTGGTCAGCTAAAGTATCCCATTTCAGGAAGCATGAACAAATTTTTGTGGACTTTTTTTCTGAAGACAAACACTTTGTTTACTGTCATGATATCAGTAGTCTTCTCAGCCAGCTAGGTATTACTACTTACAGTCCAACAGAATAGCGGCTATTTCTTGACAGCTCTAAATGGAGTCTGAAATGTGTTCTCCTACACAATAGTAATGTTTATGCAGCAGTTCAAATTGGTTATTCAACTCATATATGAAAAGATTATAATGACATAAAAATTGTCCTCGACTTCCTGAAGTATGAGGAACATAACTGGATCATTTGTGTGGATCTTACAATAGTAAATTTTCTGCTAGGACATCAGAGAGGTTTCACGAAGTATCCTTGCTTTCTGTGTTTGTGGGACAGCCAAGCTCAGGAGAAACACTGAACACAGAAAGAGTGGCTGAAACGTGAAGCTCTGGAAGTAGGGATGAAAAATATTGTGAATGAACCTGTAGTTAATCAAGACAGGATCATTTTCCCACCACTTCACATCAAACTTGGCTTAATGAAGCAGTTTGTTCATGTTTGAATAGAGAAAGTGAATGCTTTCAACATATTATTTCTGCTTTTCCTGCCCTGTTTTTCGAGAAGATAAAAGCAGGTGTATTCAATGGACTTCAAATTTGAACCCTCATACGTGATGAAGAATTTGCCAAACAGATGAATAATGAGGAGAAAGCAGCATGACAGTCTTTTGTGGCAGTTACAAAGAACTTTCTTGGCAACAAAAATCCCAGAAAACTATGAACTTCTGGTTCAAAGGATGCTGTTGGCTTTCTACGACATTGGCTGTAACATGAACGTTAAAATTCACTTCCTGAACAGTCACCTTGATAAGTTTCTCGAAAATCTTGGAGCATTAAGTGATGAACAGACTACTGCTGGAGCATCAAATGAGATTGTCCTCAACAAGTACACAAATGCAAGAGCTACAAACGCAAATTTTTGTCTGAATAGAATTTAAATAAGTTTTGCGCAAATTTTTTGATTAAAATAAGTATTTGAATATGTTCTATTTTGAAATTGTAGGCTAATTCTGATTCAATCATATCTTTTAGTGTATTAACTGCATTATATAAATTATTATATTTTCACAAAGATGATGCCCAAGAAGATATTCTACTTCATTATATTAAACTGAATGTTAAAAATTTTACAATGAGATGAAAACCTAAAATCTTGAATTGCAAAAAAAAACCCCAAACTGTAGCTTACTGAGAAAAACGAATGTCAGATTTGAGATCAGCACACTCGAATTAGGTAAGAACGAGTGTTTTTTGTAGATGCAACAAAAATTTTGTTCCCCAGTGCCAATAGAGTAGAGTCACTGGATCAATACATAAAATTCCACATGTACCTTACATGCTAACAATGAAATTCCAGAAAAATGAACTTTAAAAAACTCAAGTCTTTTCATTGCAACAACAGAAATAAAATACCTAGGAATAAACCTAACAAAAGAAATGAAGAACCTATGTACTGAAAACTATAGAACATTATGAAAAGAAATTAAAAAGACACAATAACATGGAAAAACAATCTATGTTTATGTATTTGAAAAATCTACAGAGTTAAAATGGTCATATTATCCAAAGCAATATACAAATTTAATGCAATACTTATTAAAATCCCAAAGTTAGTTTTTAAAACAATAGATAAAAATCACAAAATTTGTATAGAATCATAGCCAAAGCAATTCTGAGAAAAAAAGAATGGAGCTGGAGTTATCACACTACTTGACTTTAAATTATAGTATAGAACCACAATTATCAAAACAACATGGTATTGGAAGAGAAACAGGTAATGCAGAACAATGGAATGGAACTTAGAGCCCAGAAATAAAACCACATATATATGGACAAATAATGTTTGACACTGGAGCCCAAAACATATAATGGTAAAAAGAAAGCCTCTTTAATAAATGATGCTAGGAAATTGGAAAACCACAGGCAAAAGAATGAAACTTGACTACAGTTCATTCACTGGCAGAAAAATTAAATCAAAATAGATGAAAGGCCTAAATACAGGTTCTGTATCAATAAATTACATAGAAGGAAACATGGGCACTAAACTTATGGACCTTGGCTCTAGAAAACAGTTTATAAATTTGACCCCAAAAGCAAGGAAAGTAAAGGCAACAGTAAATGAGTGAAACCATATCAAAGAGCTCCTTCACAGCAAAAGAAACTGACAATAGAGCAAATAGGCAACCAACTAAATGGGAGATAATTGTGAACAGCTCCAGTAAGAGGTTAATATCCAAAATATATAAAGAACTCACAAAGCTCAGCAACAAACAAGCAAACAATCCAATTAGAAAATGGGGAGAGGACCTGAACAGACACTTCTTCCAAAAAGACATACAAATGGCTAACAGAGATATGAAAAGTTGCTCATTTTTACTAGCTATTAGATAAATGCAAATCAAAGCTACAACAAGCTACCACCTTACACCTGTTAGACTGGTTATTATCAACAAACCAGGTAATAATAAGTGTGGAGAGGCTATGGACAGAAAGAAGCCCTCATTCACTTCTGGTGGAAATGTAAACTGGTATAGCCATTCTGGAAAAAAGTATGATGGCTCATCAAAAAATTAAGAATAAAACTACCTTCAACAATCCCTCTACTGGCTATCTGCTAAAAAAAACCCTCAAAATCATTGGTACATAAAGACACATGCTCTCTCATGTTCATCGCAGCATTGTTCACAGTGGCCAAGACATGGAAACAACCAAAGTGTCCTTCGAAAGAGGATTGTATAAAGATGTATTATGCATATTCAATGGAATACTTTTCAGCTATAAGAAATGATGACATATTGCCATTTATAACAACATGGAGAGACTTTGAGAACATTATAATGACTGAAATAAATAAATCAGAAACACTAAGAACTATATGATTTCATACATAGGTGGGATACAAAACTGAGAATCATGGACATAGATAAAAGTGAAGTGGAAGACAATACTTTCAGGGATCATTTCTATAGTTCAATGAAAAGTGAAGTGGTTTTCAGGAGGAGGAGGTTATCAGAAAAGGGGATAAGGGAGGGGACTCTAGAGGGACAAATACAGGATGATGGAAAATAATTAGACTTTGGGTGGTGGGCACAAAACATAATCAGCAGTTCAAATGGTATAGATATATTTACCTGAAATCTACGTACTCTTATTAATCATTGTCATTCTATCAAATTTAATTTTCTAAATAAAAAAAAGGAGCCTGAATTCACATTTTTAGTATTAGATTCCCTTCTTTACAGGTCACATATCTTGCCTGTTTAAGACTGTAATTGTCTTAGTCTCCTCAGGATGCCATAACAAATTCCACTTCATGGTTTACAGAACAGATTTTGTTTCTCACAGTTTTGGAGGCTGGAAGTTCAAATCAGGGGGTCAACATTGTCAGTATCTCAGGAGAATTTTCTCCTTTGCTTGCAGACGATAATCTTCTTGCTCTTGCCTTACATGGTAGGGAGACAGAGAGAGCAAAATTTCTTGTGTCTCTTCATAATGAGATTATTAATGACATCATGATCAAGCCTCACCCTCATGACCTCATCTAAACCTAATTATCTCTCAAATGTTTAATCTCCAAATATCACTACATTGGGAGTTAAGTGTTCAATATATGAATTTTGTGGTGGATGGGGAAGAGAGGGCACAGTTCTTTCTATTAATGTAATGAAACTGATAGACATACAGTTAAGTGAGTAGACCATAAAATCACATTTCTACCAAAATTTAACAAATTGTGGTGCCACTGATACACTCTTGCATTGCCAATTATTCAACTTCCAACACTACCCTCTCTATCCTACTTTCTTTCCAAAACACCATGTGGTAAATATAAAGATCACTATACTCTAAAGTCATTTGATATGATTCAGTTACATACCCAGGAAAGGAATTCTTTTGTGTGTAATAGATAATAAATCTAATATTAATATTAAGGAAGTAATATATTCAAAGTCACACTGAAATTATAATTTCAAGCCAGATCTGTAACACAGAACTCTTATCTCCCAGCATAGGGGGATAGGCTTCTTCCTTGGAGGACCTGCCTATTTTTCCAAGAGACCCATGCCTCAGGTTAACTCTGAGAGAATGCAGCAGAGATTTAAATGCTGCTAAAACTCTGGGTTACTGTGACACTTACTTTGTATTTTATTGTTTAATTCTGTCTTTCTGAAAACTCTGCCTAAGTAACTGGAAATCATAAACATCCTCATTCTCTACCTAATTTGAATCTCGTTAGGGAAGAAGTACACTGTGTATTTGCTCCCTTGGCACTTCAGGTGGCAAAGTTTATCCTTTTCCAGACCAATTAGAAGTTTGCAAGCACCTTGTTCTCCTTCCAGCTGTCTTTAAAGACAGTGTGCCCCCTAAGACTCACATGACAATAATTATGATTGACCATAGACCAATAACTTCAACAGTTGAAAATGTGAAGTTTAATACTGAGATTGAAGCATCAACTGAGAAAAGAGTTCTAATGATTTCCTCATTATGAAGAAATTATGGGTGCAGGAACTGTCACTTTCCTAGAATTTATGTTCTACAGGAAAACTTGTATGATAAAATTCCACTTAACTCTCGCTACTCAATTATTTCACTTTTCGTTCTATGGTTTACCTTTGTTCAGTTGTTCTTTTGAAAACACTGCATTAGTATGACACCGTGCAAGTGTGTGTGCTCTCCTTAACTAACAAGTGTGTTCTGTATAGCTGCTTCTAAGTATGAACTTTATTTTCTGTGTTTTGTATTCTAAATTTCACTTTTCTGCATTTCTTATTAATGACAAAATATTTTAATGTTATGGAGAAGCATAAGAGCTAAGGATTGGCAAAATATGGCTTCTGAGTGGAATATACCATGCTGAATAGTAAAATGTGACACCATCTGCTATGACTCTCTGCAACAATAACAGCTATGTAGTTTAATTTATATATTAAAATATCTCTCTCCTGATCTCCATTCAACAGACCCCTAATGTCTGGGTTTATCTCTTATGTAGCTGCCAACAAAACCTTGATAAAGGTAAGAACTGGATGGAGCAGGGACACTGTAGTAAACTAGCCCTTGCTATCTCAGCCCTCTCAGTGTTTCCTCTCCCAACCCTTTTATTATATTATTTTATTTATTCATTTTTAGAGAGGAGAGAGAGAGGGAGAGAGAGGAGAGAGAGACAGAGAGAGAAGGGGGAGGAGCTGGAAGCATCAACTCCCATATGTGCCTTGACCAGGCAAGCCCAGGGTTTCGAACTGGCGACCTCAGCATTTCCAGGTCGACGCTTTATCCACTGTGCCACCACAGGTCAGGCCTCTCCCCCCCCCCTTTTAATTTTTGTTGTTAAAGATGTGTGTGTGAGAAGAAAAAAGGGAAGAAGGGAGGTCATTAGACTGTAGCACACCCTCTGCCAACCGAATAAGAGTTAGAGTATAGAGAAGACCTATGGGCTGTTTTGTTTTTGTTGTTTTTTTCACATTATTTTCTCTTCCTTAATCATGAAGAACTTCAATACTGTCTCCTTCCCTTATCAGTGAAGCAAGGAGAGTATGGTAGTCCACCTTGGAAAGGTTGTCATTGATGGTATAAGTAGAGATTGTCTCTGATTTAGTTGACAAGGTGACAACTGTTTCTAGTGTTTTTCTAACCCTTTTATTAACCAGATTATGTAAAGTTGTACACGATCTTATTCGCCCCTTTCTCCAGTTTCCTCATCTCAAACAGGAATTTACCTCTACCACCACTTCCAGATGATCTGTCATAGTTAACACACTCTTCTGTAGTAGGCCCCTTGGCCACACACACAATATAGATAAACCAATTAGGTGGAATATAATTTTATTGGCATAAAATCTAAGGTGAATATTGAGAAACCATGAATTATACATTAAAACACATACACAAAACCCACTGTGCTAGTTGAAGATAATCTGTATTATTTCTACCACACATTTTACAGTCATTTACAATCACTTTTTTACACAATATGCATGAAATTACTCAATTAGAAATTATAGAACGATCAAATATCAGAATGAGAAGAGTGTGTAGAGATAATTTAGTTTAACCCCCTTATTTAACTTTTTGAAGCTTACTCAGGTAGTTGAGAATAGAAGTGAGATTAAAATCATGGCCACAATAAAACAAATGAATGTTCTATGGATTTATCCTTCAAATTAAGAAGCATCAATCTGTGCATGTGTGTTTGTGTGTGTGTGTATGTTTGTCCCTTGTATATCCTGTAAACTAGCAATCTTTTCAAAGCAGAAATGACCCCATTCATCATATCTGAACCCCCCTGCTCTTTTCTGTACTGTTTTGCTGCTGCTGTCAATTCCCAGGATACTTTCTTTCCCCTGCCTCTGAACAGCCCACACGAATAAGCAATTCTTAAATGCATTTGCTATGATGTTTGCAAAGACAGCCACTCAAAAGAAAGGTCAGTGTCAATGTACTCTGTTTCCAAATATGTTCCTTAAAAAAAATTAGATATTATGAAACTGAATACCAATTGCTTAAAGACTTCTGAATCTCCTCTAGGGAAGTCTAAGGCTCCTTAAAAAATGGAAAATTATATAAAAGTTGTGACGTATTTACCAAACTGAAAAAGAAATGCATTTTTATACACCAACAATGAACAGTCAGAAAGAGAAATTAAGGAAACAATCCCCTTCACAATTACAACCAAAAAAATAAAGTACCTAGGAGTAAACTTAACCAAGGAGACTAAAGACTTGTACTCGGAAAATTACAAAGCATTGATAAAAGAAATCAAGGAAGATACAAACAAGTGGAAGCATATACCGTGCTCATGGTTAGGAAGAATAAACATCATTAAAATGTCTATATTACCCAAAGCAATCTATAAATTCAATGCAATACCAATTAAAATACCAATGACATACTTCAAAGATATAGAACACATATTCCAAAAATTTATATGGAACCAAAAGAGGACACGAATAGCCTCAGCAATCTTAAAAAAGAAGAATAAAGTGGGAGGTATCACACTTCCTGATACCAAGTTATACTACAAGGCCAGGCTGTTTGTACTCAAAACAGCCTGGTACTGGCATAAGAACAGGCATATAGATCAATGGAACAGAACAGAGAACCCAGAAATAAACCCACAGTTCTATGGACAACTGATATTTGACAAAGGAGGTAAGGAAATACAATGGAGTAAAGATAGCCTCTTTAACAAATCGTGTTGGGAAAATTGGACAGCTACATGCAAAAAAATGAAACTAGATCACCAGCTTACACCACTCACAAAAATAAACTCAAAATGGATAAAAGACTTAAATGTAGGCCGTGAAACCATAAGCATCTTAGAAGAAAACATAGGCAGTAAGCTCTCCGACATCTCTCAGAGCAATATATTTGATGATTTATCTCCACGGGGAAGTGAAATAAAAGCCATTCTAGCGACTGGGGCGGGGGCCATGGGGCCATCCTTAGTGCCCAGGGTGGATTTGCTCCGATGGAGCCTTGGCTGCAGGTGGGAGGAGGGGGGCCGGGAGGAAGGAGAGGGGAGGGAGTGGAGAGGTAGATGGGCGCTTCTCCTGTGTGCTCTGGCCGGGAATCGAACCCAGGAATTCTGCACACCAGGCCAATGACTCCGACGGGTCTACCATATCATGCTTTTTAATTTAAAAAAAAAAATTACATTTCTTTTGAATGCTGATGAACAGGAGACACCAAATCTTTTTCGCCTGCAAACTACTACCTTCTTTATTAGATCTAGCTAATAACACTGTTCTGTCTTTTTTCCAAATAGCTCCAGATATATGGAAAAGATTTATATAGGCGGATGGGGATCCTCAAACCCCTCAGCGAGATCTTCTGAGAATGGCTCTTAAGATACCTAGAGGCAGAAAAAGCCCAATAGAGATCAGGGGGAACTACCAGCTTTTAGGATACACCCTTAAAGGCTCCAACACCCCAAAGGGGTCTCATAGGATGCTATCTGGGTCCTGCTTCAATAGTGGAAAGGAAGGTCATTGAGCTAAAGCCTGCCAGGCTTACACGCCTCTGCTGTGAGGAAACAGGGACACTGGAAGGTGGGCTTCCCCCTCGCTCCTCTAAGGGAGGGTTCCATCTCTTCCAGCCTTGCTCCAGCCACTATGACCTAACCTTGCCCAGAAAGCTGGGGTTTGCCACTGAAGGCTGAATGTGCCCAGGGCCGTCGACCCCATCTACGACACTGTGGACGAGCCTAGGGTATTTCTTCCAAGAAGCAGGTAAACTGATCTCATTCGCACAAGGGCCACTTAACTATGTCTTGCCTGAATAGTCAGGTTTTTTATTCTTCCCTCAAAGATCTCTGTTGTGGGTGTTGATAGTCCTATTTTCTGCTGCTTTGCTTAATATATAGTGTTTCTTTATCCCTCCTACCTCAATGCCCCACTCACATTTCAGGCTGGGACCTACTCTTAATTTAGAGCTCTCTTTCCTCCTTTTGCCAATTTGTATTATGAATTTACCTTTGCCACCCAGCTTAGTGTATCCCAAGGTTCTCTTTACCAGGCCACAGTCACAGAGCTCCAGGGAAAAGCAACCTGGTCTCAACTCTCCAGGCAGAGGAGAACAGGAGCTCCATATCCACACATGCTGCAAATGGCTTTTTCCAGTCTACCTGAATCATTACCAGCTAGAAGCAGCAGTCATTGGGACTTGGACATGAGCTGCAAAGTATAGAATGGTGACAACAATTCCAGTGCCATGCGGACTTTTCCTGTGGGGAACTTTCCTGGACTCCTGCTCCCTGTGACAGCTCCTAACAGACTGAACTGTGGTTGGGTTGCATTTTTCAGGGATTTGGCATGGTGATGTGGTCAACTTGGACTTGGGGAACATGTTAAGGACACTACTCATTTATGGATTCTTGCTGTATTCGCCAAGAGTTTGCTTAAAGGCTCTTAATCACTGTAAAAAAAATAGAGGACTAGGTGAAGAAGATGGGGCACATATACACCATGGTATATTATTCAGCTAGGAGAAATGGTGACATTGGATCACTTATAGCAGAATGGTGGAGTCTTGGTAGCATTGTGCGGGGTGAAATAAGCGAATCAGAAAAAAAACAGGAACTGCAGGATTCCATACATTGGTGGGACATAAAGGCGAGACTAAGAGGCATGAACAGGAGTGTGGTGGCTATGGGGTGTGGGGGGAGGGAAGGAGGGAGAGGGGGAGGGGAAGGGGTACAGAGAGAACTGGATGGAGGGTGGTGGAGGACGATCTCTCTTCGGGTGATGGGTATGCAACATAACTAAATGACAAGATAACCTGGAAATGTTTTCTTTGAATGTATGTACCCTGATTTATTGATGTCACCCCATTAAAATAAAAATTTATTTATTTAAAAAAAAAAGACAGGATAAACAAATGGGACTATATCAAACTAAAAAGCTTTTGCACAGCTAAAGACAACAAGAACAGAATAAAAAGACAAACTACACAATGGGAGAATATATTTGACAATACGTCTGATAAGGGGTTAATAACCAAAATTTATAAAGAACTTGTAAAACTCAACACCAGGAAGACAAACAACCCAATCCAAAAATTGGCCAAAGAGATGAATAGACACTTCTCCAAAGAGGACATACAGATGGCCAATAGGCATATGAAAAAATGCTCAACATCACTAATCATTAGAGAAATGCAAATTAAAACCACAATGAGATATCACCTCACACCAGTCAGAATGGCGCTTATCAACAAAACAACACAGAATAAGTGCTGGTGAGGATGTGGAGAAAAGGGAACCCTCCTGCACTGCTGGTGGGAATGCAGACTGGTGCAGCCTCTGTGGAAAACAGTATGGAGATTCCTCAAAAATCTGAAAATCGAACTGCCTTTTGACCCAGCTATCCCACTTTTAGGAATATACCCCAAGGACACCATAGAACGGCTCGAAAAGGAGAAATGCACCGGCATGTTTGTGGCAGCATTGTTCACAATAGCGAAGATCTGGAAACAGCCCAAGTGTCCGTCAGAGGACGAGTGGATTAAAAAGCTTTGGTACATATATACTATGGAATACTACTCAGCCATAAGAAATGATGACATCGGATCATTTACAATAACATGGATGGACCTTGACAACATTATACGGAGTGAAATAAGTAAATCAGAAAAAAAAAAAAAAAAAACTAAGATGAATCCATACATAGAAGGGACATAAAAATGAGACTCAGAGACATGAACAAGAATGTGATGGCAACAGGGGCTGGAGGTTGGGGGAGGGGGGAGGGGGTGAAGAAGGAGAGAGGAGTTAGGGGAGGGGAGAGGCACAAAGAAAACCAGATAGAAGATGACAGAAGACAATTTACCTTTGGGGGAGGAGTATACAGCACAATCAAATGTCAAAATAATCTAGAGATATTTTCTCTCAACATATGTACCCTGATTTATCAATGTCACTGCATTAAATTTAATAAAAAAAACTGAAAAAAAAAAGAAATGCAAAAGGCACATAAAGAGACATCACGTTTAAACTCACCTGGGGAATTGTGCTAAAAGTCTATAAGACAATGACACTTTTCCTTATTCTTCTGTCTTTATACTCAGCCATTTTTATAATGCCTTGAAACTATATGATTTTACACATAGGTGGCATATAAAACTGAGATTCATAGACATAGATAAAATTAAAGTGGTTACCAGGAGAGGGAGTTGGGAATGTGGGAGAGGGAATTGGGGGGGGGAAGGTTGTAAAGGACAAATGTGATAGAAAATGGTTTGACTTCGGGTGATAGGTGTACAGCATAATCAACAGTTCAAATGCTATAGAAATGTTTACCTGAAACCCATGTACTCTTTTTTAAAAAAAATTATTTATTAAATTTAATTATTTATTAAATTTAACATTGATAAATCAGGGTACATATGTTGAGAGAAAACATCTCTAGATTATTTTGACATTTGATTGTGCTGTATACCTCTCCCCCAAAGTTAAATTGTCTTGTCACCTTCTATCTGGTTTTCTTTGTGCCCCTCCCCTCCCCCAACCCCTGTCTCCTTCTTCACCCCATCCCCCCTCCCAAACCCATGTACTCTTATTGATCAATGTCACTCTGATAGATTTAATTTTCTAAATATTTTTTTTAAAGGAAACTCAGGTAAATTTGCACATGATTTCTGGTGGCTAGAAATAAGAAGTCATAGCCCTACAGAGCCTCCAAACAAGAAATGGAATCACAAAAGAAGGAATAATTATTCATAGTCATTTTGCTTTGTGTTTCTGATGTTAACCTTTTCCGGATACTGTTAATCTACTCTAAACTCTGAATTTTCTACAATATAAAATTACAGTTGCTGTTTTACTTAGGTGCTGCCAAATATTATTAATCAGATGGCATACACAAAAACATTCACAATCATACCCAACCTACCACCTTCTAGTCTTACTTTCTACTACTTTCTTCTGTGCCATAAACACACTTAACAGCTCTAAATTACTGCACAGATCTTGTACTTTGAGGGTTCACACTTTTTCTTTATATCTTTACAAGTAGTGTCTCAAATTGCTAGAATGTTTGCACCCCCTTTTCTAATTTATATTCTTCTATTAATTCAATTATTCAAATGTATTGAGTAGCAACTACTTGTCAGGCATTTTGTTAAGCATTAGGAATACAGAAGAAGATAGACATAGTTGCTGACATTGAATTTATAGGATAACAGGAAAGATAACGAGTTGTAATAAATAG
The DNA here is from genome assembly GCF_036850765.1 of Saccopteryx bilineata. NCBI lineage: Eukaryota > Metazoa > Chordata > Mammalia > Chiroptera > Emballonuridae > Saccopteryx > Saccopteryx bilineata. The sequence goes on along the minus strand of NC_089502.1, from coordinate 13,402,996 downwards.
TTCTCATAGGAGAAATAAAAGTGAGTGTGAGATGCCACTGCAAGGATCTGGCATAGTCTGGAGAGGTCAGAGAAGGTTTACCTGAAGAAGGAGCATTTAAATTGAAGGTAAATCAAGAAAGACATTGACTAATCATATGAAATGAATATTGATGAGTTGTCAAAAAAAAGTGGATTTAGCAAAATGGGTGTCATTGTGACCTTTCAAGAGATAGTTCAGTGGAGTTGTGTGGGTAGAAGACAGATTGGAATGTGCTGTGATAAAGAAATGGAGCTATAATTGTAGGCAATTCAAGAAATTTGTGTTTAATGATATTAAGTGAGATTTTTTAGAAACTGAAGGGCCTAAGTGATCCAGAGGTTTTTGCTTATCTATTTGTTTGAATATAGGAAAGAGTATACTATCTTTAAAAAAAATCAAAGAACCCAGTAGGAAAGAATTGGTTGAAAATACGGGGAAAGAGTTGCCTGATGACATATGTCTCCTGGAAAAGCAGAGTGGGAAGAGATTTAGAATATAGGTGAAGGGATTGGCCTTTAATAGAAGGAAGGATATTCTTCTATGGTAACATTAAGATATAAAAGGGTAGTCAAAATTTCCATAGTCTCAGGGTTTGGAGGTGGAGTTGAATAGGCTGTGGGTACCTTTGCTGGAATTTTGGGGCAGAGAAAATGATGGGAGAGAAGGTAATTTTTAATCAAGTTCTAAGAATGCTTTCTTATTTTCTAGACCACCCTGTGATTACTAAAGGATAGTGTAATGTAGTCATTAAGACAATAAAATCAAGAAAAAAAGTTTCAGGTAAGAAACATCAACTAATTTATGACCTTGTGCAAATCACTTCAATTTTTTTTCCTCATTTTCAGTTTTCTCATCAATGAAAATGGATATTTTTACTTACCATATAATTTTATTATGAAATAAATTAACTGAGTTAATATGTATGAAGGGATTAAGACAATGTCTGACACAAAGGAAGCATTCTGTAATGTTGCTTTCATTATTAATGCTTTTCAAATAGCACCTGAGTTAGTTTGTTATTGGATTATGTGAAAATGCAAAAGACAACTTCAGGTGGGTCTTGGGTTATGACTCTTCCATTCCTACAAAATGACATAACCTGCATTTTGGTGTAAGTTGAAACACACCCTAGCCTAAGTCACTTAAAGCCAATCCTAATACAATTGTAAAATAATAATCTAGAATATAAAAACACAACTAAGCCACAGAAAAAGTAAAAGGGCATAAATATACTTAATGTACATTGTACATTAACAGAAAAAATGACAAAAATAAGTGTAAAAAGTCTTTACTTTTATTACCGTCACATTCTTGTCCATGTCTCTGAGTCTCATTTTTATGTCCCATCTATGTATGGGTTCATATAGTTTTTAGTTTTTTCTGATTTACTTATTTCACTCCATATAATGTTATCAAGGTCCATCCATGTTATTGTAAACAGAGGGTGGGGTGGAGGGGTGGGGAGGGAGCAAGTAAGGAGACAGAGGGTGTGGGGGGAGGAGAGGGGCACAAAGAAAACCAGATAGAAGGTGATGGAAGACAATTTGACTTTGTATGAGGGGTATGCAACATAATCAAATGTCAAAATAATCTAGAGATGTTTTCTCGGAACATATGTACCCTAATTTATCAATGTCACTGCATTAAAATTAATAAAAATAAGATTAAAAAAATCTTTACCTTTATTCATGTGGTTGGCTTGCACACTGGAAGGGGAATTTAAAGGTGGTTGATACTGACCTATTGAGAGGAAGAAACTGGAGAGGCAGGAAAACCTGCAGAAGGTGTTGGAGATGCTGGGTCAGGTGACTCAGGATTGCCTAAGAAACATGTAGGAGATGCTGGAGATGATTCTACCTGTATTATGGATGTTTAATCTCAAAAAGCAGCTGATGTAGAGGGTAGAGCATCTGTTGCAGGCCTCTCTTCCTTCTTAAAGAATTATACCAGGCTAATCTGTAAGTACAATATAGTCCATAAATACAATGCTAAAATTGTAAGCCGAAACACTCATGTTTCAATTTTTTAAAGTTCTTATGGGAGTGAGCATCATAAGCTCAAAGGGTGTATGTTGAAACTGTCATAACCGAGGAGTCCCTCTATTAGAAATAGTTTTTCTTCAAAAGTTGATATTTTAATTTTAGTTTTTTATGTGAAATAAAAATACAACAGGTATATTGTTTGTACACACACACACACACACACACACACACACACACTTACACTTAATCCCATAAAAATCAGTGGATAGCAGTATATCGCAGTAGAAGGGACCTAGTCTATAAAAGATGGAATTGAGAGTGGTTTCTAATGAAAAATTTAGAGAATTATTTTCTGAGCTCTAGGATGACCCTTTTCTAAAGCCAGCAGCAGGGATAACATCACCAATTGGAGATTTTAGATTTATTCCAGCTCTCTTTTTTCGTTTTATATATAATTTAGGAAGAAGAAAACTTCACATCTGTAACTGGAAAAGTCACAATTTTTTTTAGGTGGGACTGTTTCTTTTTGAAATAGCTTTGGAAATAGCCACACATCATCTAGGTAAATTCCATAAGAGGGAGGTCTCCACCCTAATACACAAATGTTTGCTTCTCCTGTTCACTTAAAGAGTATTTTGCCAAATTAGTATATAACTTGGATATAAAAATTGAAAGACTGAAGATACTTTCTGGAGAGAGTATATGAGAACAAACAACTGAATGGAACTAGCTGATATGGTGCCTTGAAAGTCAAATTAGACACCTGGACTGTCAGACTTTGCTAATACATTCTGCATTAGCAAAAATTGTATAGATTACATGTACATAATGATATATCAGTTTATTATTTTCTGTATGTATGAAATGGCCAAATGTTGCCTAGGAGAGGTCCCAACAAATCTGATTCTGCCTGATTTATAATAAGCATATTTATTTGTTAATATGCAAATTATGCTTCTCTAGTAATTGAGAGGAAAAGTGTTGTTAAATAACTGCGATATTTTTCCTACAATTTTGCTGCAAATGTTAATTAATGCTGTCAACTTCTGTTTTTCAGAATATGCAAAGTTAAACAGCAAACAAGCAGAATTACATTAAATTTTTTTTTTGTATTTTTCTGAAGCTGGATACGGGGAGAGACAGTCAGACAGACTCCCACATGCGCCCGACCGGGATCCACCCGGCACGCCCACCAGGGGCGACGCTCTGCCCACCAGGGGGCGATGCTCTGCCCCTCCGGGGCATCACTCTGCCGCGACCAGAGCCACTCTAGCGCCTGGGGCATAGGCCAAGGAGCCATCCCCAGCGCCCGGGCCATCTTTGCTCCAATGGAGCCTTGGCTGCAGGAGGGGAAGAGAGAGACAGAGAGGAAGGAGGGGGGGTGGAGAAGCAAATGGGCACTTCTCCTATGTGCCCTGGCCGGGAATCGAACCCGGGTCCCCCACACACCAGGCCGACGCTCTACCGCTGAGCCAACTGGCCAGGGCCTGAATTACATTAATTTATACAGTAATATTCATTTGTGTTAGACTGGGAAGGTGGTGTGAAGACCTGGCAGATCTTTAAGTAGAATGTGTGTAAAATGGACCCCTTAGCAACATATATAAGGCATAACTTGGAATAAGCAAAGACAAAGCTTCCCATTTATAAACCCATTTGCTCTCCTCTGGGTTTACACAGATATGACAAAACACTTTGGTATAAAGATACAACGTTCCGCTTCATTACTTACTAACTTTGTGACTTTGAGCACACTCCTATATGCTTAGAGTATAGATGATGCTCTCCACAACTGTGAGTACATAAGCAGTATAGTGGCAATATAATACAGCAACTAAACAAGAGAGCTCTGAGGTCAGACTGAGTTTAGAATTTTGACTCTAGTATGCTAGCTATGTTCCATTCTTTATCAAGTTATTTAATCTCTTTAATACTTGATTTATTTCATCTGTAAATGAAACACCTTATTACTTAACCCAAAAGATCACAGTGACAATTTAATAAAATAATCCATATAAAGCATTTAGCAGAAGGTCTGAAACATAGTAAGTCCTCAATAAACTCTACCTCCTTTGTTTTGTTTTGAACTCAGGATAACATTTTATTTCAGTGAGCTTTAATCCCTGATAGTTTTAACATAGTATCTTATAGCTATAAAATGTCCAAAATTCAAATCATTAACACTAGCTCTTAAAATTTCACTCCTAAACTTTCTTCATTTTAGCTTATGCCCAATCAACTTCACTATAACAACCTTTTAAGAACACTAAATTTTACTTCGGTATTGCTTAATTCAGTGAACATTCCTATGTGACTTTCTTTTTCAAAAAAAATTTATTTAGAAAATTATTTTTTTTTTAATTTATTCAGATGAGGGGAGGCAGAGAGACAGACTCCCGCATGCACACGGACTGGGATCCACCTGGAAAGCCCACTAGGGGGAGAACTCTGCCCTTCTTGGAAGTTGCTCTGTTGCTCAGCAACCTGAACAACCCAGTTCTACTTTGAGCCTGAGGTGGAGGCCATGGAGCCATCCTTAGCACCTCAGGCCAACTTGCTCTAATTGAGCCATGGCTGTAGGAGAGGGGGAGAGAGACAGAGACAGAGAGAGAGTGTGAGAGAGAGGAGTGGAGAAGCAGATGGGCACTTTTCATGCGTGCCCCGACTGGAAATCAAATCTTAGACATCCACACACCGGGACAACGGTCTATCACTCAGCCAACCAACCACGGCAGAAAATTAAATTTAACAGCAACAATTAATGCACTTATTTCTCCTTAGGAAGATGTGAAAAACAGAAGTTTTTAGGAGATTGTGAGGAAGAGCTATTACTTAAAAGGGTCAGATGTTGAAATGAGACTGTGACATCTCTGTGTCTGAAACACTAAAACATGGTACTCTAAACCACTACATGCATATTGAATATTCAACTGCCCAAAGGCAACGCTAGATTGTATGTTCTTTGAATGTTTCTTTTTCCTGTTAAAATCTGTGATTTTTTCCAAGTTAGTGAATGATAGCAACTACTATTTGTGCAACAATAGCTAAAATACAGAGATGGGCATTTTACATGTGTCCCTGCATTCATTGCAAAAAAAAAAAAAAAAGTGCATGCTGCACATTTTAAAATTGATGAAATTTTAAAAAGTTAAATAAATTAAATAGACTTAGAAAAATAAAATAACAAGTTTATGAAGATAGTGAATAGTAAATTCAGAATATCAATTTATTTATTTTTATTTTTTTGTGACAGAGAGAAAGGGACAGAGAGAGAGACAGACAGACAGGAATGGAGAGAGATGAGAAGCATCAATTCTTTATTGTGGCTCTTTAATTGTTCGTTGATTGTTTTTTCATATGTGCCTTGACTGGGGAGCTACAGCAGAGTAAGTAACCCCTTGCTCAAGTCAGCAACATTTAGGCTCAAGCCAGCAACCATGGAATCATGTCTATGATCCCACGCTCAAGTCAGCAACCCTATGCTCAAGCTGGTGAATCCACACTCAAGCTGGATGAACCTACACTCAAGCTGGGAACCTCGGGGTTTTGAACCTGGGTCTTCTGCATCCCAGTCCAATGCTCTATAGAGTGTGCCCCTGCCTGATATGGCAGAATATTCATTTCTTTATTCAGTCACTCTTGTATAAATCCAGTAAGTGTTTGTTGTGCACCTACTATGTGCTGGACACTGTCTTTAGCAATGGTGTATATCATTGAATACAGTAGGTAAAAATGTATCCCCTTGTGGAGCTTATATTTTAGTAGGCACAAAATATGATCCAAGACTATGTGGCTTCAAAGCTTGATTTAGCTTTATAATCTAGTACTATGTCCTCTGACTGGATTATGTGTCATGTTACCATTTTACAGTGAAGGTGATTTTTTTTTTCAGACACAGTAGAAGCATGCATCATGGGAACCAAATCACCTCTGAATTTTTTCTCCTGGTACTCATGGCAGGGTCTGAACGGCAGCAGCTTATCTTCATGCTCTCCCTGTACATGCATGTGATCACCATCATAGAAAACTTACTTATCATCCTTGTTATTGTTAATGATGCTCACTTCCAAGGCCCCACATACTTCTTTCTTTGTGTAGTCTCCTTCACAAACACTACAATCCCTCCAATTCTGGTAGACATTCAAAGCCAGATCTCAGTCATCTCCTTGACCGCATGCCTTTCACAAATGTACTTTTTGATGTTGCTGGTGGACCTTGACAATTTTCATTTGGCATCCATGACATATGACTGGTAAATTGCCATTTGTCACCCATTACACTATGCTCCATTATTGAGTCCCAGGTGTTGTGTCTTGTTGGTAATGACTCCATGGTTTATCTTCAATCTATCTCCATTTCATCTGCTAGACCTCATGACTTTTTGTGATCAAGGAAAATCTTACAATTCTTCCATGACCTGAAACCCATTTTAAAGTTTATTTAATCAGGTACCCAAATCAATGACCTGACAATTCTAGTCATTGAGGGAGCAGTAATCTTTATCCCCTTTACTTTTATTCTTGTCTTATATGCCTTTATTGGTTGCCCTGTACTTAGAGTTTCTTTAGCCAAGGGGAAGTAGAAAACATTCTCCACTTGTGGCTTCCATCTCTCTGATGTGTCCTTATTCTATGGATCCTTAGTGCTCTACTTTCCACCCTCTTTTGCTTACTGAACAGAGAGGAATAAGGTGGCTTCCATCATGTATACAATTATAACTCCTATAATTAACCCCTTAATCTATAGTTTAAGAAACAAGGGCATCTTTCAATACAGAAGGTTTCATTTTAATTTATCTTCTGTAAACTTGTTGTGTAATAATAGATGAATCAATTATTCTCTGAGCTTTAGTGTCACACTGATACAATCCATAAAACAGTATACTAATTTCTGCCTTCTAGTTACTTTAATGATGATATGGAACATGTTTGAGGTTAAAACATTCTGAGACAGAAGGTTGTGAATATTCTATACTAGATAAATGCCAAGAGTCCAAAATAGATCAATAGAAACATAAAGAATATCAAGTATGAAACAGACACAAATATCTAAGAGCATGAGGCACAAAAAATTTTTGTGTGGATATGGAAGCTAAGACCTGATATCTGGGCTTTTTTTTTTTGCTGTATCTGTGTAATACCCTAATGTTTGTTCATGAAGGAAACTTCAGGATTTTCATGTACGTGATACTGCTAAAATGTATCCCTTTGAATTATACTGTCTGGGTTGAATTAACACCTTCATGACACCTTCAGGGATGGATTTATGAATTTGTGGTTATACAGGCACCACAATAGTCTAGTCAGTGTTACTCAAATTGTAGTTGCAGACCTGTGTTAATAACAAAACTATTTTTTACTGATTTACACAAAGATCAAAATGAAATAAATTTAGAAATTGAGATAAAAATGTTATCATTTGTGTCAGTATGAATGGACCTATTATGCTAAGTGAAATAAGTCAAGAAGATAAATACACACATGATTTCACTTATATGAGGAATATGAAGAATCAAATAAGAGAACAAACAAAATAGAATCAGAATGATAGATACAGAGAACAGACTGATGGTTATCAGAGAGGAGAAGTGTTAGAAGACTGGGCGAAAAAGATGAAGGGGTTTAGAAGTACAAATTGGTAGTTACAAAATAGTCACAGAGATGTAACATATAGCATAGGGAATATTGTCAATCATAATTATATATGATGCCTGGTAGCTACTTGAAATATCAAAAGTTTTCATTTTCTATAGTATATGATTATTTGACCAATATGCTATATACTTGAAACTAATATCAAATAATATTTCAGGTACATTGTAATTAAAAAAATATTTTTTAAAGACAAAAAAAAATTGAGATAAACATTTAGAAACAGAATGATTTCACAGTGTCATTAAATTTTTATTTAATTAAAAAATCAGTTTATGTAAATTTAGAAAATCTCCTTTTCCTGCTCTTCCTTCCCCTTCTCCTGATTCTTCTTCTTTTACTTCTCTTCTTCCACATAAAATTTTAAGCAGGATTCTGTATGATGAATAATATTTTGACCAGTGCAAGTAAGACTAATATTGGTTAATCAACATTTAGTCAATTAAAATAAAAAGTCAATAAACACACACACACTCTTGACACTTTATATTTTAGAATATTTATTTTTATTTATTTTTTTTAAATGCCTGAACTTTGCACTTTCTTTTTTTTATTTATTCATTATAGAGAGGAGAGAGAGAGAGAGAGAGAGAGAGAGAGAGAGAGAGAGAGAAGGAGGGGAGGAGCAGGAAGCATCAACTCCCATATGTGCCTTGACCAGGCAAGCCCAGGGTTTAGAACCGGCAACCTCAGCGTTTCTAGGTTGATGCTTTATCCACTGTGCCACCACAGGTCAGGCCTAGAATACTCTATTTTTATGTATTCAATGTAAACATAATCCTTACCTCACTTCTTCATTTGGAACCAATACTTTTCCTTCAACTATGGATCAACTGATTGAATTCTGTGTATCATTCTTGCATAAATCTCATCTTTAATGAATTATATTTGTTTTCCAATTTCAGTTTCTTTAAAGTAAAGCAAGAACTTAAAAGCAATTTTTTTAAGTGAGAGGAGGGGCGATAGAGAGACAGAGTCCCACATACCTCAAACCAGGATCCATCCATCAGCTCCCATATGAGGCCAATGTTTGAATCAACTGAGCTATCTTCAGCACCTAGGAACAATACTTAAATCAGTCAAACCACTGGCTGAGAGAGGCGAAGAGAGAGAAGGAGGAGAGGAAGGGAGAGAAGCAGATGATTGCTTCTCATGTGTGTCCTGACTGAGGATCAAACCTGAGATGTTCACATGCTGGGCCAACGCTGTATCCACTTAGCCAACAGGCCAGGGCCTAAAACAAGTTAAATGTATATACTTCATTGAATAGTTTTTAATTTTGTCCCCAAATATAAGCAAATTAAATAACATAAGCGGATTTTAGAAAACTTCAGCGATACTTGAGGTAACACAGAATTAATTGGTGGCACAGGACCAATGTGGCATGTAGAGAATAGCTGATTACCTATAAGTATCCATTAGGGCAAGATCATTTCCCAGAATGCTTTAAACAGAGAATGGAAATCATCTTTAATCTTGAGAGTTATATACATCAAGATAAGTTATGAGAGAAGTTTGTGTATATTAAAAAAATATAAAATGTTCTGGTTAAAGCTGGTGCAAGGAAGCTAAGTTCTTACTCTTTCATATATTACTTACCTGATCTTAGCTTATATATAGAAATTCAGTCTCTAATAGGAAGGAAAAATATGTATCAACAGCTGACTACAGGTTGCCATGTTTTCACGAATATCTATCTCTTCTCCTCCCTTGTCTTTCCTAAATTATCAAAATTGCTGCTGCAATTTTGAAATTTATAAATATAAATTTCTTTCCACCCAATGAATACATTCACAATATTGATGAAGCAAAAGTAAAAACAGCAGTATACAGAAAAGAAAATATGGAAAAGGACCATTGATATACTAACACAATTATATTTCAGTTGTCTGGTCATACTTTAAGGCCAGAAGAGGCCAAAGCAAATAGTGTTTAGCTTAGGAGGCTGGTGACATGCCAGAAAATATTCTGTAGTGTCTAAATTGCAATTGGAACTACCAAAGAAAACCCTGTCTCTATCTTGTTAATTTTTATACTTTGAAAAAAAGGGAGCTCTGCCTGACGACGTGGTGGCACAGTGGACAGGACTTTGGACTGGGATGCAGAGGGCCTAGGTTCAAAATCCGGAGGTTGCCAGTTTAAGCCCAAGGTCGCTGACTTGAGCAAGGGGTTACTCGGTGTGCTGGAGGCCTCCGGTCAAGGCATATATGAGAATGCAATCAATGAACAACTAAGGTGCTGCAACAAAGAATTAATGTTTCTCATCTCTCTCCCTTCCTGTCTGTCTGTCCCTACCTGTCCTCCTGTCACACACATACACACACACACACACACACACAGAAAAATGGGAGGTAAACGTGGTTTCTAGAAGACAAAAACTATGTCTTGTTCAAGACTGAGGCCCAACTTTCCACCCTGATGGCTTTCACAAAGTAGAAGCAAAAACTGTCTGTGAAATAAATGAATAAAAATTTGTCTATAGGTCCAAGATTTTGGACAAAACTATGGCTGAGTCTGGAATTTCAGATAAATCAATCATCTGATCCTAACATATCTGGAGATTCAGAGAATCTGAATGCATATTATATGGTCAGAACAAATTCATTTGTAGATAGTGTCTGTAGTTTATAAGGTATAATTTGAGATGCTTCAAAAATAAAAAAGGCAAGTAACATATTTATGAGATTATATATGAAGAAACGAGGAAACTAATATCTTCATTACATATATATCTGCTTATTATGTCCTCAATGCCAGATAGAAAAATAGTTCTTATTAATGGGAATTTACACATCTCTAGGATTAATAATCTTGATGTAAATCACTTAACAACAAAATAAGAAACACACTTCTTCATATGCTGCTATATAAATGATGTTTTAACACTCTGATCCAACAAAACACAGAATGCTGACTGGAAATTATGGTGAAGGAGAGATTTTTTTTTGAGAGTTAATTAATACAAATATAATCAATGGGTCAGGCTTTGGGTCTCATGTCCTCCAATTCTTAGCCGTATGAGCTTGGGTAGGTCTCTTTATTTACTTAGTCTTCAAATTTCTTCTTGTGAAAAATGAAGCAACTGGTAATTATTTCAGTACTTTTTTTCAGAGACATAATAAAATGTTGATATAAAATGTCTGACGTGTAATACATGATTCGTAAATGTAAATATCCTCTCTTCATTCCTTCATATACATTTAAACCCAGGAGATCCAAAATAAAGTTAACTCTTTTCCATGTCATCTAAAAGTTTACTTCAAAGATTAGAGAGTTTTAAAATATTTTCAAAAGAAAGAAATATGCTAACTTGAAAATAAATATAACTGCAGAAGAAAGAGAAGAGTGAAATGAAAAATGAAAGGAAAGGATTAGTCCATGGTAATGTAATTCTGTATCAAAATTAAGAAAAGTAAGATGTTTTTAAGCATCTTTCTGTATAGTTTGTATATAGACTGCCTTTTCAAGAAATCCATCACTTGACTTTGTCTTGAGCAATAAGTAATGGGGTTTAACAAAGAACTATTATTATGTAGGAAATAGATATGGCCCTGTATTCATCCAGAGAATAGTTGGAAGAATGTTGCATATATATGTTGGAAGAATGTTGCGTATGCCATATATATACATGGCAACAGTCAAGTGTGCAGAAAAAATGCAAAAATATTTGGATTTGACAGTAACTGATAGGATCCTCAGGAGGGTAGCAACAATGAACACTTAAAAAATAAGAATCATCTGGCCTGACCAGGCAGTGGCACAGTGAATAGAGTGTCAGACAGGGATGCGGAAGACCCAGGTTCAAGACCTCAGGGTCGCCAGTTTGAGCGCAGGTTCATCTGGTTTGAGCAAAGCTCACCAGCTTGGACCCAAGGTCGCTGGCTCTAGCAAGGGGTTACTCGGTCTGCTGAAGGCCCACGGTCAAGGCACATATGAGAAAGCAATCAATGAACAACTAAGGTGTCACAACAAAAAACTGATGATTGATGCTTCTCATCTCTCTCTGTTTCTGTCTGTCTGTCCCTATCTATCCCTCTCTCTGACTCTGTCTCTGTCTCTGAAAAAAAAAAAAAAGGATCACCTGAATGAAGTCATTGATGAAAACCAACAAGTAATTCATTATGTGTGTGTCTGAACAGGACAGTATCAAGAATGAGGAAATATCACAAAAAAAGCTGATGATAATTTAGACACATACAAGTCGAATATAAAGACTGAGCTTCCTAAAAACACAGTATTTATAACATTACACATGTAGCATGCAGTCACTACTTGGAAGGAACTTGGAACATTGTGACAGAATAAAGCTGGGTATATCTAATCGTGATGTAAAGTGCTTAGGCTAGAAAGTGTAGAAAATAACATTTAGGAGTGACGTCACGGAAATGGCGCCATGAGCAACGCGTCCGACAGATCTCCCCTAAATCATAACAAATTTATCAACTAGAAACAGAAAAATTTATCCTCGGAGCATTCCGGAGTTCCACACAAACTGAAAGCGAAAGGACTGTTATCACTTGAATCTGAGAGACAAGGGTGTGGAGGAAGCTACAGCAGCGAAGTTCATTCAAGCCGCGAGGGAGTGCGCCTGTGGTGAGTCAGCCCACACTCGGGAGCCGCGAGCAGCCGCGGGCGCGCGCCCAGTACGGTTGCAGAGCAAGCACCGCCCACACTCCGGAGCACGAGCAGCAACCAGCGTGCCCCGTCTGGTTGCAGAGCGAGCACCGCCCACACTTGGGAGCCGCGAGCAGCCGCGGGCACGCGCCCGGTCTGGTTGCAGAGCGAGCACCGCCCACACTCCGGAGCGGCAAGCAGCTGCTGGCGTGCACCCGGTACGGTTGCAGAGTGAGCACTGCCCACACTCGAGAGCAGCGAGCAGCCAACGGCGCGCGCCCGGTCCGGTTGCAGAGCGAGCACCGGTAACGTTCCCAGCGGCCCGTGCACTGCGAGTGAGAGTCGCCAGCCACCGGTGCCCGGAGCACCCCATTCGTGCACATGCCCTGGGCATTCCACACGCCCAGAGCACCCTACTGGCCCGCACACCCAGGGTGCCCCATTATCCTGCGCCTGGTGTGATCCAGCCGCCAGTGGCTGGGCGAGCGGGAGAGGCACCAGGGTGGTCTTCCCTACTTGGGAGATTCTCTCCATGGGCGGGGCACCTCACCCAGCCATTCAAGCTAACAATCAAGCATTGGGGGAGGGGCGCGCACAGGCAGCCTAAAATACCTTCGGGAGCACAGCTGCGACCCAATCACTGAAATTAGCTTAACCCATGAAATCTGCGCACCCTCGGTTCTAATTTGATAAGATCTCTCTCAGTTCAGCAACCCAAGACAAGAGGCGTGATATTTTTAGTGCCTCTCACTAAAGGGGCGGGGGCAACTTCTGATTGATAGAGCCTCCATATTCAGGGATAAACCCTAACAAGAGGGACTTGGCAGATAATAAGATCTATACTACACTAGTCGCAAGCAGAGACTAGTGCCTTTTCTTCCCAGCCAAAACAGGCTACAAAGTGTGGAAAGCCTGGGTTGAGAGGTCCAACTGAATGCTAGGCGCTGAACAGTCACCTTGACAACAATTGACTCCCACCCTCGCCTGATTACACAGAAGGCCCTGACTGCCAGAGCCTTTCCCAAAGCCTTGCACTGAGTGGGGATAGAGTGGGGATTTCCCAGCTCTTTGAGCCTCTTACTCCCCAGGCAGAAGCAGTTGCAGACTTATAGCTGGATCACCAGGCTGCTAATTCAGGAAGGGGGGACTAGGAGAGAGAATCCAGGAAAGCAAACTCTCTCATCGTTGGACCCTGCAAACGCCAACAAGCCTTGACTACCAGCAAGACTAAAGCCAATTATATGACATTGCCATAGAATCCCATCAACTGCAAATCCCTACGTAAGTGTGACACAGGGGCAGAGCCCGGGGTACAGAGTCACCGACCAGGAAGAGGGAGAGAAAACAAAAAGGAAGAAGTTAACCTCTCAAAATCAAGAAAAATCCACAGACTTTACAACTTGTTCCACTAATTTTTTGTTGTTGTTGTTTGATTCTTCTATCTTATTGCCTTTATTTCCTCCACCTCGGTCCTTCTATTCTCTGCCCATCTTATGCTTCCCTTTTCTTGAACTTCACTACCCATGAGTGTTACATTTTATTTCTCTTCTTCATCCTCACCCTCCTTTAAGGTTATACTCCAAAACACTTAACTCTCACTCTCTCCTCTTTTGTTTTTTTTTTCATTTGCTTTATTTAGTTTTTTTCTCTTCCTTTTTTATTTCTTCCTTCGTTTTTCTCTTTTTCTTATTTTTTCCTTTCTATTCGTTTTTTCTTTTCTCGTTTTACTTTCCTCCCATTTAATCCTCAATCACGAACAAATTAGTTAATTTGGGACTCAAGGCTTTTTTTGGCTTTATTTTTCTTTTTTGCTTTTGTTTTTGTTTTTTTCTTGTTTGTTTATTTTTGTGGCATTTTGGGTCCTCCCAACCCAAGGTCTCCATTGTATTTAGTCTTTGCTCCACTTAATACAACAGATTTTTACTTATTATTTTTATTTTTTTTCTTCTTTATTATTCTTTTTTTGGTCCTTTTTCTGGTTCCCTCTTATCCCTCTCATTATATCTCTTAGTTGACCATCACTTACAAGCAAATCATCTTATGCTTGTCTAAAATTTTCTTCCTTTTTTTTTTTTTTTGCATTTAGTAGGTCCCTACTCCCTTTTTTTGCCCCTTGAACTCTTCACCCCAAATCAGGCCCTCCATTATAGGCACAATATTTCCCTGAGGAGGGGAGAGGAGGGAAAGAGAAGAAAGAAAAAAAAAGGGGGAAATAATAAATTATTACTGTTTGTTTTTTTGTTTTTTTTGTGGGGTGTTTTACCTTTTTTTTTTTTTTACTTTTTACTCTTTATTAATTCTAATTAGTGCTATCAACAAGACCACCCTCAGATGCCAATAAGAAAGAGGAAATCGAATATTATGGATACAAAAGAAAGAGAGGTAACACAAATAGATGTGGAAAAATCTATGGAGAAAAGACTTAACATATTGGAAGCCTTGGAGCTAAATGACAGAGAATTTAAAATAGAAATCTTAAAAATACTCAGAGATATACAAGAAAACACAGAAAGGCAATATAGAGAGATCAGAAAACAACTCAATGAACACAAAGTATATATTACCAAGGAAATTGAAACTATTAAAACAAATCAAACAGAAATGAAAAACTCAATTCACGAGCTGAAAAACGAGGTAACAAGCTTAGCTAACAGAACAGCCCAGATTGAGGATAGGATTAGTGAAATAGAAGACAAACAACTTGAGGCACAACAGAGAGAAGAAGAAAGAGACTCAAAAATAATAAAAAACGAGAAAGCCCTACAGGAATTGTCTGACTCCATCAGAAAGAATAACATAAGAATAATAGGTATATCAGAGGGAGAAGAGAAAGAAAATGGAATGGAGAATATACTCAAACAAATAATAGACGAGAACTTCCCAAGCCTGTGGAAAGAACTAAAGCCTCAAATTCAAGAAGCAAACAGAACACTGAGTTTTCTTAAACCCAACAAACCCACTCCAAGGCACATCATAATATAGATGACACAAACCAATGACAAAGAAAAAATTCTCAAGGCAGCCAGGGAAAAGAAGAGTACAACATATAAAGGAAGGCCTATTAGATTATCATCAGATTTCTCAGCAGAAACTCTACAAGCTAGAAGAGAGTGGACCCCAATATTTAAAGCCCTGAAAGAGAGGAACTTTCAGCCAAGAATACTATACCCATCAAAGCTATCCTTCAAGTATGAAGGAGATATAAAAACATTCACAAATACAGAAAAGATGAGAGAATTTATCAACAGAAAGCCCCCACTCCAGGAAATACTAAAGGGGGTTTTCCAACCAGATTCAAAGAACAAAAGAAAACAACACCACAAGTAACAGCTTCACCAAGAACACAATAAAACCAAACTTAAACTGTGACAACAAAGGAAAAAAAGGGGGAAGAGGATGGAGATTAACAGTAGCAAAGGACGATGAAGTGCAGAAATACTTATAAGATAGGGTACTACAATGAATATGGTAGGTACCCTTTTCATTACTTAATGGTAACCACCCTTGAAAAAACCACCACAAAAACACTTGACTTAAAAAAGGTAGCAACAGAGGAAAGAAGTATGGAACACAAACAATAAAAAATAAATGATAGAAAAACAAAAGAGAAGAATCAAAATAGATACAAAACTAACAGAAAGCAATTTATAAAATGGCAGTAGGGAACCCACAAGTGTCAATAATTACACTAAATGTAAATAGATTAAACTTACCAATAAAAAGACAGAGTAGCAGAATGGATTAAAAAAGAAAATCCAACTATATGCTGCCTACAAGAAACACATCTAAGCAACAAGGATAAAAACAAATTCAAAGTGAAAGGCTGGAAAACAATACTCTAAGCAAACAACACCCCAAAAAAAGCAGGCGTAGCAATACTCATATCTAATAATGCTGACTACAAGACAGAAAAAGTACTCAGAGACAAAAATGGTCATTTCATAATGATTAAGGGGAAGTTGAATCAAGAAGACATAACAATCCTTAATATATATGCACCAAACCAAGGAGCACCAAAATATATAAGACAGCTACTTATTGACCTTAAAACAAAAACTAACAAAAATACAATCATACTTGGAGAACTCAATACACCGCTGACGGCTCTAGATTGGTCATCCAAACAGAGAATCAATAAAGATATAGTAGCCTTAAACGAAATACTAGAACACCTGGATATGATAGACATCTACAGGACACTTCATCCCAAAGCGACAGAGTATACATTTTTCTCTAGTGTACATGGAACATTCTCAAGAATTGACCATATGTTGGGCCACAAAGACAATATCAGCAAATTTAGAAAAATTGAAATTGTACCAAGCATATTTTCTGATCATAAAGCCTTGAAACTAGAATTCAACTGCAAAAAAGAGGGGGAAAAACCCACAAAAATGTGGAAACTAAACAACATACTTCTAAAAAATGAATGGGTCGAAGAAGAAATAAGCACAGAGATCAAAAGATATATACAGACAAATGAAAATGAAAATACGACATATCAGAATCTCTGGGATGCAGCAAAAGCAGTAATAAGAGGAAAGTTCATATCACTTCAGGCCTATATGAACAAACAAGAGAGAGCCGAAGTAAACCACTTAACTTCACACCTTAAGGAACTAGAAAAAGAAGAACAAAGGCAACCCAAAACCAGCCGAAGAAAGGAGATAATAAAAATCAGAGCAGAAATAAATGAAATAGAGAACAGAAAAACTACAGAAAAAATCAATAAAACAAGGAGCTGGTTCTTTGAAAAGATCAACAAAATTGACAAACCCTTGGCAAGACTCACCAAGGAAAAAAGGCACAAGACTCAAATAAATAAAATCCAAAATGAAAGAGGAGAGATCACCACAGACATCATAGATATACAAAGAATTATTGTAGAATACTACGAAAAATTATATGCCACCAAATACAACAATCTAGAAGAAATGGATAAATTCCTAGAACAATACAACCTTCCTAGACTGAGTCATGAAGAAGCAGAAAGCCTAAACAGACCAATCAGCAGGGAGGAAATAGAAAAAACTATTAAAAACCTCCCCAAAAATAAAAGTCCAGGCCCAGACGGTTATACTAGTGAATTCTATCAAACATTCAAAGAAGACTTGGTTCCTATTCTACTCAAAGTCTTCCAAAAAATTGAAGAAGAAGCAATACTTCCAAACACATTTTATGAGGCCAACATAACCCTCATACCAAAACCTGGCAAGGATGGCACAAAGAAAGAAAACTACAGACCAATATCTCTAATGAATACAGATGCTAAAATACTAAACAAAATACTGGCAAACCGAATACAACAACATATTAAAAAAATAATACATCATGATCAAGTGGGATTCATCCCAGAATCTCAAGGATGGTTCAACATACGCAAAACGGTTAACATAATACACCATATCAACAAAACAAAGAACAAAAATCACATGATCTTATGAATAGATGCAGAAAAGGCTTTTGATAAAATACAACACAATTTTATGTTTAAGACTCTCAACAAAATGGGTATAGAAGGAAAATATCTCAACATGATAAAGGCCATATATGATAAACCATCAGCCAACATCCTATTAAACGGCATAAAACTGAGGACTTTCTACCTTAAATCAGGAACAAGACAGGGTTGTCCACTCTCTCCACTCTTATTTAACGTGGTGCTAGAAGTTCTGGCCAGAGCAATCAGACAAGACAAAGAAATAAAAGGCATCCATATCGGAAAAGAAGAAGTAAAGCTATCACTTTTTGCTGATGATATGATCCTATACATTGAAAACCCGAAGGACTCCACAAAAAGATTATTAGAAACAATAAACCAATACAGTAAGGTCGCAGGATACAAAATTAACATACAAAAGTCCATAGCCTTTCTATATGCCAACAATGAAATATTAGAAAACGAACTCAAAAAAATAATCCCCTTCACGATTGCAACAAAAAAAATAAAATACCTAGGAATAAACATAACAAAGAATGTAAAGGATCTATATAATGAAAATTACAAAGCATTTTTAAGGGAAATCGAAAAAGATACAATGAGATGGAAAAATATTCCTTGTTCTTGGATAGGAAGAATAAATATAATCAAAATGGCCATATTACCCAAAGCAATATACAAATTTAATGCAATTCCCATCAAAATCCCTATGAGATTTTTTAAAGAAATGGAACAAAAAATCATCAGATTTATATGGAACTATAAAAAACCCCGAATAGCCAAAACAATCCTAAGGAAAAAGAATGAAGCTGGGGACATTATAATACCTGATTATTTAGGTAATATATTATAGGGCCACGATAATCAAAACAGCATGGTATTGGCAGAAAAATAGACACTCAGACCAATGGAACAGAATAGAAAGCCCAGAAATAAAACCACATATATATGGTCAAATAATCTTTGATAAAGGGGCCAACAACATACAATGGAGAAAAGAAAGCCTCTTCAACAAATGGTGTTGGGCAAACTGGAAAGCCACATGCAAAAGAATGAAACTCGACTACAGCCTGTCCCCGTGTATTAAAATTAATTCAAAATGGATCAAAGACCTAAATATAAGACCTGAAACAATAAAGTACATAGAAGAAGACATCGGTACTAAAATCATGGACCTGGGTTTTAAAGAACATTTTATGAACTTGACTCCAATGGCAAAAGAAGTGAAGGCAAAGATAAATGAATGGGACTACATCAGAATAAAAAGTTTTTGCTCAGCAAGAGAAACTGATATAAAAATAAACAGACAGCCAACTAAATGGGAAATGATATTTTCAAACAATAGCTCAGATAAGGGCCTAATATCCAAAATTTACAAAGAACTCATAAAACTCAACAACAAACAAACAAACAATCCCATAAAAAAATGGGAAGAGGACATGAACAGACACTTCTCCCAGGAAGAGATACAAATGGCCAACAGATATATGAAAAGATGCTCAGCTTCATTAGTTATTAGAGAAATGCAAATCAAAACTACAATGAGATACCACCTCACCCCTGTTAGATTAGCTATTATCAACAAGACGGGTAATAGCAAATGTTGGAGAGGCTGTGGAGAAAAAGGAACCCTCATTCACTGTTGGTGGGACTGTAAAGTAGTACAACCATTATGGAGGAAAGTATGGTGGTTCCTCAAAAAACTGCAAATAGAACTACCTTATGACCCAGCAATCCCTCCACTGTGTATATACCCCAAAACCTCAGAAACATTGATACGTGAAGACACATGTAGCCCCATGTTCATTGCAGCACTGTTCACAGTGGCCAAGACATGGAAACAACCAAAAAGCCCTTCAATAGAAGACTGGATAAAGAAGATGTGGCACATATACACTATGGAATACTACTCAGCCATAAGAAATGATGACATCAGATCATTTACAGCAAAATGGTGGGATCTTGATAACATTATAAGGAGTGAAATAAGTAAATCAGAAAAAAACAAGAACTACATGATTCCATACATTGGTGGAACATAAAAATGAGACTAAGAGACATGGACAAGAGTGTGGTGGTTACCAGGGGTGGGGGGAGGGAGGACATGGGAGGGAGGGAGGGAGAGAGTTAGGGGGAGGGGGAGGGGCACAGAGAACTAAATAGTGGGTGGCAGAGGACAATCTGACTTTGGGCGAGGGGTACGCAACATAATTTAATGACAAAATAACCTAGACATGTTTTCTTTGAATATATGTACCCTGATTTATTAATGTCATCCCATTACCATTAATAAAAATTTATTTAAAAAAAAGAAAATAACATTTAGTATTTACAAGGAAAAAAATATCAGCATTTGGATTAAGTAACAAGAAAATGCAGTGATCTTTTTTGTCACAAATTTTACCGTCACCTTAGGAACTGTATCAGGGAAATAACAGAAATTTGTGAAAGATATGCTACAGAGAAATAGCTACATGTTTGTCTGGAAATTGGACTAATGTTGATAAGGATTATTACCCAAAGTTTTGTACCAAAAAAACCCCATAAATGTGAGATGAGTATCCCAGTATGAATACCTGGAATTACTATCATAGGGCATTATAGGTAAAACAAAATTTGTCACTAAACTGTTATTCTTTTGTATATCCATGGTGACAACTGATGCATCTTATTAGATCAACAGAAGAATATTTTATTGGCAAAAGTATCAATAGTTACAATTCTTGTACATATACACACACAGTAGTCTATAGACATATGTAGTATACAAACTGTTGCTTAAAGAATGCAGGTTGTTTTACTCAATTTACCTTATATATAAAATTACCATAATGGTTGGTTTAAACATTCATTTCTCACATTTCTGGAGGCTTGAAATTTTATAATGAAGATGATGGGAGGTTCCGTGCCTGGTGAGAACTCTTGTCTTGGTTTTCAGACAGCTGCTTTCCTTTGTAATGTCACATGGAAGAGGAGAAGAGGGAGAGAGGCATTGAGGGAGATATAGAAAGGGAGAGATTGTCATGTCTATCCCAGTTTTTACAAGAATATCAATTCCATCATGAAAGCCTCACACTCATGACCTTATGAAACATTAATTACCCACTGAAGGTTCCATCTCCAAATACAATTACACTTAGGGTTGGGGTTTCAACATGAATTTTGAAGAGTAGAAATATTTAGTTCATAGCAAAGGTCTTTATTTAGAAAACCTGAAGCAAAAACTTTCTTTTAAATCTTACTTGAAACACAGTATAAGTGAGTATGTGATGTCAAACAGATCAACATATTGCCCTATATATGATATTAGCTTCATAACGTCTCAAATTTCCTACATAGACCATAAAATAATACACTGTATGCAAAAATATGCTTGAGAAATTTTTCATAGTTTTTTAGACACATAAACACATTTTTGTGAAGGTAACCCAAAAGGAGAAAAATGCTTATGTACAAAAACATCAATTTTGTAAATTATCGCATTTTCTGACTCACTTGTGTTTTGTGTATTTCAATGTGCAGTTAGTTATAAGTGTTTTTTTTTCTTGAGACACAGAGATACTAGAAAACACAACATAAAATTTATATAAGAAATCCTCAAGTCATAGTAATTACCTTAAATGTAAACGGACTGAACTCATCAATAAAGAGGCACAGAATAGCAGAATGGATCAAAAAGCAAAACCCAACGATATGATGCCTTCAAAACACATCTAATTTGTAAGGACAAAATAAATTTAAAGTAAAAGTTCAAAATTGATTCTCCAAGAAAATAATACCTAAAGAAAAGCAGATGTAGTCATCGTAATATCTGACAATGCTGACTTCAAGACAACAAAGGTAACAAGAAACAAAGATGGATATTTTATCATGATGAAGAGAACCCTATATTAAGAAGACATAGAACTTCTTATATATATATGCACTGAATCACTGAGTACCAAATTATATAAGACATCTAATAATTAATATAAGATGGAAACAGACAAAAACACAATAATATTTAGAGATTTCAACACACAATTGATGACTTTAGATAGACAGTCCAAATAGAAAATTAGTCAAGAAATATAGTCCTTAAATAACACACAGGACCAATTGGATATAACATACATTTACAGGACATTACATCCCAAAACTTTAAATTATAAATTATTTTCCAATGTGCATGGAGGATTCTCAAAGATAGATCATAAGGAGGGCCACAAAACTAACATCAACAAGTTGAGGAAGATTGAAATTATACCAAGCATATTTTCTGACCATAAGACTTTGAAATTAGAATTCAAATGCAAAAAGGAAGTAAAGAAACCTACAAAAATCTGGAAATTAAGCAAAATACTACTAAAAAGTAACTGCATCAAAGAAGAAATAAAAGCAGACATTAAAAGATATATACAGACAAATGAAAATGACAACATGACAAATCAAACACATGACAGTAGAAAAACAAAGCAATAGAAAAATAGAAAATATAATGAATAAAAAGAACTGAAACAGCCTGACTAGGCAGCAGCACAGTGGATAGAGTGTTAGACTGGGATGTGAAGGACTCATGTTTGAAACCCTGAGGTTGCCAGCTTGGGCATGGGCTCATCTGCTTTGAGCAAGACTCGCCAGTTTGAGCCCAAGGTTGCTGGCTTGAGCAAGGGGTCAGTCTGCTGTAGCCACCCGGTCAAGGCACATATGAGAAAGCAATCAATGAACAACTAAGGTGTCGCAACAAAGAATTGATGCTTCTCATCTCCCTTCCTATCTGTCTGTCCTATCTGTCACTCTCTCTCTGTCATAAAAAAAAGTTAAAAAAAAATTAGATTGTTTAAATATGTTAAAATATGTCATTAATCACAAAAACTTGAAATGGACTAAAATTATCAGCCAAAAGACAGATTTTTCACATTAGATATAAATAAAACAGTAAAATTTATGTCTATGTTGGTATATGTCATATTCCTAAAGTTAAAGGCATGACTACTTTGAAACTAAAATAGTGAGAAAAGATAACCCAAGCAAATACTAACTAAAATACTAACTAAAATAACATATATATAAAAAATCCTGAATAGCCAAAGCTATCCTGAAGAAAAAGAATGAAGCTGGAGGAATCACACTACCTGACTTCAAATTATACTATAGAGCCATGATAATCAAAACAGCATGTTACTGGCAGAAAAACAGACATACTGACCAATGAAACAGAATCGAGAGCCCAGAAATAAAATCACATATATACAGTATAAACAAACCATCTTCGACAAAGGAGCCAAAAACAGACAATAGAGAAGTAAAAGCCTCTTCAATAAATGGTGCTTGGAAAATTGGAAAGTTACATACAAAAGAATGAAAAGTTTAGTTTTCTAATAAAAAACTAAACTTATAAGACAAAAAATAATTTTCACTACAGAAAGAGAACTTTGATACATAAAGTATTTTCTCTACCATCACAATAACAATACTGAATGTTTTTTAGAAAATTGACTATAATGGGGGGACATTGATCAATAAAAGTATATAGTTTTTAGGTAAACATTTCTGTTAGATTTTAACTGTTGATTCTGTTGTATACCTATAAAAAATGTCAAATCATTTTCTGTCACCTTATTATATTTTTCCTCTTCATGCTTTTTTTTCACCCCTTCCTTCTTCGCCCTCCTTCATTTCTCTCTCCACCTGGTAACCAATGCACTGTTTTCTATGTCCATGGGTCTCATTTTTGTATGCCACCCATGTGTGAAATCATAGTTTTTAGTTTTTTCTGATTTTGTTATTTAAGTCAGTATAATGTTTTCAAGGTCCATCCATGTTGTCGTAAATGACACTATGTCATCATTTCTTATGGCTCAGTAATATTCCATTGTGTATATGTACCACTTCTTATTTATCCAGTCATTTATTGAGGAACACTTTGGTTGCTTCTATTGTCTTGGACACTGTGAATAATACTGCAATGAAGATTGGGGATGCATGTATCTTTACATATCAAAGTTTTTGAGTTTTGGGAGTATATACTCAGTAGAGTGATTGTTGGGTTGTATGGTAGTTTTGTTCTTAATTTTCTGAGGAACCACCATACTTTCTTCCATAATGGCTATACTAATTTACATTACTACCAACAGTGAATGAGGGTTCCACAGCCTCTCTAACACTTGTTATTACCTGTTTTGTTGATAATAGCTAATCTACCAGGTTTGAGATAGTATCTCCTTGTAGTTTTGATTTGCATTTCTCTAATAGCTAGTAAAGATGGCATCTTTTTATGTTTTCTTCTATGTAATATATTGTTTCAGATTTTATATTTAGGTCTTTGATACATTTTGAAATGATTGTTGTGCAGAGGGACAAACTGTAGTCACCTTTCATTCTTTTGTATGTAACTTTCCAATTTTCCAAGCACCATTTATTGAAGAGGCTTTTACTTCTCTATTGTCTGTTTTTGGCTCCTTTGTCGAAGATGGTTTGTTTATACTGTATATATGTGATTTTATTTCTGGGCTCTCGATTCTGTTTCATTGGTCAGTATGTCTGTTTTTCTGCCAGTAACATGCTGTTTTGATTATCATGGCTCTATAGTATAATTTGAAGTGTGATTCCTCCAGCTTCATTCTTTTTCTTCAGGATAGCTTTGACTATTCAGGATTTTTTAAGGTTCCTTATAAACCTGGTAATTTTTTGTTCTATTACTTTAAAAATATTACATTGGAATTTCACTGGGAATTGCATTAAGTTTATATATTCTTTTGGGTAATATGGTAATTTTAACTATTGATTGTTCCAATCGAACATGGAATGCTTTTCCATTTTATTGTGTATTTTTAAATGTCATTTAATAGTGTTTTGTCATTTTTATATATAGATCCTTTACATCCCTTTTAAGTGTGTTCTTAGATATCTTTTTGTTTTTGTTACAGTTACAAAAGGGATTATTTTTTTAATTCATTTTTCAAAGTTTGGTTGTTGGCATGTATAAAAGAAATAGAATTTTATATATTGATTTTGTATCCTGCAACTTTGCTATTTTAGATTATGATTTCTAATAGTTTGTCAGTGGAGTATTTGGGGTTTTCTTTATATAGGATAATGCCATCTGCAAATAGTTATACTTTTGCTTCTTCTTTTCCAATATGAATGCCTTTTATTTCTTTCTCTAGCCCAATTTCTTTGGCTAAAACATCCAGCACTATGTCAAATAGGAGTGGAGAGAGTGGGCTGCCTTGTCTTGTTCCTGATTTTCAAGGAAAGCCTTTTAGTTTTTCACCATTTATTGTGATATTGGCTGATTGTCATATATGGCCCTCATTATGTTGAGATATTTTCCTTCTGTGCCCATTTTATTGAGTGTTTTAAACATAGTAAGATATTGTATTTTAATAAATGCCTTCTCAGCATCTATTGATAGGATCATATGATTTTTGTTCTTAATTTTGTTGATATGGTGTATTACCTTAACTGATTTATTTATGTTGAAACATCTTTGTGCTTCTGGAATGAATCTCACTTGATCATGTTGTATTATTTTTTAATGTGATGTTTTATTTGCTTTGTTAGTATTTTGTTTAGGATTTTTGATCTGTATGCATTAGAGATATTCATCTGTAGTGTTTTTTTTCTTGTATTGTCCTTGCCAAGTTTTGGTATGAAGGTTATGTTGGCTTCATAAGATGTGTTAGGGAGTATTGCTTCTTGTTCAATTTTTAGAAGACTTTGAGAAGGATAGGTACCAAATCTTCTAGAATGTTTGGTAAAATTCATTAGCGTAGCCATCTTATCCTTGACTTTTATTTTTGGAGAAGTTTTTAATAATTGTTTCTGTTTTCTCCCTGCTTATGTGTCTATTTAAGCTTTCCACTTCTTCATGACTCAATCTCAGAAGATTGCATAGTTCTAGGAATTTATCAATTTCTTCTAATGGCTGCACATCTATATAAATAATAAATTAACTTCAAATGTATAAAACCAAAAGTAGTAGATATACAGGAGAAATAAACAATGTTGGCAACATTAATTGGTATGATTTTAGTATTTGCTATAAATACTAAACAAAAAATTTAGTATGATTTTTCTTTATCGTTGACAGATCATCCAGGTAAGAACTACTCATTAATTATTTGCAAAATGCAATTACCAGACTTGACCTAATGAACATAATTGAATTGTGCACCCAACAATTAGAAAATATCAAGAATTATCCTATTAACACAGCACATTTATAATTATTGATTATACTAATGGGCACAGAAAGTCAAGTTTCAGAAAATTGATAGCAGAGTTAAACACAATTAAGTTAAATGTTGATACAAGAATAAAAAATACAATTCCCATAAAGTTGAAAATTTTAAAGTATATTTATAAATCATGGATTAAAAATAGCAATTAAAATTTTAAAATATGTAGAATTCATATTAAAATGTTCACATAAAAACTCTTAGTTTTAAATAAAGTAATACTTAGAATTAAAGTTATTGCTTAGTATGTTTTTATTAAAGAATTATATCAGGGGAATCCAGGAAGACAATAGAGTAAGTAGAGGTTCCACTAGCCTCTTTCTAGGACAAAATTGATGTTATAACTAAATTTAAGAACAATCATCTTGAAAAACGAACTTAGGACTAAATGAACAGTAGTTTTATAATCAAGGATTGACAGAAGAAAACACATCAAGACTGATAGAAAAGGCAGAGACATGAAAAGGGCTTCCCCAGCTCTCATGAATGAAATCTAAGGGTCCAGGGAACATCTCAACTGCAGGAAAGGTTAACCCTAAGAGGTGTGCATCTTAAACCGCAGCAGGGAACCCCAGCCTAGAATACCAGAGCCTAGAGGAAGTGCCCACATTGCATTTGGCTGTGAAAAGAGAAGAGGCTTCTGTCTGTTAGAAAGAGACAGAAGTTCTCAGAGGCACAATCACACTCTTAAAAGGCTAATGCAGAGAATCTTATTCATTGTCTCCCTGAGCTCTGTCAAAGGGAGAGGGGCAATGCAAACCAGATTCCCAAAGGGTAGTGTGAGATTTTCAGCTCCAGGGAGAGACATAATGGGAGAACAGCCACCAAGACTTCTGTGCTGAATCATTCTCCAATACCACAGTCACCATATTTCTTGGGTGGTGCACACATCTCTGTGTAGGAACAGCCTGTAGGAAAGCAACTGCTCCACCCTTAGGAATCTATCTTTGACCCACCCCATGGAGAATGGGTCTTACTAAGAAGTAAGCAACCTTGGCCAGAAATTAAGAAGCTAAAAAGACTCGGGGGGGGGGGGTGAGCAAGGGTCACTTGCTAGGCTGGAGCTCCCTGGTCAAGGTATGTATGAGAAGTAATCAATTAACAACTAAAATGCCGCAACTCTCTCCCTTCCCCCGCTTCTGAAAAAAAATAAGAAATAAAATTCTTAAAGCTGCAAATAAAAGCAATTAATTACCTACAAAGACAGATCATAAGGCTCACATCTGACTTCCCAAAATAAAAACTTCAGGCCAGAAACGATTGACAAGAAATATTCAAAATGATGAAAAACAAGAACTTACAACCAGAACCAGTCTATTTAGCAAAGCTATCATTTAAAATTGAAGGAGAGGCCCTGGCCGGTTGGCTCAGCGGTAGAGCATCGGCCTAGCGTGCGGAGGACCCGGGTTCGATTCCCGGCCAGGGCACATAGGAGAAGCGCCCATTTGCTTCTCCACCCCTCCGCCGCGCCTTCCTCTCTGTCTCTCCCTTCCCCTCCCGCAGCCAAGGCTCCATTGGAGCAAGGATGGCCCGGGCGCTGGGGATGGCTCTGTGGCCTCTGCCCCAGGCGCTAGAGTGGCTCTGGTCGCAACATGGCGACGCCCAGGATGGGCAGAGCATCGCCCCCTGGTGGGCAGAGCGTGGCCCCATGGTGGGCGTGCCGGGTGGATCCCGGTCGGGCGCATGCGGGAGTCTGTCTGACTGTCTCTCCCTGTTTCCAGCTTCAGAAAAATGCAAAAAAAAAAAAAAAAAATTGAAGGAGAAATAGCTTCCCAGACTAAAATAAAAAAAAAAAATAGCTAAAAGAGTCCATTACCACCAAACCAGTATTACAGTATTGCAAAGACTATTAAAGGGCCTGCTATAAGATGAAGAACAAAAAAAGAAATCAAAAGAGGATAATAGTTTAAAGAATAAGATGGCAAACAGTAAGCACAAGTCTGTAATAACCTTTAATGTATTTGAATTACATGCTCTAATCCAAAGACACAGAGGAAATAAATGACTAAGAAAACACAACTTATATGTTTGACATGTACAATTGACCCACCTCAAAACAAAAGATACACACAAACTGAAAGTGAAAGGATGAAAAAAATATTCTATGCAAATTAAAATAATACAAAAGCTGGGGTACAAATACTTATATCTGACAAAATAATCTTTAAATGGAAGGTTATAGAAAGAGACAAAGAAGGTAATTTTATAATGATACAGGGAGCCATTCAACAAAAGGATATAACCATTTTAAATATCTATGAATTAATATAGAAGCATGTAAATAAATAAAGCAAATTTTGATGGATATAAAAGGAAAGAGCAACCTTAATATAGGGGATTTTTACACCACACTGGTGCCAATGGATAGATCCTCAAGACCAGGGGTAGTCAACCTTTTTATATCTACCGCCCACTTTTGTATCTCTGTTAGTAGTAAAATTTTCTAACTGCCCACCACTTCCACAGTAATGGTGATTTATAAAGTATGGAAGTAAATTTACTTTATAAAATGTATAAAGCAGAGTTACAGCAAGTTAAAGCATATAATAATAATTACTTACCAAATACTTTATGTGGGATTTTCGCTAAGTTTGGCAAAATAAATCTTTACAAAACAACTAACTACAGTTAAATCTATCTTTTTATTTATACTCTGGTTGCTCCACTACCGCCCACCATGAAATCTGGAATGCCCTCTAGTGGGCAGTAGGGACCAGGTTGACTACCACTGCTCAAGATAAAAAAAATTCAACATAGAAACAATGGCTCTAAATGAGACATTAGATCAAATTAATTTACTTGATATCTTCAGAACATTTCCCTTCAAAAGAGCAGAATATACATTCTTTACAAGTGCACATGGTGCATTTTCTAAGATAGACCTCATGTTAGGACAGAAAACAGGTCTCAATACATTTAAGATTAAAATCATATCAGGCATTTTCTCTGACCACAGTAGCATGAAAGTAGAAATCAATTACAATAGAAAAATTGAAAAACATTCAAACACTTGGAGGCTAAATAGCATGTTATTAAATAATAAATTGGCTAAAAAATAGATCAAAGAAGAAATGAAAAAAATTACTTGAAACAAATGAAAAAGAACATAGAACAACTCCAAAATATGGAACAGAGCAAAAGCAGTCCTGAGAAGGAAGTTCATAGCATTACAAGAATACCTTAAGAAGTAAGAAAAAGCTCAAATAAACAATCTAATCCTGGACCTAAAAGAATTTAAAAAAAGAACAATAAACAAAGCCCAGAGAAAGTAAAAGGAAGGAAACAATAAAGATCACTGTGGAAAGAAATGGCATAGAGACTAAAAAAACAATAGAAAAGATCAATGAAGCCAAGAGCTGGTTTTCTGAAAAGGTAAACAAGATTGACAAACTTTTAACCAGACTCATCAAGGAAAACAGTGTGAAGAACCAAATAAATAAAATATAAATAAAAGATAAATAACAACTGACATCAAAGAAATAAAAGGCATTGTAAGGAAATACTATGAAGAACTATATCCCCCCAAATTTGGAAAACCTGGGTAAAATGAATAAATTCCTAGAAGCATACAACCTTCCAAAATTCAATCTGAAAAAATTAAAAATTCTGAGAACAATTATAACAAATTAAATTGAACCAGTTATCAAAATACTTCCACCAAGCAAAAGTCTTGGGCCGGATGGCATCAGAGGTAAAT
Organism: Saccopteryx bilineata; assembly: GCF_036850765.1. Taxonomy (NCBI): domain Eukaryota; kingdom Metazoa; phylum Chordata; class Mammalia; order Chiroptera; family Emballonuridae; genus Saccopteryx; species Saccopteryx bilineata. The sequence continues at coordinate 13,373,369 of NC_089502.1, read as the reverse complement.
TTTACAAAACATGCAAAAAGAATTAACACCCATCCTTCTCAAACTAATTCAAAAATTTCAAAAAGAAAGAAGACTTTCAAGCTTATTTTACAAGGCATACGTTATGCTAATTCCAAAACCAGTTAAATATACTACAAAGAAGAAAAAAAACTATAAGTCAGTATCCTTGATAAATATAGATGCTAAAATTCTCAACAAAAATATTAACAAACTGGATTCAAGCCCACACTCCATAATCAAGTGGGATTTATGCCTGTGAGACAGGGTTGGTACACTATTTGTGAATAAGTAAACATTATTCATCATATAAAAAATGAAACATAAAAATCATGTCATTATATTAATATATGCAAAAAAACATTTGATAAAATCCAGCACCCACTTATGATAAAAACTCTCACCAAAGTGGTATATGCTTTTACTTGTTTGTATCTTCCTTCATTATTTTTTTTTTAATGTCTGACAGTCTGAGAACAGGTCTTTTATCACCTTGGTGAAACTTATTCCTAGGTACTTTCTTTCATTTGTTGTAATAGTAAATAAAATTGTTTTCTTAATTTCTCTAACAGTTCATTATTTATGAGTAAAAATGCCACTGATTTGTGAATATTAATTTTTTATTCTGCCACTTTGCTGAATTCACTTATCATGTGTAGTATAGTATTTTGGCAGGGACTCTAGGGTTTTTTTGTTCCATAACATGCTGTCAGCAATAAATGAAAGTTTTACTTGCATTTTATTTTTTGAGAAATAATTGACATGCAATATTGTGTAAGTTCAAGTTATATAATGTGCTCATTTTATACACTTATGTATTTACTATGATGACCATTGTGTGGTTAGCAAACACTTTTATCTACACATTACTATAGTTTTTATAACACATTTTCTTCTTTTATTTCATTTTTTAAATTTAATTACTTTTTACATTTAGTACTATTCTGTATTTGTTTCAGAGGTATAGCAAACAGGTTAGAAAATCATGTACTTTACAGATTGGTCCCTTGCTGTTGCAAGTAACCACATGGCACCATAAATAGTTAATCATGATACTTTACTATATTTTCTATGGTGTAATATACATCTTTGTGTCTAATCTGTAACTACCAATTTGTACTGTTTAACCACTCCACCTCTTTTACCTAGCCATTCAACAACCCCTCAAACAACTGCCAGCCTCTTCTCTTTAGCTATGAGTCTGTTTTTATTCTGTTTTTTTTTGTTTGTTTATTTTGTTCTTCAGCTTCCATATATAAGTGAAATTACACGGTATTTGTCTTTCACTGTCTCACATAATTCACTTAGCATAATAACCTTTAGGTGCACTCATGCTGTCACAAAAGGTATGATTTCATTCTTTTTTATATACATGTCCTTTATCCATTTATATATCAATGAACATTTAGGTTGTTTCTATAATTTCGTTATTGTAAGTGCTGCAAACAATATGTATAGAAGTGAGATTGCTGTATCATATGTTAGTTTTATTTTTGAATTAAAGAAAAATAAGGCCCTGACTGGTTGGCTCAGGGGTAGAGTGTTGGCCTGGCATATGGAAGTCCTGGATTTGATTCCCGGTCAGGGCATACAAGAGAAGAGCTTATATGCTTCTTCATTCTTCTTCCTCTCCTATCTGTCTCTCTCTTTCTCTCCCAAAGCCAAGGCTCCATTGAAGCACAGTTGGCCTAGGTGTTGAGGATGGCTCCTTGGCCTCCACCTACGGCACTAGAATAGCTCCAGTTGTAATGAAGCAATGCACCTGATGGGCAGAGCATTGCCCTCTAGTGGACATGTTGGGTGGATCCTGGTCGGGTGCATGTGAGAGTCTGTCTCTCTGCCTCTCAGTTTCTCACTTCAGAAAAATACCAAAAATAAAATAAAATAAAATAAAATAAAAGAACCTCCATACTATTCTCTATGACAGCTATACAAAGTTTTGTTATTTTTTTTTTCCCACCAGCACCGTAGCAGATCCTTTTGTCTGTATCTTCATCAACACTTGTTATCACTTGGTGTTTTTCTTTTAGACTTTTAAGTTATTTATTATTATTATATAAAATATTTTATTTTCTTTCAGCAGTTATAACATTTTAGAAAAACTGAGGGACAGGTAGAGATATTTTTTTCTTACCTCAGACACACCCCCTATTGTCAACACCCTTCCATCAGAATGATACATTTGTCAAAATAGATGAACCTTGCCTGACCTGTGGTGGCGCAGTGGGATAAAGCGTCGACCTGGAACACTGAGGTTGCCGGTTCGAAACCCTGGGCTTGCCTGGTCAAGGCACATATGGGAGTTGATGCTTCCTGCTCCTCCCCCTTCTCTCTCTCTCCCCTCTCTCTAAAAATCAATTAAAAAATCAATAAAAAAAAATAGATGAACCTTCTTTGACATAACATTATCACCTAAAGTCCATTGTCTGCACTAGAGTTCATTCTTGGTGCTGTACATTCTATGGGTTTGGACTAATTTATATAACATGTAGCCATCATTTTGGTATGATACAGAGTATTTTTACTGCCCTAAAATCCTCGTGCTCTACCCTTTTGGCATCTGTATATCTTCTGTTTTTATTAAATTTATTGGGGTGACATTGGTTAAAAAAATACATACTTTTTACTTGTACAATTCTATGATATATCATCTGTATATTACATAGTGTGTCCACCACTCAAAGAAAAATCTTCATTAACCATATATTTGATTCCTTTTACTCTTTACTACACCCTCATCCCTCTTCCTTCTAGTAACCACCATACTGTTGTCTGTGTCTATAAATTTTTGTTTGTTTACATTGCTTCTTCATGTGCTGCTTTTAGTTATATATTCCACATATGAGTGAAATCATATGTTTCTTAATTTTCTGTCTGACTTACCTCTCTTAGCACAATATTCTCAAGATCCATATATATATGTTGTCGCAAATGGCAGTATTTCACCATTTTTTATGGACACTTCAGTTCTCATATCTTGGCCACCATGAATAATGCTGCAATGAACAAACGAGTGCATATATCTTTGTGAATTACTGTTTCCAAATTTTCAGGTAGGTAACTAGAAGAGGCATTCTGGGATCATATAGTAATTTTATTCTTAATTTTCTGAGGAAAATCCGTACAACTTTCCATAGTGGCTGTAACAGTTTACATTCCCACCAGCAGAGAATGAGGTTCTTTTTTCTCTATAGTCTCTCTAACACTTGTTATTACCTGTCTTATAAATAATAGCCGATCTAACAAGGTGTGAGGTACTATCTTATTATAGTTTTTATTTACATTTCTCTAATAGCTAGTGAAGTTAATCATTTTTTATATATCTGTTAGCCATTTTTAATAGCCACCCTAGAAAATATGAGGTGACATCTTTTGAGGTTTGATTTCCATTTCCTGATTTCAATTGTTCATATTTTTAGTTCTTCTAGCAGTTATATTTATATAAAAATGATATATTAAAAATAATTTTATTTCATCAGCTTTCTAAGCAGTCACTATGAAAGATAAAGGAATAGTTACACTTATTCTTCAAACTCCTCTTCCAGTTTATACTTTCTAATTTAGATTAGAATGAATATTAACATTATTATTTCTATAGCATTAAGTGTTATTGTGATAGAAAGTAAATATACACAGATCTCATTTCTTCTTCCTAGGAACACAGAAAGTTTATATTTCCTAGCTTTCCCTATAATTAGGTGGGACCATGTGACCAATTACATCAAAGGAATGTGAGCAGAATTGATTTCTACAACTTTCCGGTCTGGCTTCTAAAATTTCCTAGGTGAATCTTTCTCTCTCTCTCTCTGTTGCTTTCTCGCTCACCCTTCTCTTATCTCGCTCTTTCCCACCCCCATTTTCTTCATGCATTCACTTGAAAGTGAAAGATTCTAAGACAGCAGAACTACACATTGAAAAAAGTCTTGAATTCCTGGATTATTATGTGAAGAATGTGAAGAATTTATGCTTAAGAAAGTCCCTTAACCTACGGCAGACAGTGATGCGAACAAGCAATATTCCTTTAATGAGTTAAAGCTCTAACATTTTGATAGTGCTTATAAATATTACCAAAATTTTTTCTAAAAAACACAAGTTTTTTTATATTCTATTATGAAACCATGATCTTACATTGTATTTGGAATGTATTCCATGTTTATCACCATTTCTTTCTTTTTTAATTTTTATTAATTTTTAATTAATTGTGTTTACATGAATTCAATTGTCCCACTGAATATAACTTCTCACCCCCCACCCGAGTGTCCCTTTTTATATCCCCTTTGCCCCCATCCCCCTAACTACCTCCTCCCTTCCCTCTGGGATTTGCTGTCCTGTTATCTATATCTCTGTGTTATGTATATATAGTTTCACTAATCCCTTCTACTTCTCTGATTCCATTTGCTCATCCCCCTTCCATCTGACTGCTGTCCCTCTGCTCCCTGTGAGCCTCCCTCTGCTTCTATTTTGTTCATCAGTTCACTTTGTTCATTAGATTCCACATATAAGTGAGATCATATGATATTTGTCTTTCTCTGCCTGGCTTATTTCACTTAGCGTAATAATCTTCAGGTCTATCCATGCTGTAACAAAAGATAAGGTTTCCTTCTTTTTCATAGCTGCATAGCATTCCATTGTGTATATGTACCACTGCTTTTTAATCCACTTGTTCATGGTTGGACACGGGCTATTTCCAGATCTTGGCTATTGTAAACAATGCTGCAATAAACATGGGGGTGCATATCTTTTTCTAAATTGGTGATTTGGAATTCTTAGGATATATTCCTAAAAGTGGGATAGCTGTGTCAAAAGGAAGTTTCATTTTTAATTTTTTGAGAAAACTCCACACGGTTCTCCACAATGGTTGCACAAGTCTGCATTCCCACCAGCAGTGCAGGAGAGTTCTGTTTCTCCACACACTCACCAGCACTTATTGTGTGTTGTTTTGTTGAGGAACGCCATTCTGACTGGTGTGAGGTAGTATCTCATTGCGGTTTTAATTTGCATTTCTCTGATGGTTAGTGACATTGAATGTTTTTTCATATGCCTATTGGCCATTTGTCCTCTTTAGAGAAGTGTATTCATTTCTTTTGCCCATTTTTTAATTGGATTGATTACGTTCCCATTGTTGAGTTTTAGAAGTTATTTATATATTTGCTTATTAACCCCTTATCAGATGTATTGGCGAATATGTTCTCCAATTGTGTGGGTTCTCCTTTTATTTTGTTCATAATGTCTTTTGCTTTGAAAAAGCTTTTTAGTTTGATATAGTCCCATTTGGTCATCCTGTCCTTTATTTCACTTGCTGTGGAGATAAAAACAGCAAATATATTGCTGCGAGAGATGTCAGAGAGCTTACTGCCTATGTTTCCTTCCAAGATGTTTATGGTTTCATGACTTACATTTAAGTCTTTTATCCATTTTGAGTTTATTTTTGTGTATGGTGTAAGTTGGTGTATAGTTTTATTTTTGTCCACATACCTGTCCAATTTTCCCAACACCATTTATTAATGAGACTGTCTTTACACCATTGTATGCTCTTACCTCCTTTGTCATATATTAATGATGATAAAGACATGGGTTATTTTCTGATTTCTCTGTTCTGTTCCATTGATATATATGTTTGTTCTAATGCCAGTACCAAGCTGTTTTGAGTACAATGGGCTTCTACTATATATATATATATTTTTTTTCCAATTTAGATGCCTTTTATTTCTTCTTTTTGTCTGATTGCTGTAGCTAGGACTTCCAGAACTATGCTGAATAAGAGTGGTGAAAGGGAGCATTCCTGACCTGTTCCTGATCTTAATAGCATTGCTTTTAGTTTTTGCCCTTTGAGTATGATGTTGGCCGTGGTATTGTCATAGATGGACATTTTCATATTGCAGTATGTTCCCTGTATTCACACTATGCTGAGAGTTTTGATCATAAATGGCTGCTGGATTTTATCAACTGCTTTTTCTGCATTTATTGATATAATCATGTGATTTTTATCTTTTCTTTTTTTATGTGATGAATTACATTTATTGATTTGCAAATACTGTAACTGCCTTGCCTCCCCAGAATAAATCCCACTTGATCATGATGCATGATTTTTTTTCAAGTATTGCTGGATCTGGTTTGCTAATATTTTGTTGAGAATTTTTGCATCTAAGTTCATCAGGGATATTGGCCTATAGTTTTCTTTCTTTGTAGTGATTTTACCACATTTTGGAATGAGGATTATGCTTGTTTCATAAAAGGAGCTTGGAAATCTTCTCTCCTCTTGAATTTTTTGAAATAACGTGAGAAGGATAAGTGTCAGTTCTTCTTTGAATATTTAGTAAAATTCTCCTGTGAAGCCATCTAGTCTAGGACTATTGTTTGCTGGGATTTTTTTGTTAACTGTTTCAATTTCATTTGTTGTAATTGTTCTGTTTAGCTTTTCTGAATCTTCCAGATTGAGTTTTGGAAGATTATATGTTTCTAGAAATGTATGTATTGCATCTGGGTTGTCCAATTTTTTGGCATAGAGATCTTCATAGTATTTTCTTATAAACCTTTGTATTTCTGTGGTGTGAGTTGTTACTTCTCCACTTTCATTTCAAATATTATTTATTTGAGTCCTCTTTCTCTTTTTTTTGATGAGTTTGTTTAAAGGTTCATAATTCTTTTTTACCTTTAAAAAAACCCAGCTTTTGGTTCCATTGATCTTCTGTACTGTTTTATTTTAGCCTCTATGTCTTCTATTCCCACTCTGATATTTATTATTCCCTTCCTTCTACTTCCTCTGAGCTTTATTTATAATTTCTTTTCTATTTCTTTTAGATGTGGGTTAAATTGTATGTTTGAGTTTTTTCCTGCTTCTTAAGGTATGCCTGAAATGCTATGAGCTTCCATCTCAGGACTGCTTTTGCTGTGTCCCATAAATTTTGAGTTGTTGTATGTTCATTTTCATTTGTTTCAAGGAAATTTTTTATTTCTTCCTTGATATTGTTGTAAACCCATTTGTTATTTAATAACATGCTACTTAGCCTCCATGTATTAGAATGCTTTTCAGTTTTTCTACTGTAGTTGATTTCTAGTTCCATGCCATTGTGATCAGAGAAGATGCTTTATATGATTTCAATCTTCTTAAATTTATTGAGACTCGTTTGTGTCCTAACGTGTGTTCTATCCTAGAGAATGTACCATGAGCACTTGAAAAGAATGTGTATTCTTTTGTTTTTGAATGAAAGGTTCTGAAGATATCTATTAAATAGAGTTGATCTAGTGTGTCATTTAAGACTACTGTTTCTTTTTTAATTTTCTGTCTGAATGATCTCTCTATTGATGTTACTGGTGTATTGAAATCCCCTACTATTATAGTATTGCTGTTGATCTTGCCCTTTATGTCTATCAAAATCTACTTTATATATTTAGGTGTTCCTATATTAGGTGCATAGATATTTATAATGGTTATATCATCCTGTTGGATTGCTCCCTTTATCATTATGTAGTGACCTTCTTTATCTCTTACTACAGCTTTAGTTTTAAAGTCTATTTAGTCATATATAAATATTGTTACCCCACTTTTTTTTCATTTCCATTTGTGTGAATTATTTTCTTTCATCCCCTCACTTTTAGTCTATGTGTATCTTTTGTTGTGAAGTTGTTCTTTTGTAGATAGCATATGTATGGGTCCTGCTTTTTTATCCATGAAGCTACATTATGATTAGAGCATTGAATCTATTTATTTTATTATTATTAATATGTAGTTATTCATTGCTATTTTATTCTTCATATCTACAATCCTCTTTTTCTCATTTTTTTCATTTTGCTCTTTTTACAGCAGGTCCCTTAACATTTCTTGCTGTACTGGTGTGGGTATAATGAATTCCTTGTGTTTATTTTTTTGTCTGGGAAGCTATATTCACCTTCAATTTTAAATGATAGCCTTGCTGGATAAAGAAGTCTTGTTTTTAGGTTCTTGCTTTGCATCACTTTGAATATTTCTTGCAATACCCTTCTGCCTCAAGTGTTTATGTTGAGAAGTCATATTTCATCCTTATGGGGGCTCCTCTGTAGGTAATTAACTGCTTTTCTTTTGGAGCTTTTAGTATTCTTTCTTTGTCTCTTAACTTTGACACTTTAAATACGATGTGGCTTGCTATAGGCCTCAGGTTCCTCTTTAATGAAACTCTCTGTGCTTCTTGAATTTCTGTGACTTTTTCTTTCATCAATATACAGAAATATTCTGCTATAATTTCTTCAAACCGGTTCTCTATTTCTTCTTCATTCTCTTCTCCTTCAGGAACCCCTATGATGCAGATGTTGTTTCTCTTCATGTTGTCACAGAGCTCTCTTATTGTTTTTTTTTTCATTTTTTTAATGTCTTTTCTTTTTGCTGCTCTGCTTCTGTACTTTTGTTTATCTAGTTCTTTAAATCATTGATTTAATCCACTGGTTCATCTAGCCTGCTATTAATTTCTTCTAGTGCAGTCTTCATTTCTGATATTGAATTTGTCATTTCTGACTGGTTCTTTTTTATGATTTCCATGTCTTTTTTGTTGCTAGCTATCTCTTTATTTACGTGTTTATTATATCCAACCATTGTTGCTCTAAGATCCTTGAGTATCCTAAAAATCATTGTTTTAAACTCTGCCTCTGGTATTTTGGATACTTCCATTTCATTCAGTTCTTTTTTCTGGGGATTTCTCTTGATGATTAATTTGGGTCGCATTTCTCTGTCTGCCATTTCGTCTGTGTATAAGTAGTGCTGTCTGACACTGAAATTTTTGTGTGGTCTTCATAAAGAAGATGGGCTCAGTGGTATTGTCTCCCACTAGTATACTTCTTGAGAGTACTGTTATCCCTCTTGTTGGATATGAGTATTAGATGCAGTTGGTCCTTTTATAGGTATGGTTATTCCTTAAGGCTGGCTGGCTCTAAGGTCCAACCTTGATTATGTGCATTATACATTGTGCAATGTCAGTCCTGTTGGGTGTATTTATTCTCCACAGTGTCTGGTGCTTGCTAGAGTCCACCTCTGGTGCTGCAGGTGTAGGTAGTTGAGTCTAGGGTTGGCACTGTCTGCCACTCACTACCAGTAGTGTTGGCTCTAGTTCTTCTTGGGTTGGCATCAGCTATTGTTTGTATCCTGCTGTGGGCTACCAGTCTACAGCTACTGCACTATTCACTGTTTGTGTCTGTGTTTTTTGTGTCTGGGTACTGTCAAAGTGGCCAACTTTTCTATAAGAATCAGCTTCCTCCTGCTTAGAGATGATAACAGCTTCATAAAAGCCCAGAGCTCTGCTAAATTTGTTTCCACTTTTCAGCTGCTCCTCCTTTTCTTGCAGCTGCTTCATCTTCACAAAAAACCTTCACTCTACACACTACATCCCACTACAATAAACTGTAGTGTGGGCTCAGATTGGTCTCAATCAACCAACCCCTGTACAGGTTGCACATTTGGTGGGTTAAGGCAGCTGAGGTTGTGAATACAAAGTTTGTGGGACCCCCTACTTCAGGAGCTTCTTGGACAGAAACTCAGTATAAGAAACATGGCCCCTACCCCAGAGCTTGATCCCTCAGCCAATGCTGGATACTCAGATTTTATTTCTCCCTAACAAGGTAACCAGCAGTTTCAGACCCACTGTGGCTGAAAGTCCTCTCTGGAGAAATTCTTTCAACTGTTGTGACCTCAGTCTAAGGGAGGAAGACTGAAGTATTCCTCTCCTGGGGCTCACTATGCCCCTCCTTAAGATGGCTAAACTCCTCAACCAGATCCAACAATAGATTCACAGGAACCCACACTTTAAATGTCCATGTTCCAAGCCTCTCTCCCTTCCCCCTGTGAAATCTAGTCTAGCAGCATAAACAATCCAGAGTCCAGGCCAGCTCAGTCTGAAGCTCCAGCCTATCCAATGCACATGTGCTGCTCTGCTGGTGCTGATCACAGAAAATGGAACTTGCCTCCTTTGGGCCCAGTGTGTGCAGCTTTTCCTTAGGATACCACTCTAGCAAGGGTTGTTATGTTTTGAACTGATGCATTGTGCATCTGACCCCTGGATGGGCCTGACCTGGGCCTCCAAAGCAGGAACCCAGTGCAGACCAGTGGGACACACTGCCTGTGACTGGCCTTCAGCAAACTTCTTGGAGCTATAAGCAATTCAGAGTTTGTAGGTGCCTTCACTGGGCCCAGGTGTACACAGAAATACCAAGCTTCATTTCTAGGCTGGCTTTTACTCACTCTGGTCTTGGGGAAATTTTGCTCAAATGGCCAAATTTCCCTGAGTCTTGCCTCCTGCAGCCTGTCTGCTGGCTTCTTATTGGGCTCAGCTGCTGAAAAAACTTCTGCTATATGTACTACATCTTCTTTATCCAATCATCTCTTGAAGGGCTTTTTTTTTGTTGTTTCCATGTCATGGTCACTGTGAAAAATGCTGCAATGAACATCGGACTGCATGTGTCTTTATATGCCAATGTTTTTGAGTTTTGGGAGTATATACCCAGTAGAAGGATTGCTGGGTCATTTGGTAGTTCTATTCTTAATTTTTTGAGAAACCACCATACTTTTTTCCATAATGCTTGTACTACTTTACATTCCCACCAACAGTGAATGAGGGTTTTTTTTTCTCCACAGCCTCTTCAACACTTGTTCTTACCTGTCTTTTTGATAATAGCTAATCTAACAAGTGTGAGGTGGTATCTCATTGTGGTTTTAATTTGCATTTGTCTAATAGTTAGTGAAAATAAGCATCTTTTCATATATCTGTTGGCCATTTGTATTTCTTCCTGAGAGAAATATCTGTTCATTCCTTCTTCTCATATTTTTATTAAATTGTTTGCTTGTTTGTTTTTGAGTTTTGTGAGTTCTTTGTATATTTTGAATATTAGGCCCTTATTTGTGCTGTTGTTTGAAAATATCATCTCCCATTTAGTTGACTATTTGTTTTGTTGTCAGTTTCTTTTGCTGTGCAAAAGCTTCTTAGTCTGATGTAGTCCCATTCACTTATCTTTGCCTTCACTTGCCTTGCTTTTGGAGTCAAATTCATAAAATGCTCTTTAAAACCAAGGTCCACGAGTTTAGTACCTATGAATTCTTCTATGTAAGTTATTGTTTCAGGTCTTATATTTAGGTCTTTGATCCATTTTGAATTAATTTAAATACAAGGGGACAAACTGTAGTCAAATTTTATTCTTTTGCATGTGGCTTTTTAGTTTTCCCAGCACCATTATTTAAAAGGCTTTCTTTTCTCCATTGTGTGGTGTTGGCTCCTTTATCAAAGATTATTTGACCATATAGATGTGGTTTTATTTCTGGACTCTATTCTGTTCCATTGGTCTGAGTGTCTATTTTTCTGCCAATACCATGCTGCTTTGATTATCATGGCTCTATAATATAATTTGAAGTCAGGTAATGTAATGCTGCCAGCTTCATTCTTTTTCCTTAGGATTACTTTAGCTATTCAAAGTTTTTTATAATTCCATATAAACCTGGTGATTTTTTTGTTTCATTTATTTAAAAAATGACATGGAATTTTGATGGGAATTGCATTAAATTTGTATATCGTTTTGGGTAATATGGTCATATTGACTATATTTATTCTTCCTATCCAAGAACAAGAAATATTTTTTCATTTCATTGTATGTTTTTTGATTTCCCTTAACAATGCTTTGTAATTTTTATTATATAGATCCTTTACATTCTTTGTTATGTTTACTCCTAGGTATTTTATTTATTTTTTGTTTCAACCATAAAAGGGATATTTTGGAATACTACTGAGCCATAAGAAATGATGACATAGGATCATTTATAATAACATGGATGGCTCTTAATAACATTTTACTGAGTGAAATTAAATTTTAAAAGTAAATCAGAAAAAACTAAGAACTGTATGATTCCAATACACAAGTGAGACGCAAAATTGAGACTCATGGACATGGATAAGAGTGTGGTGGTTACCAGGGGGAGGGGGGGAGAGGAGGGGCACAAAGAAAATCAAATTGAAGGTGACAAAAGACAATTTGACTTTGGGTAATGGGTATACAACATAATCAAATGTCAAAATGACCTGGAGATGTTTCCTCTGAATCTATGTACCCTAATTGACCAATGTCACCCCATTAATATTAATTGTCTAAACAAAGAAAACAAAAAACAAACAAATAAAAAAAACCTCTGCTAGAGTCTAGAGCCTGAGGAAATTCAATGATTAGGAAGGATTGTGGGTGTGGCTCCATCCCTTTGCCCCAGGAGTCAATCTGTCCAGACCTTTTTTACAGACTTCAGTAGAGTGTGGCCTCTGAGACCCAGAGGTGTGGTCTGTCCACCCACATTTTCATTTGAGTCTCTTGTGAAGTGGAAGCACCAGTCTTAGACACAGACGAGTGTGGGTGGGATCTCCAGTCTCAACACTAGAAAACTGAGTCACTGCCATACCACCTGCTTCTTGGCCTCTCAGAAGGACCCATGGCCATGAATAGGGGTGAGACACTCGAGGGTGGAACAGTTGCTTTTCTCCAGGCTGATGCCACTGAGAGGGGTTTGCTACACCCAAGAAAGATGGCAACTGCAATACCAAAGAATGATTTAGCACAGGGGTTTTGTGGCCATCCCCCAAAGTGTCACTCCCTGGGCCTCCAACTTTACACTCTCCTCTCACAACTCCAGTCCTCTCAGATCTTTCCTGCCAGAGCCCTGTGTAAGTGGCTGTGAACAAGGTTTTCTGTGTGGGCCCTTTAAAATGGAGTCTGTATCTGAGAGTTCTGTCTCTTTCTTGCGGACAGAAACTGGGCTCTTATCACAGCTAAATGCTGTCTGGCACCTCTTCTAGGCTCTGGGACTCTAAGATGGGGCTCTGGGCCTGGGGTTGAGTACCCACACTTCTCATGGCAACCAACCCCCCAGCGAGATTCCCTGTGGACCCTCAGCCACTGCTCGCTCCTGGGAGCGGGGCCACACTTTCTGTGTCTCCACCCTTCCTACCAATCTCGGTGTGGCTTCTTCTGTGATCCTTGGTTACAGACTCCTCTTAGTTTAGTCCAAGGTTGGTTTTTTAAGATAATTGTTCTTAAATTAAGTTGTAATCCAATTTCGTCCTGGGAGGTGGCAGTTGGAATGTCCACGTACTCCATTGCCATCTTTCCTTCTCTTCCATACCTAAATTTCTCTATCACCAATTTTTTAATAAAAATTTCCTCACAAGTATCTTAATTCTTTCATTATTCCATAGAGCAGTCATTCTCAAAGTGTGCACTGGGGCTTACTGGTATGCCATAGAAGATTTCCAGATGTGCCCTATGGTATTCCAGAGAAATATGTGCCTGTTGGGGACCAAAAACCAACAGGCATTTTGGAGTTTTGATTTTTGGGGGACATAGATATGGGGAATTGGTTGTAAGCTGGCAGTCTGCCAAACCCCTCACCTCACTGGCCTGATTAGGTTCCAAAAGACTGTTAAGCTGTGGTGATAGTGTTTACACTACCCCTCATGTTCCCCAGAAAGACTGGAGGCGAATTTCTTCTATCCTTTGTTTGGTGTAAAGTTAAGATGATATGTATGGAGGGGGTCTTCTGCACTCAACACAATTAAGAATATAAAGACAGGAATTCTTCAATGTATTGATGAGGAAATGAGAGTTTGCCTTTCATATATATGCCCAAACATTGAAGAAATTGGTAGGACACATCAGGCTCATGTTTCTCATAAACACAAGAATGAAAAAAACTTAACACATTTGTGCTAGGACCTGCCGAATTAACTAAACCTTACTAAGAATGTATCTCTTGAAAAGATAACATTTTGTCATATTTTATTATCTATCCCCTATTTTTTATAAATTCTAAAAAGCATAACTCAAAAAATGTAACATAAAATGTTTTTAATATCATAATTAATTTTGTTGTATTTATTTTGTTAAATTACCATAAAAGCACACTTGGACTTTATATATTTTTTCTTAATATATTAATTATTATAACATATTTCTCAGAAATTTGTATATAGTGCACCTACAATGATTTGTAGGATTTTAAATGCGCCCCAACTTTAAAAAGTTTGAGAACCACTGCCATAGAGAAATATTTATTGGGATTTTATTGCCTAGTCTGGTAAAATGAGTAATGATCCCCTCCCTCAAGTTTTCTATGCCTTAATTCTGGGATTCTCAGGAAATGTTATGCTAAATTCCAAGAGAGTGTTTACTGATGGAATTAAGATTACTAATTTAGCCCTGGCCAGTTTGTTCAATGGTAGAGTGTTGGCCCAGTATGTGGAAGTTTCTGGTTTGATTCCCAGCCAGTACACACAAGAGAAGTGCCCATCTGCTCCTCCACCCTTCCCCCTTTCCTTTCTATCTCTCTCTTCCCCTCCGAAATCCAAGGCTCCATTGGAGCAAAGTTGGCCCAGGTGCTGAGGATGGCTCCGTGGCCTCTGCCTCAGGCACTAGAATGGCTCCAGTTGCAACAGAACAATGCCCCAGTTGGGCACAGCATAGCCCCCTGTAACCATGTCCGGTGGTTCCTGGTCAGGTGCATGCAGGATTCTGTCTCTCTTTCTCCCCTCTTCTCACTTCAGAAAAATACAAAAAAAAATATTATTCAGCTGACATTAAGAAAAGAAGATTATCCTGATTTATCCTGGTGGGCCAAATGTAATCACATGAACTTGTGAGAGCATAAGCATAGAAACCAGTCAAGGTATGATGCACCTAGCTTTCTGAAATGCAGAATATAGGAGACAAGAAATTCATATTATTTAAGCCTTGGTGTTAATGGTAATTTGATATGGCTGCAATAGAAAACTATTACACCTGTATTCTTGCATGCTTAAAATATTTGTGATCATGATACTTGAGTGACAGTTTTGCTGTATATAAATTTTTGGTATCATTTCCTATCACTTAAAAAATTTCACACATTCCATCTCTATCTTGTAGAGTTGATTATTTTTGCATTGAAGTCTAATACCAGCCTGGTTCTTTTTTCTGTTACAGTAATTTGATTGGAAGTGGAGAGTAGCCTGGTTACCCATGTGTGGGGAAGCTGTTCTCTCCAGAATTGTTAAACAGCCTGCACAAGGTAGAGTCAGTGTGGACAGGTACCCTACATCAGATCCAACCATGCATGACTAAGAGAAACAGGCTCGGATAGTACTCATGTGCACCAGCCTTACATAATTGATAATATTACCCCCACCTTTTATAATCATGGCTTGGTGCCTCTTTTGTATGATTTACTATAAAACTCCTGTGCACTGCACCTTGCTGCCACCACCTCCCAATAAAACATGCATCATCTGCTTACAACTCCATAGGTCTTTTTCCAGTTCCCAGGCTGTCACATCCCTCTGTTCCTGGACTCCAAGCTTGGACCCAACACCAAGGCAGTTTTTTCTTTTCACTTGAAGCACTGTAAGTTTAGAAGACTATGCCTTGGTTTTGATATTTTAATGTGACACAAAAGTTGAAACTAAATGGCAATAAGATGTTTCATGTGTACAAGCAAACCTCGCAGTGTGAACCCCTTCCCAGGCATACATTTTGAATTTGAGTGAAAATACAGAGCTTCCCAGATGGCATTTCTCTTGGCCCTTAGTTTTCAGGTATCTCCTTGAAAATTCTCGGCAGAGACAGGCTATTCATTCTAATTATACAGGCTGTTCATTTCAATTATGCATTTAAATATCATTTTATTACTACTTTTTTTGTTTTGTTTATTTTCTTGTTCTCTTTTTCAGAAATAACAATCATGCATCTGTTGGATCTCTACTATTTTTCATGCTTACAATTTTCAGTCCAGATTTTCTCAGCTTGTTTTACTTTTTCATTTCAACTTGATTGTCTGATTATTATCTTTCTTAAATTTGTGTATCTTACCTTTGAGGTCCTGTTTCAGAAACTTTATATTTTCTTTAATTTATTTGGAGAGAATATTTTTTCAAATTTTATTCTGTTATAAGTAATATTTATTGTTATGTATGATTCAGCTGCCTGTCATTTGTTACATTTTTTTCCTCAATTGCATTATAATATTTTAGTATACATATCTTGCTGATTCCTTTTAATTGCTATTTATATTTTAATAGGGAGAAATAGTTTGTTAGTGATATACTGTTAATAGAGGTGCTAGAATATTGAGCATGAATAACCAGAAACTTTATTTTATTTTCTAAGAAATGTTTCTCTCCAATATTTTACCCTGGTGGTATGTATGTGTTTTGAGGAAGTAGTAACTCTCCATAGGTCACAGTCATATTTACTTCTCTTTCTTTGGCCAAGAAGAAGAGCCACAGGGTAGATTGCAAAAAAATCAATAAATGTGCAGAACATCCATGTTCTTCCTTATTTTTTTTTTAGAATCCAAGTCTCTGTTAGTTTAAGCATTATCTTTTTCCAGGGTTTCATAGGAAAAAACAATAAATGATTTGCCAGTTTCCCTGTTCTTTCTCTAACTTAAGCTGCAGGATCCATACCACAATTTTCAGCATAAAGACCAGCCTAGGTGCTTTTTGTTTCTCCAAATTATCATCAATTCATTTGATCCTCTAATAGTTTTTACTTCTACAGTTTTCATCTCCGTTCCTCATGGCTAATGCAGGTGTATTCTCACTTTTATACTTATTCTGACATATTAATGATATTTGGAAAATATAGTGAAATGACATTAAGGATAAAATTGTCCATACCAAATTAATACATTGTCTAACAGATTTAAATATCTTCTTTAAAAATGTGGTTAGCTTGATTTATATGTGAAGGCAGAGATAGATCTTACTTAATGGATAGAGAAAGTAAATTCATGAAACATGAATACTGGAATGTGCACAACTTCTCAGAGAAATCAGAAGTTTTCAATTAAACAAAAAGCTATTAGCTCTGTGTGTGTTCAGCAGTCACGGCTGTCATGGTCATGCACATGCAGGTTCTCATTGAATTCAGGAAGATAGTAAAGAAACAGTGGAGCCAAAAAATGATGGGCCATCCTTTTATTGAAGTCTCGCACCGGCCGACAAGCAAACACACACGGCTCCTAAAGCAAATGGTGCATTCTCCAATTCTACAACCAGGAGAATGTTCTCCGGTTTCTCCTGAATCAAAGGCCCCACCAGTCTTTGTAGGGTTCCCAAAGGCCCTCAGCTCTGGTTCCTCATCTGCACACCTTCTCTCTCCCTGTCAACATGGCTTCTTCTTCAGCACTCTGCATTCTCTCCTCTCTCACTCTGAAAACATGGCTTCTTTCTTTCCTCTCTTTCTGCTTTCTCTTTTCAATACTTTCTGTCACAAAAACCTCTCCTCCAGCAAACATTAGCAAAAACAATGGCCCTTCCCAAGCAGGAAGGTAATTTGCAATTTTACAGACCACATATACCTGGCTTGCCCAGCCCCCAATGCAAACTATGAGAGAGCAAGCATAAAAATATTTTACAAACTTATTTGACACACACTCTGATATCTAAAAGAAAGAATATAGAACAGCCAAATCATCTGTTGTGAAAATGTCTCTTTCATTGGTCTATGAAATCTCTATTTCATACTGATTTGAATATATAACCTTTCATAATTGGTCACTCGGGGAGTAGTGATGTTAACTTCTAGTGACCTGTGTGACACAAAAGCTAAAACCAGTCATGAAGTTGCTCCCTGTGGGGAAGTAAGCTTGGTCAGTGTGAATACTATCCGGGAATACACTGTAAATTTGTGAGAGGAAGTGCAGGGCATCACACATGGCATTTTCCAAAGTCCCTAGTTTTTTGGATGCTTTTTGCAAATTCCCAGCAAAGGAAATGGCAGGAGGATGAACCTATTTTTAAAGCCCTTAACAACAAA